>NC_139219.1:323686499-323786967 GCF_055691185.1 Crinia signifera | reverse complement strand
TTGAGGAATCACACAGGAGTGGTGAAGAATGCGTTTGGCACCAGTTCACCGTTACCTACAAAATGGCCACTGAACAAAATGGCCACCTACAAAGCCGGAATGCTCATTTCCTGAAATGATAGGTGCTGCTGTAACCATTTTATTGATCTGATTGGCTGAAGGGTGGTCTACCTGGAGATAGACTGAGGAGTAGGGCAAGATGGCAGCAGAGGGAAGACAAACATCCACAGCTACAAATTCCGCTCCTGTGGTGACATTACCGTACAGCTATAACTCTCAACTTCCTTCCTGAGGTAAATTTGGGGAAAAAATTTATAAAAAAACTAAATTTTGTTTTTCCATACCTGGTAACTGTCCACATCATCTCCGCTGTCCTGGAAGAGAGAAGATACAGGTAAGAGGTGCCTGGAATAAGTATTTATTTTTTTAAAGAGGATGACACAATGTGAGGGGGACAGTACACGGGACTCACCTGATGCACATCATGACCCTTGACTGGTTTTGCATGTACTATATTTACACAGCCAATAGACACGGACATAATGGAGTCCTCAATCAGTGGTAGGGTCCCGGAATCCTGAACAGATCTGACTTCTACCTGAAGACGCCGAGACTGGCCCTACGCAAGGAAGAAGACAGAGAAGATGAGGAAATCTACATGTTACTACTGCAGTGGGCCCCAAACTGAGTGCCGCCATGACTGGTGGTCCAGGACCAATTGAATTTATTCATGGTCCATGTAACAGGCAAAACCAGAGCTGGTGGCTGCCAATCAAACTATGTAGTCAAAGAGAAGCAAAACTTTTCCCTCACCACATTACTGTCCATAAGGATGACATAAAAATGATATATATTTGGGAACCACTGTACTACTGTATACTGGTGGAGGAGAATTGGCACTATTGCAGCTGGATATCAGTTCCAGAACAGAAAGGGGACGAAACACCTTAAGGAACACAGAGAGTGTATTATGGCAGTGGCATTTCTGAGACAGGGTGCCCATAGGGGGGGGGGGGGAGGTAATCCTGTCCTGTCACAGAGAGATTAGGGGGGCAGTGTAATCCTGTCCTGTCACAGAGAGATTAGGGGGCAGAGTAATCCTGTCCTGTCACAGAGAGATTAGGGGGCAGAGTAATCCTGTCCTGTCACAGAGAGATTAGGGGGCAGAGTAATCCTGTCCTGTCACAGAGAGATTAGGGGGCAGAGTAATCCTGTCCTGTCACAGAGAGATTAGGGGGCAGAGTAATCCTGTCCTGTCACAGAGAGATTAGGGGGCAGAGTAATCCTGTCCTGTCACAGAGAGATTAGGGGGCAGTGTAATCCTGTCCCGTCACAGAGAGATTAGGGGGCAGAGTAATCCTGTCCCATCACAGAGAGATTAGGGGGCAGAGTAATCCTGTCCCGTCACAGAGAGATTAGGGGGCAGAGTAATCCTGTCCTGTCACAGAGAGATTAGGGGGCAGTGTAATCCTGTCCCAGAGAGATTAGGGGGCAGAGTAATCCTGCCCTGTCACAGAGAGATTAGGGGGCAGAGTAATCCTGTCCTGTCACAGAGAGATTAGGGGGCAGAGTAATCCTGTCCTGTCACAGAGAGATTAGGGGGCAGAGTAATCCTGTCCTGTCACAGAGATAAGGGGGCAGAGTAATCCTGTCCTGTCACAGAGAGATTAGGGGGCAGAGTAATCCTGTCCTGTCACAGAGAGATTAGGGGGCATAGTAATCCTGTCCCGTCACAGAGATTAGGGGGCAGAGAAAACCAGTCCTGTCACAGAGAGATGGGGGGGGGGCAGAGTAATCCATTGAGCAGGTATTGGGGCACAGGTAATAAGGATGAGCCCCTCACTATGTAGACGCAGAAGGCACTGCGGTTCTGTACCAGAAAGTGTTAATTTGCTGTACCAACCCCAGTTCGCAGGGAGACAAACCATAAACCACACACTTACATCAATACTGTTACAAGCCAACCAGTCTCATTGGCTTCACAGTGAAACCCCCCCCCCCCCCCCCCCCCAATATCAATATTCCTATTGTTCTAGGTAGCTGCTGGAACTGTGCCAGTTTCCCCAGATTTATTGACCCACGGTAAATGTTACTGAGCAACTGCAGATACTGAATCTCAATTTCACTACTCATCGTCTCTCCTCTCCGGGCTCTCCTCCCCGTCTCTCCACCCGTCCAAGGAGCAATGCAGATGTTGCGCCGATCGCCTGTTTTACATTTTTAAATGGCTGTAATTATTTTTATAGCACTCAAAAGACCTGCGAGGAAAAGGCTTCTTTTTAAAAGGCTGCAAAATCTTAAAGTGCAGGTTACCTTATGTCAGAAAGCTACTACCACCACTGACTGATAGATAGATGTTTGCCTTCCGGAGCTTTTGAAGAATTTATAGATACATAGAAACATAGAATGTGACGGCAGATAAGAACCACTTGGCCCATCTAGTCTGCCCCTTTTTAAACCTGTTAAATCAAACCATATTTGATCCGTATTTTTTGTAAGGATATCAATATGCCTATCCCAAGCATGTTTACATTGTTCTACTGTATTTGCGTCTACCACCTCTGATGGGAGGCTATTCCACTTATCTACTACTCTTTCTGTGAAGTAATTCTTCCTCACATTTCCCCTGAACCTTCCTCCCCCCAGTGTCAGTGCATGTCCTCGTGTTCTGCTGCTCCTCTTCCTGTGACGAATGTCTCCCACCTGTACCTTCCTCCCTCCCTCTAGTGTCAGTGCATGTCCTCGTGTTCTGCTGCTCCTCTTCCTGTGAAGAATGTCTCCCACCTGTACCTTCCTCCCTCTAGTGTCAGTGCATGTCCTCGTGTTCTGCTGCTCCTCTTCCTGTGACTAATGTCTCCCACCTGTACCTTCCACCCCCCAGTGTCAGTGCATGTCCTCGTGTTCTGCTGCTCCTCTTCCTGTGACTAATGTCTCCCACCTGTACCTTCCTCCCTCTAGTGTCAGTGCATGTCCTCGTGTTCTGCTGCTCCTCTTCCTGTGAAGAATGTCTCCCACCTGTACCTTCCTCCCTCTAGTGTCAGTGCATGTCCTCGTGTTCTGCTGCTCCTCTTCCTGTGACTAATGTCTCCCACCTGTACCTTCCTCCCCCCAGTGTCAGTGCATGTCCTCGTGTTCTGCTGCTCCTCTTCCTGTGACTAATGTCTCCCACCTGTACCTTCCTCCCTCTAGTGTCAGTGCATGTCCTCGTGTTCTGCTGCTCCTCTTCCTGTGAAGAATGTCTCCCATCTGTACCTTCCTCCCTCTAGTGTCAGTGCATGTCCTCGTGTTCTGTTGCTCCTCTTCCTGTGAAGAATGTCTCCCACCTGTACCTTCCTCCCTCTAGTGTCAGTGCATGTCCTCGTGTTCTGCTGCTCCTCTTCCTGTGAAGAATGTCTCCTACCTGTACCTTGTTAAAGCCCTTGATATATATGAAAGTTTCCATCATGTCCCCCCTTTCCCTTCTCTGCTCTAAAGTATACATATTAAGATCTTTTAGTCTTTCCTGGTACGTTTTGTGATGTAGGCCATGCACCATTTTAGTTACTCTTCTTTGTACAGTCTCTAATGTATTTATATCCTTCTGGAGATATGGCCTCCAGAACTGAACACAATACTCTAGGTGAGGTCGTACCAATGACCTATACAGTGGCATTATTACTTCTTTCTTCCTACTGCTGATACCTCTCCCTATGCAACCAAGCATCTGACTTGCCTTCTTCATTGCTTTGTTACATTGCCTACCTGCTTTTAAGTCCCCTGAAATAGTGACACCTAGATCCCTCTCTTCCTCAGTAGTTCCCATTATAGTGCCATTTATACTATATTGAGTCTTTGGATTTCTGAGACCCAAGTGCATTGCATGATTTTGCAGTTTTTGGCATTAAACTGTAGTTGCCATTCTCTTGACCATTCCTCTAATCTACCTAGATCCTCAATCATTTGTTTGACCCTTTTTTTTAATTTGCGGCACACCAAACAGGGAAAAACACATTGGTCCCCACAGGAAAAAACAAACCCATTGGCACCCATATGAAAAAAACAACAACAAAAAAAAAAAAACAGTGGTCCCTACAGGTAATAAAAATAAATCCATTGGCCTCATATGAGAAACCAGTAAATAACAGTTAAACTGGTGGTGGAGGCTGTAAATTGGTGTGGACGTCTCTAGGTCTGGTGGCACACTCGAGAACAACTCAAGGCCCACTAGTGTTCCGCGGCACAGTGGTTGAATCACGGTGATGTACTGTAGGTCCTTTATATACAGTATGGGAACTTGAATCTTATACGTCTAGTGCTGGCACATATGGAGGTTTCACTATGGGCAATACATAAAACACCAGCTTGAAGCGCAGAACCTTGGGCAGGTAAATGACCCATACAATGTTGCACAGTTATAATAGTAGTTATTATACTGTTGGCTTCATATGTATATTCTCCCGACACGTTCCTTCCCATCATGCAGATCTGCCAGCTCTGTATAAAGACGTACTGCAGTGAGCGCCTTCCCGCAGTGAGCAGGCTAATGCGAATTACCGGATAATTAGCTGGAAACTTTAGGGAAAAATTAACAAAATCGCAGAGACAGTAATTGCAGCAACAAGGTGAGGGAAATTGGTTATTAGGGAACTTGGGAGCAATTAGACGGAGCACAGACACATCCTGGCGGGCCCGGGGAGACCCGTTTGCTGAAGGTTTTTAATCCTCTGCTCCAACAACAAACAAAAGGTAAACGCTTACTTAATTTACCTCAATTAATGCCACTACAAAGCAATTTATTACTCCACTGCCCCAGACAAGGTGAAGTCCAGAGCTGAACATGCTCTGCTGATTCTACAAGGGGGGGTTGCTGGGAAACAGCCCCAGCGCAGTACAGAGCGCACACCATTAACCTACATAGACACAAATGGTGGCAGGATACAGGCAACGGGATCTGCGGAAATCTATATAGTGATTAGTCTGTTATACCCACAACGTAATTATCCTTCGTTACAGTGTCTATATAGCCCACAGACCTTACTATACTGCTATAACATGTACACAGGTAGCAGGGACCACAGTGTAGACCAAGTCAGGGGCCAAAGAGTGGCTCTAAGAGATAGGGGGCCAGATTCTCTAAGCTTCAAAAGTGATAAAATGGAGAGTGATAAACAGCCAGCCAATCAGCTCCTCCCTGCCATGTTACAGACTGTGTTTGAAAAATGTCAGACAGGAGCTGATTGGCTGGCTATATATCACTCTCCATTTTATCACTTTTGAAGCTTAGAGAATCTGGCCCAAGGTGAGATGCACGAAGCCTTGAAAAGTGATAAAATGGAGAGTGATAAACTACAAGCCAATCAGTTAGGTGCTGATGTGCTGGTTGTTCAGGACTCTCCATTTTATCACTTTTCAAGCTTAGTACATCTGGCCCAGTAAAAGAGGGAAGCCAATATAGAAAAAGCGGAAGGGGGGGGGGGGGGGGGCGACAAAAAGGGCACAGGGCCAGAGGGGGGTGCAGAGACAGAGGGGGGGTGCAGAGACAGAGGGGTGGGGGGGTGGCAGAGGGGGCGCAGAGACAGAGGGGGGGTGCAGAGACAGAGGGGTGGGGGGGTGGCAGAGGGGGCGCAGAGCCAGAGGGGGGGGGGGGGGGGGCGGCGACATAGGGGGTGCAGAGCCAGAGGAGAGGGGGTGCAGAGCCAGAGGGGGGCCGACAGAGGGGGCTCAGAGCCAGGGGGGGGGGGGGCGCGCGACAGAGGCACAGTACAAAAAAAGACGGAAAGAGAGAAATTCCAGATTAGTACTTGATTTGCAGTCATACTAATAGTAATTAACCAGACCCCTGCACACACCAAAGGCACCTAATGATGGGAACAGGAGCCCCTGGGATGCTCAGTGGCCGGCGGTTACCTGTCTCAGCTGGAAGATGCCTCCTGTCTGAATGTCCTTAGCTGGGATCACTTCCACAGGACAATAATCTCCATTTTCATTCAGTTCCAAGACCTGCACCCACAGTTCCACCTTCCGGGTGACCTCGCTCCACCTGCGGGTGACATTGCTGATGGCAACACTTCCACTTCTGTATACTAATATCCGCTCTAACGTGCAATATCTAATTATATATTAACATGCATATAATAGAGAATATACTATATACTCAACAGTACTTTAAAGCTGGGTGCAAATAAAACAAGACTAAGTACAGAACAAACAGACAGAAGAGGGTCCTGCCCCACCCTAAGAATAAAGTATATAGGAACCTATTGTACCCAGGTGCCGGCAGACTACACTGGGAAGAATGCTAACGGTCTCTGCCAACCAGTCACACAGCAGGGATTGCTGGGAGTATTCTACTGGCGTATAGAAAGAACACATGTAAGTTCTGCATGAACTGTGCAACCCCCAATTTGATCATTCCCAATTAGAAAATCCCTGCAAAATCTAAACTAGACACATCCACAGCTCCACTGTATCATATAAGTAGGGAAAGGTTTCTCCAACAAATGTGCCTGCTCTGTGCGGACTGATCCATTCATACACAGTGATGTCAGAGCAGCTCAAGTGACTGCAGTCTCCGCTCTTTTATCCTAGAGATGCCGAGAAGGCCGAGAGTGATTATGGTAAAAGGTTGCATAAGGATTGGCGTGGATACAGAATGCGCCCAGCTCACCTGTCCCGTAGACTGCGCGTTTTGGCTTGTATTATCCCGAGGTCCCACAGGCAGGATTTTTACGAGGGTCGTTAAGCTTGTGCCCGTAAACCTCAATGGCCAGAGCCCCTTCCGCCAGATAGTCCAGGAAATCTTCAGTGATGTTCACGTCAAACTCCTAACCAGGAAAACAGGCACTGGGTTACTAGAGAGACAGACTTACAGGACGGCGCGTAAAGGACAGCGGGGGAGACAACAATTATCGCAAATAGCTGCTACGAATCGTCTATTATTACCAATCTAACATACAGCCGTATGGACATTGCAGGCGGAATACTATACTGGTATCTGGATGCACATAGCTTGTCCTATAGCTACAGAATAAGAAGGATTTGCATGACTCCACCCACTATTCCATAAACAAGGATCAGGGACCCATTTTAGAATTTTTTTTTTTTTGGAAGATATATAAAAATGTATGCAAAAGACAGTGACACAGGGCGGAATGTGCGCACACATGCAAAGCGAATTCCGCATAAATTCGCAATGCCGTGTGTGAGACAATGAATTGGCACACAGACACCTACACATTTCACTCACGTCCGCACGTGAGGCAGAGTTTACGACATGCAAACCTGAATGTAAGATGCGATACTTCTGTCACTAGGCCTAGTATTGTGCAGTCACAAGCACCAATGGCAGAATAGGGCTCACTGACGGCCACGCCCCAGTGATGGCACACAAAGGGGGTGGGGCCAGATGCCAGTAGCAAGTGGAGAGTTGTCCAGAAGCCCTGTGTGGTTCTATGCACTGCTGGACATATGTAGAGGCCCTCCTTGACCAGTAACAGCGCTGCCCTAGTGCCCTGGGTGATGGGACCACTTACACACCCTTTAGTGCTGGCACTAGAGTTACAATTAATGATATCAGGCTGGTCACCTTGTCCTACAGCATTATACATCTGCAGTACTGCCGTTAGCGTAGGGAAAGGAAACCAGTTATCACCAGGTCAACAGCTTTTAAATCGAGCGTATGGTTTTGATTGTCTCATCTAATTCCAAAGCTTATATTTTAGGAATCCATTATTGCTCATTTTTGCTGCTTAAATATTGAAAAAATGAATACCAAAAATGAAGTGCAGCAACTGCAATAAAACCTAGAGGAATATGAACAAAACGTCATTATTAACGAAGCACCGCACTACCCAACAGGAACTTTATTCACGTTAAAAAAAGGCAAAGTCGCATCATTAACTGACTTGCAGCAGCTGAAAACCCATTGGTTCAGCCAGGAATTGGTCACTGGCTGCCACTGAGGGGTTTAAATACTGTCCCCGCCCACAATACCGCTGACATTTGTTTGGAAGCCTATTAGAGTCGAATAAACTACAGATAGTGATATGGGTCATACCGAACCCAAACACTTGGTATAAAGCCGCCATACAAATAGTCTTCCAAACCAAACGCTATTATAATGAAGCATGGGTGATCAACATGGGGCCCTTCAACTGCGGTGAAACTACAAATCCCAGCATGCCCTGCCCTGTGGCACAGCATGCTGGGATGTGTAAATCCACAGCAGTTGGAGGGCAGCATTTGTCCCCATCTATTTCATACCATTGTGACTGTGTAGGAAGTGCAGAGATAATGTACGGATTATTGTACTCACTTTACAGTGATCAAACACACCATACACTGGGGCTTCCTTGCTGACCGGGGATGAGGTATTGGGGTCCACCTCCGGGGGCACAGTGACCGGTTCCGGCTGGTCGTAGAAGTTGTAGTGGCAGAAGACGAAGTTGGTGAGATGCTGGGGTAAACCTGTGGCCTGAAGCACTTTAACCTGAAACATAGAGAGAGATACAAGTGGCGATAACATATGTTATATACTGTATATACTAATGTGTTCCCAACTGTATCTATCAGGCAGATTTGTGTTGTGTCACCTTTTCTCTGGGACCAATGGAAAACCGTTCAGTGAGATAGATCATTTAAATTTCGCTTTCAAAAGTCCCCCCCCCCCCTCTCTATACCCCCTTAGGCTGCTGCGTATTATAAAAGCTTCAAGAATAAAACCAGTAGGAACCAATGAAAACAGGAGAGGACAAGGTACAACCGAAGCAACTGAAACACAGAACTCCCCATTTCTCTTCCTTGGAATGTGTGCACCATGTCTGCTAATCAGCGCTGGTCACAGAGCTGCCATATACTGCACAGGAGCCTCATTATCTCACCACACTTGCTCCAGGAGAACGGCCAAAGTCACCTAAGTAACAATCATTTGTCACCCATGCTGCACCTATCACACAGTATTGTGTGAAGAGATCAGACATCTTCTGTGGACCCATCACAATGTCCTGCTTTAGCCTGAATTGGGTTCCTAGCATTGAGAATACGCCCTCAGCTTTACAGATCATGAGGATGTCAGCAGCCACCCTGTTAAAGACGGCAAAACCAAAATCTGATGATACACGGGGAACCGACTTAACAAATCTGGTTCTCTACCATGCTTAGAATGTGTGTGTAACCAAAACCTTCCCAACCAGTCCAGTGCCACCAGAAACGCTGAGTGATTGATACGAAGTACCCAGATCTACGAACACCACCTTCAGAAGCTCTGAATCTTACGTTCTAGAGACGCCATCATGTCAGCATCTGTTTAAACCTAACGGTCCGCAGCATGTAATGAATGGAGACTGTACACTGTACAAAGGCTGAAATCCTAAAGAACTAGTGGGTGTAAGGAGGACGTCTGAAGCGAAGATACAATGCAACAATGCAAGAACACCCAGAAGACTGAAACCTTCAACCCCCCCACCAAATAAAGACCCTTACAGCAACAAATGGGCCAAACAGATAGTTGAACACTTACCATACTTCCATTTCTTCTATACAAGTATGAAATGCAGCGTAGGCTCGGAGACTCTGATTTATATGTGTTTATGCACAGAAATAATTTTAAACCTCTAATTACTTAACCCCGGCTGCAGTAGGACAAAGATCACTTAATGTTACCCTGACAAATAGATTCGGCTTATTTTAGACGGATGATAATGATATTCGACCGCAACGGGTCACTAACACACATAATCCAACAGCTGATGTAAAAGTAATGCTGGTCTGCGGGTCCTGACCCGGCCGGCTTACGGGAACAGAGGCAATATTCTCAGCATCAGCAAGAACAAGGCTGTCCGTACTTGTAGCACACGGACGGTGTTCCGCCATCGTAGGGTCACAGAGGGCAGGGGTGTCACCGATTAATGGACATGAGATTGATCATCGTTAAGTCATTGAGTAACCTTGCTGTAATATTCTTGATACACTCCTCCGTTGCTCTTTAGCAGGGCAGGAAGTCTGGATATACCAATAAGTCTTAACCAACTTAATAAGTAATAAATTGGGGGCCAAAATCAAGATAACACTACTGACTATTCTCTGTAAGCCAATTATTGTGTAACCGAGTTATATTATTCAGCATATACAGTATGAGATACTGCTAGCTGGCAGGGGAGGTAGGGAGGGACTAGACCAGATGGACCTGATGAATGTAGGGTATTAACCAGCCATAGACAGAGTTATATAGTGGGAGGTGCAGGGTCCCCAGCAGCACAGAGTATATCAGGAGATGAGTGATGTGTGAGTGAGGACAGGGCTGCATGTGACAGGGGCAGTGACATGATGTGAGGAGGGGAATGGGGGCAGCAGGAAGCCACAGACTGAGAGTTATATAGTGGGAGGAGCAGGGTCCCCAGCAGCACAGAGTATATCAGGAGATGAGGGATGTGTCAGTGAGGACAGGGCTGCATGTGACAGGGGCAGTGACATGATGTGAGGAGGGGAATGGAGGCAGCAGGAAGCCACAGACTGAGAGTTATATAGTGGGAGGAGCAGGGTCCCTAGCAGCACAGAGTATATCAGGAGATGAGTGATGTGTCAGTGAGGACAGGGCTGCATGTGACAGGAGCAGTGACATGATGTGAGGAGGGGAATGGAGGCAGCAGGAAGCCACAGGCTGAGAGTTATATAGTGGGAGGAGCAGGGTCCCCAGCAGCACAGAGTATATCAGGAGATGAGGGATGCGTCAGTGAGGACAGGGCTGCATGTGACAGGGGCAGTGACATGATGTGAGGAGGGGAATGGAGGCAGCAGGAAGCCACAGACTGAGAGTTATATAGTGGGAGGAGCAGGGTCCCCAGCAGCACAGAGTATATCAGGAGATGAGGGATGTGTCAGTGAGGACAGGGTTGCATGTGACAGGGGCAGTGACATGATGTGAGGAGGGGAATGGAGGCAGCAGGAAGCCACAGACTGAGAGCTATATAGTGGGAGGAGCAGGGTCCCAGCAGCACAGAGTATATCAGGAGACGAGTGATGTGTCAGTGAGGACAGGGCTGCATGTGACAGGGGCATTGACATGATGTGAGGAGGGGAATGGAGGCAGCAGGAAGCCACAGACTGAGAGTTATATAGTGGGAGGAGCAGGGTCCCCAGCAGCACAGAGTATATCAGGAGATGATGGATGTGTCAGTGAGGACAGGGCTGCATGTGACAGGGGCGGTGACATGATGTGAGGAGGGGAATGGGGGCAGCAGGAAGCCACAGACTGAGAGTTATATAGTGGGAGGAGCAGGGTCCCAGCAGCACAGAGTATATCAGGAGATGAGTGATGTGTCAGTGGGGACAGGGCTGCATGTGACAGGGGCAGTGACATGATGTGAGGAGGGGAATGGAGGCAGCAGGAAGCCACAGACTGAGAGTTATATAGTGGGAGGAGCAGGATCCCCAGCAGCACAGAGTATATCAGGAGATGAGGGATGTGTCAGTGAGGACAGGGCTGCATGTGACAGGGGCAGTGACATGATGTGAGGAGAGGAATGGGGGCAGCAGGAAGCCACAGACTGAGAGTTATATAGTGGGAGGAGCAGGGTCCCCAGCAGCACAGAGTATATCAGGAGATGAGTGATGTGTCAGTGAGGACAGGGCTGCATGTGACAGGGGCAGTGATATGATGTGAGGAGGGGAATGGGGGCAGCAGGAAGCCACAGACTGAGAGTTATATAGTGGGAGGAGCAGGGTCCCCAGCAGCACAGAGTATATCAGGAGATGAGTGATGTGTCAGTGAGGACAGGGCTGCATGTGACAGGGGCAGTGACATGATGGGAGGAGGGGAATGGAGGCAGCAGGAAGCCACAGACCGAGAGTTATATAGTGGGAGGAGCAGGGTCCCCAGCAGCACAGAGTATATCAGGAGATGAGTGATGTGTCAGTGAGGACAGGGCTGCATGTGACAGGGGCAGTGACATGATGTGAGGAGGGGAATGGAGGCAGCAGGAAGCCACAGACTGAGAGTTATATAGTGGGAGGAGCAGGTCCCCAGCAGCACAGAGTATATCAGGAGATGAGTGATGTCAGTGAGGACAGGGCTGCATGTGGCAGGGGCAGTGACATGATGTAAGGAGGGGAATGGGGGCAGCAGGAAGCCACAGACTGAGAGTTATATAGTGGGAGGAGCAGGGTCCCCAGCAGCACAGAGTATATCAGGAGATGAGTGATGTGTCAGTGAGGACAGGGCTGCATGTGACCGGGGCAGTGACATGATGTGAGTAGGGGAATGGAGGCAGCAGGAAGCCACAGACTGAGAGTTATATAGTGGGAGGAGCAGGGTCCCCAGCAGCACAGAGTATAATCAGGAGACGAGTGATGTGTCAGTGAGGACAGGGCTGCATGTGACAGGGGCATTGACATGATGTGAGGAGGGGAATGGAGGCAGCAGGAAACCACAGACTGAGAGTTATATAGTGGGAGGAGCAGGGCCCCAGCAGCACAGAGTATATCGGGAGATGAGTCATGCGTCAGTGAGGACAGGGCTGCATGTGACAGGGGCAGTGACATGATGTGAGGAGGGGAATGGGGGCAGCAGGAAGCCACAGACTGAGAGTTATAGAGTGGGAGGAGCAGGGTCCCCAGCAGCACAGAGTATATCAGGAGATGAGGGATGTGTCAGTGAGGACAGGGTTGCATGTGACAGGGGCAGTGACATGATGTGAGGAGGGGAATGGAGGCAGCAGGAAGCCACAGACTGAGAGTTATATAGTGGGAGGAGCAGTGTCCCCAGCAGCACAGAGTATATCAGGAGATGAGGGATGTGTCAGTGAGGACAGGGCTGCATGTGACAGGGGCAGTGACATGATGTGAGGAGGGGAATGGGGGCAGCAGGAAGCCACAGACTGAGAGTTATATAGTGGGAGGAGCAGGGTCCCCAGCAGCACAGAGTATCAGGAGATGAGTGATGTGTCAGTGAGGACAGGGCTGCATGTGACAGGGGCAGTGACATGATGTGAGGAGGGGAATGGAGGCAGCAGGAAGCCACAGACTGAGAGTTATATAGTGGGATGAGCAGGGTCCCCAGCAGCACAGAGTAT
The DNA here is from genome assembly GCF_055691185.1 of Crinia signifera. Taxonomy (NCBI): domain Eukaryota; kingdom Metazoa; phylum Chordata; class Amphibia; order Anura; family Myobatrachidae; genus Crinia; species Crinia signifera. Next base: position 323,773,921 of record NC_139219.1, on the reverse strand, counting down.
ATCAGAAGATGAGTGATGTGTCAGTGAGGACAGGGCTGCATGTGACAGGGGTAGTGACATGATGTGATGAGGGGAATGGGGGCAGCAGAAAGCCACAGACTGAGAGTTATATAGTGGGAGGAGCAGGGTCCCCCAGCAGCACAGAGTATATCAGGAGATGAGTGATGTGTCAGTGAGGACAGGGCTGCATGTGACAGGGGCAGTGACATGATGTGAGGAGGGGAATGGAGGCAGTAGGAAGCCACAGGCTGAGAGTTATATAGTGGAGGAGCAGGGTCCCCAGCAGCACAGAGTATATCAGGAGATGAGTGATGTGTCAGTGAGGACAGGGCTGCATGTGACAGGGGCAGTGACATGATGTGAGGAGGGGAATGGGGGCAGCAGGAAGCCACAGACTGAGAGTTATATAGTGGGAGGAGCATGATCCCCCAGCAGCACAGAGTATATCAGGAGATGAGTGATGTGTCAGTAAGGACAGGGCTGCATGTGACAGGGACAGTGGCATGATGTGAGGAGGGGAATGGGGGCAGCAGGAAGCCAAAGACTGAGAGTTATATAGTGGGAGGAGCAGGGTCCGCAGCAGCACAGAGTATATCAGGAGATGAGGGATGTGTCAGTGAGGACAGGGCTGTATGTGACAGGGGCAGTGACATGATGTGAGGAGGGGAATGGAGGCAGCAGAAAGCCAGACTGAGAGTTATATAGTGGGAGGAGCAGGGTCCCCAGCAGCACAGAGTATATCAGGAGATGAGGGATGTGTCAGTGAGGACAGGGCTGCATGTGACAGGGGCAGTGACGTGATGTGAGGAGGGGAATGGGGGCAGCAGGAAGCCACAGACTGAGAGTTATATAGTGGGAGGAGCAGGGTCCCCAGCAGCACAGAGTATATCAGGAGATGAGGGATGTGTCAGTGAGGACAGGGCTGCATGTGACAGTGGCAGTGACATGATGTGAGGAGGGGAATGGGGGCAGCAGTAAGTTACAGACTGAGAGTTATATAGTGGGAGGAGCAGGGTCCCCAGCAGCACAGAGTATATCAGGAGATGAGTGATGCGTCAGTGAGAACAGGGCTGCATGTGACAGGGGCAGTGACATGATGTGAGGATGGGGAATAGAGGCAGCAGGAAGCCACAGACTGAGAGTTATATAGTGGGAGGAGCAGGGTCCCCAGCAGCACAGAGTATATCAGGGGATGGTGATGTGTCAGTGAGGACAGGGCTGCATGTGACAGGGGCAGTGACATGATGTGAGGAGGGGAATGGGGGCAGCAGGAAGCCACAGACTGAGAGTTATATAGTGGGAGGAGCATGATCCCCCAGCAGCACAGAGTATATCAGGAGATGAGTGATGTGTCAGTGAGGACAGGGCTGCATGTGACAGGGGCAGTGACATGATGTGAGGAGGGGAATGGGGGCAGCAGGAAGCCACAGACTGAGAGTTATATAGTGGGAGGAGCAGGGTCCCCAGCAGCACAGAGTATATCAGGAGATGAGTGACGTGTCAGTGAGGACAGGGCTGCATGTGACAGGGGCAGTGACATGATGTGAGGAGGGGAATGGGGGCAGCAGGAAGCCACAGACTGAGAGTTATATAGTGGGAGGAGCAGGATCCCCAGCACCACAGGGTATATCAGGAGATGAGTGATGTGTCAGTGAGGACAGGGCTGCATGTGACAGGGGCAGTGACATGATGTGAGGAGGGGAATGGGGGCAGCAGGAAGCCACAGACTGAGAGTTATATAGTGGGAGGAGCAGGGTCCCCAGCAGCACAGAGTATATCAGGAGATGAGTGATGTATCAGTGAGGACAGGGCTGCATGTGACAGGGGCAGTGACATGATGTGAGGAGGGGAATGAAGGCGGCAGGAAGCCACAGACTGACAGTTATATAGTGGAGAGAAGCAGGGTCCCCTAACTTTACAAAGTAATGTTGTCCAGCTAATGTAAACATGGCTGCAGAGATATTAAAGTGTCGAATGAATATTTTGAGATGCGCCCTCATACATTTAGCAGATACATGCAGCACTAAATGCCTGGCGTCAGTGAGCAACCAGGTCCTGCCATCTTTTTTCCAAATTATATCTAGGTCGCAGCACAGGGAGACTGTGCTGAGTAATGTGATATGGGTCACTTGTATAGTGTGTGTGTGTCCATTGTATTGGGGAAAAAGCTACATTGTAGCACTCTGGCGCACACAGTCCCATTGCGTCCTAGTCGCATTAAGATGCATTTTCGCCAGAAAGGAAGCAGAAAAGAACAAGTCGCCCAACAACAGAACATTCTCCCGTGACCTGGAGTCCCGAGAGGGGAATTTTAGTGTGATTCCAGCGAAGGCGTATGAGGACACATCTGTATATTTATGTAGTGGGTTAGACTTCTAAACTTAAAGCAACATTAATACTAAGGGCCTGATTCAGACCAGGTTGCACAGGTCCGAATTCTGCCCCGTTTCCGATGGTGGGGGGCATTCACACGGGTAGGGGAGAGAAGGGGGAGGACAAGAGCCGGCATCAGGGGGAACGCTCAGAGTTTTATGGGTGTCCCCCTATAAGCGCTGTGGGTTCCCCTGGGAACATAGGCGGGTCATTGTCTGCCGGTAGCAGGTGGCGGATGTCATATGGCGTGGGCACCGGGAGGCGTGTTCGGCGGGGCGGCGCTGACCTGTTTGCCATCAATGAATTCAATGTACATCAATGTAATGTATTGGATAGACTGCATAGGGGAGAGGCACCAGTGGAGCAATAAACGTAACAAGACGGCGTATCCCTGTGCGGGAGAATCACCAGGAAACATGGCGCACATTACGGGATACACACTGGGAGACACTCACCATGCAGACAAGCTTGTTCTCCTGAGTTCTGCTCTCGCTGGAGACATCACTGTCCTCTCCTCCCGCGATCCTCTCCCCGATGTCTCCGCTCACTCGCACAACCTCAACGTGCAGCCGGCCTGCGATCTGGTGGGTGCGGAGAACACAGGGAAATAAACACAGCAATCCACATCAAACCGCCGCCAGCAGGACCCGCTATGTTAACAACGTATGACGCCGAGTCTCCATATACCGCTACACCTGCCAGACGGTGTATTGGACCACAATATAGGTATGGGTCCATAGAGCTATGGTTTCCTATTCTAGAGGATTGAAGGTCTGTAACATGTACGGTATAAGTGACGGAGTATATATACAACACAAATGACGGCGTAGACATACCTCTCCCTTCTGATTGATGATCGGGACGGCGTACTGCAGCTTCACGTCGTGGAACAGCGATTCCAGGAAGACATTCGCTACCCCGATGAGGCTGTGATTCTCCTGCTCATCATAGAAAGGGTCCGCTCGCCGGAAATACGCCCGACTGGCCTGCAAAAAAGAGGGAACGTGGCGTTGTCGGTCTAGGCTGTATTGTGACCCACACGGCATCTACACATAACCCAGCATACACCGCTAGTTACATCATCCAACGCCAGCTATCCTACACCAACAGATTAAGGGGGTGATTCAGCGGGGCTCAGTAAGCAGCGAAATTCGCTAATTACCGAGCACTGAAATGTTGCCCACTGGGCGAGCGAGTGCCCTCTCACCACCGCCGTGCGAATGTCCGCCCCGACGTGCAAATGGATGTGTACACTGACACCTCCATGCACGCTCAGCATTTTCATGGGGGCACTCCTAAAACACTGGGCGTTTCGCCCAACAAGTGTAATAGTCGCCGAAAACATTCGCACATCGGGACTGCACATGCAACACAGGTCCGTATTCAGCTTACAGCGCGCGTCCACCCGAATCGCCCCCTTCATACATAGTCTAGAGAACACACCCACAAGTTTTGGTTTAAGGATTTAAACATCTTCTCCCAAGTTCGCACGCCCTCCTCTGGTTATTATTGCTGGTCTTGGGTCTTTGTATCCCAACATTTTTTATTATAGCATTAATGTCAATCGCTTTTCTTGTTTGGACATGCGAAGACTATGAAGATGCCCGAGGAAATCCCATAGGTCTGTCAGCTCCAGTAGACAAAAGTCAGCTGATGCTAATAGAAACATAGAATTTGACGGCAGATAAGAACCACTTGGCCCATCTAGTCACAAAGCCCCTTCATGGATCAGGTCATGGTAGGTTGGGCCAGGAATGAACCATGGAATATGCCCCATTACTTACGGGATTGTCCTCATCACAAACTTTCCACTCCTGGTAGAGGTCTCGTATGTCCACCAGACGGTTCTCCAGTTTCTCCAGGGACCAGATCTGCTTGCCTTTCCCTTTCCTCCGCACCTGGATGGCCGGCTCACTGAGCACCTCATCCCGCTGCAGGGACAAGGAATAATGAGCAGGTGGATCAGTAAGTCTTGTGGAAGCATGAAACACATCACCCGCAAAAGCAAGGCTCTCCAGGGCGGCAAAGTGCACCCGCCACCTGCACACACTGGTAGAGCAATACTCGCGAGAAAGAAGCCAATCAGCTCCTTAGGAACCCCCTGCTATCACAGACATAAGTAGTGCATCTGCACCATAGAGAACGGTCTAAATATGGAGGGCCCTACACTGTACACCCTATGTAATCAGAGGAGATACCTTGCTAATAGTGCCACTCACAGAAAAATTCAATCCCAGACGCTATTTCCGCCTGTGGAAATAGCATCCGTCGGTGCCATTTTCGACAGCATTGAAGGCAGTTTCCGAGAAAAGTCGGATCTGTTTTGTCAGAAAGGGCCGCGGATTGTCGGATTCTCGCCATTTCTCGACAATGTGCTGCCATTTCCGCCAAACCTCAGACTTTCCGACACTCGACAGTTGGAACATTGAATTCCGACTGTGATGTTGCAGTTGAGAGAAGCGTAAAAAGGCCGGACTGTCGGAATCCCAGAGCAGATTGGGGACTTATACGGTGAAGTTACATTGAGGTAATGGTTAAACCTATAACCCTGGCCAAGATTATTCAAAAAAACTATTTATTGCAAAATGTATTAAAGTTCTCATTAGTATTGTCTGTATAGTGCACCTGCATCTCTTGTCCCTGTGTGCAATGGCTATATGTCTGCTCGCTGTGTGTGTACACAGGGACTATACAGAGATTTCTGGAAGGATACATTAAAAATACATTAAAGCAGGCAAGCCATCATAAAAACTGGGGGACCAATAAGAATAAGTCTTACATTAGTATTTCTTAATAGAATTTCCTGTACTCAGACTCCTGTCACATGACGGGCGAAGCAGTGCCACTCACCTTCCTGTTGGCATTTAAGCTGGATGCCGGTATCTGCAAGGTCACTTTGTACTCCGTCTTCTTGTCCATCTCGTCCACAATGAAGTTGGCCTCTTGCACATACAGATTGGCCTTGGCGATCTGCTCCCTGAGCTTAATCAGGCTGTGATGCAGCATCACCTCCCTGGGAGAACACAAGGGGGAACCGAGGATGCAAATAATCAATGAAGGGTTCTTCCTTCATTATTTTAAATTATTATTTATTAAAAGTTATTTATAAAGCGCACACATTTCCTTCAGAGCTTTCCAGCGAATATATCAGTCACTCCCATCAGTTCCTGCGCAGTGAAGCTTACACTCTATGGGGGTGATTCAGGTTGGCTGATCACCGAGCGCTGAAACGCCGCCCACCAGGCAAGCAAATGCCCACTGCCCTTACCCTTGCAAATGTTCACCCCAGCATGCAAATGCATGTGTACACTGGCACATCCTGTCAAATGCGAGTGTACTTGTCAGCAGCGAATGAACCTACAGGTATGTTATTTGGAGTGTGGGAAAAAACTCATGCAATCACGGGGATAACGTACAAACTATACACAGATAGGTGTTTGGTTAGGAGTTTAAATCAAGGCCACAAGCGACCCGGTACGACAACCATGCTGCACGTCATTGGCTAACTCTTTATTGCAGAAGGTTTAAAGTGTTGATTAAAATAAATATGTAAAAACACAGGACAGTGTTCTCAACGTTGTACAAGAACCTACAGAGAACGAAAAAATTCCCAATAGGATCTTAGCAACACGGATCCATTCCCCCGGATACTTTATATGGTGCGAGCCACAGGCCTATAGATTATTACTACCTAGATGCGAATACTAGGATATACCCGGAAGTAAAACACAAATTAAAGCAGCAGACAGACAAGCATATTGAAAATACAGATGCCACCATGCCATGGAGTGACTAGGTAGTGCCAAGCATCAGTGGAGTGAATAGGACGCAGAATCAGCTTCTGCTGATTAAAATATGCAGCACGTCTATATTCAGTGTGACTGCTGCTGTATCTGCATACCTTTTCCAGTAAAACACTGTAATGTTGCATTTTGTATGCAGATGCAGTCGCGGTCGCACACAGAATATACGCACATCATTTTAATCAGCAGAAGCTGTTTGTGCGCCCTATTTGTTCTGTCCTGCGAATAAAAAAGCACCGTCATGGAAAAAGCCCAATGTGAGTGGAAGGATCAATCACAAGGAACTGCCGAGAGTTAAGATTGGTCATCATGCCAAAATCATGATCGGTTCAATCTAGTTTCTCCCACCCCCTCTGCCTCCACATGTAGTTGGCATGAGGATGCTGTAATACCAGGTAATACCAGGCAGTAGCGCAGTTGGGCTATAGATCTATACAGGACTTCCAAACCGCCAGATTATCTCCCATCTCTTAATCACTAATGTGTAAGAACCGTCACCTCTCTTCCGTCCACTGCCTGATGCGCTGCTGGGCGTTTGGGGACCCGAAGGAGAAGCGTTCCATGCTGCGGTAATGCTGCTTCTCTGGGGACAGCCTCCTGCGCAGCTGCTCCAGCTCGTGTTCGTACATCAGCCGCTGGCGTTCTAGCGCTGTGCGCTTCTCCTCCTCGTGCTGCTGCTCCAGGCTCTGCAGGATGGACTGCATGGGGTCTGTGCAGGAGAGGGTGCAGGTTATACCGAGGAAGGGCCAGCGAGCATCACGTGACATTAGGGAGAAGGTGAGGCCAGGACGCTGGGAGAAGGGGTCACATGGCATAGGGAGTAAGACGGAATGTAGCGGGGTAAGTGGGGCATAACCATGGGGGGGGGGGGGGGGGGGGGGAGACGAATCCAGAGCAATAGGCAGTAAGAGGAGTACTAAGAACAGTGGGCATCATGATACAATGGGGCAGGTGTATTAAGCGTGGGAGAAGTGATAAAGTGGTTGGTGATAACTTAGCAGCCTATCAGCTCATAACTGTCACGTTACAGGCTGGGCTTAATAATGACAGTTAGGAGCAGATTGGCTGCTGTGTAATCACGGGCCACTTTATCACTTCACCCGACCGAATATACCTGCCCCACTGTTCTGAGGGTCACCACCCAGAGCCACAGATTAATAAGCACCTATGAGCGCCAGGAGCCAGGAGACTGTGGGAACAGCACCGGACAAGCGCAAGACGCACACCGGCAGTATTTATGCATAAAATGCCCGCTGGAGACATCAGGGGCAGGTTGCCCTCCAGCCGAGCGTGGAAAGCCCCCTGTGGCATTACAGAACCCATAAAAGGGAGACCCGTCACAGGGATGTGGGCCTGGAACATAAAACAATGTTCTGTTATGGGGATGGAATACAGAGGTTCCAGTACAGGGGCACAGCGAGGGAGAATTCGGTTCCGCCAACAGCCAATGAGATAACAGCTACACATCGGAGTATCTGCCCGGGACAGTCCGGCCTCACCACCACCCATCAGTCCGAGACCTGGAATTACCGTTATTTCCCAGCGCTTTCATCATCACTTCCATCTGAGCGTACTCGTAGTTGAAGTTGACCTCGCTGGACACCTCGCTGGATGTGTCCCCGTCGGCGTCCAGCTGCTCGAAGCTGCTGCTGTTCCTCATGCTGGCGCCTCGCTGGTCGTCCTCGCCCTCCGTCTTCTTTCTCTTTGGCAGGCTTATCCTTAGAGAGGAGAGAGGGAGTGAGCATCCTAAACGCTAATAAGGCGTAATTGATACGGTATTACGTGTGCGTGATTTCCATGTGCTGTTCCTAGACGGTTGCGCTAATTACCTGCGCTTTCCCTGCAGTCCCGTAGACGGATAGAACGTACAACCTCGCTCTCTGTGCAGCAGACACTGTTTCATGGCGTTCTAATACCCACAATCGCAGCGCAGATGTCCAGATACTAAACAGCGGCTGTAGCTTTGTCTAACCTGCTGGGCATCATCTGCCACTTTGTACATATTTATATAGAATCCCTGTGTTGTGACAGTCACACCCCGGCATCTCTGGTACAGATCATGCAACATTTTCCGGGCATCTGTGTTGCCCGTAAGAAGCCAATTTTAAGAAAGCTGCCACGCCAGACCGCTCGGTATATCAGGGCTAGGTGGACACACTGGGCACATCGTATATATCTGTTAGACCAATATGTTAAAGTGCATTTGTCATAAAATCGGTCTGAATGTTGGAACGCTGAATATATTTGATGGGGATTCCATGGTTAGATCAAAATTCTACAAGATCAGTAACATCATTTGCGTAGCTGAACAACAAGTACCAGCCGGACACTCGAGCCCATTATTATTATTATTATTATTATTATTAATTGGAAGAAAATAAAGGTTATAAAAAAAAAAAAAAAATTATATATATATATATACACACTTTCTTATAGATAAAAATGTATAGCGTAAATGTAACCCTTTCATTGCCAACATTGCCGTGAGCGATCCTCAAAATATCCACATTATTTCACCACGTATGACAACTTATTTTGCAATTTTTTTATTTCTTTTGCAAATCATTTAAGAAATAACTTTACCCAGTTATATGGTCAGATGAATGTCATCATATCAGAGAAAACTACTGTAGCTGAATGAGGGTTCTGTTTACTAGTGACTCATTTAATAAATACATAAACTGTTGCTCAATGAGCACTACCATATTTCTATTGAACTCTTTATGTACTGTCAACAGATTTATGCTACACCAAAATGTATTTGTTCTACTTATTAACATGTATACACCGATAAATAAATACTGTTATCATCGATGTGACGTGACTCTCAGCATAGAGTACTGGACATACTATACTCTATAACCTGGTCATCCTTAACATGAGTTCCCAGCATGCCTTACTGCTTGCCGGTAATCTATGTAAAGCAGAAGCATTACCGGCGAATATGCGCGGATTTCAGTAGGTACCTTCCCCCCGACAGCGACGATTATTCTCTAGGAGCCCATTACCCCATAGCAAACCTGACATTTTTCAATTCAATGTAGTTCCCTAGCAGAGGACTGCGATGCAATATTGAGGCTTGTACACAAGGACGCTTTCCCAATGACCATGGTAAACCCGCTCACCAAGTGCACACTCAGTGAGTATATATTAGTGGGAGTACAATATAAAGGAAGTTCAAAAAACATTTTACTATTACTGAGAGACGATGCAATTAATCAATCTTTCCACCTTCGTATTAACTTAATATTTGCATACAGGCCAGTGCATACAGATTCCCACATCTACCATCGCACAAAGCAGGGACTATCCGTGACATCTGACCAGTGGCGACTATTCGGGAAATCGACTGCATAAAAATAACCCATTAACCCTTTGAGTGCCAAGTGAAGTGGTCAAAATAGGTGTGAAAATTGCCGAGCTAACATTTGTATTCATCAGAATGACCGGTAATTTTACCTTATATAGGAAATATCATCTTGTTTAGTACATTTTTTTTATTTGAATTTATATAACAAATGTGAGCGAAGCCGGCGGTTTTAGCTAATATTGTGAACATCTCGCACAGAGATATTGGCGCTATAAGGGTTAATAGTTGACAGACTATTCCGGTGAAGGCTGCTCAATTACTGATTTTAAGGTATGTAGGTGGAACCATTTAGTGCAAGGGGGAAGATTAAACTCTTCGCGGCGGCTGCAAAACGCCTTCCGGGACAGTCGTAGAAAACGTGATGTTATCGGTGACTGATTGGAAAGTTAATCGCTTGCATCCCCAGAGAGGGGCATTGGGAAACTTGAAGTGTTGGACAATTGTTAATCAAGACGAAAAGTGCAGCCGGATATTGCAGTGGCCCAGTGGAATTCCCTCCGAAGAAGCCCAAAAGCAGCTGTCATTGTAAGTATTCAGTATTTGTAAATGCTTCGTTTACTCAATCTTTAGGTCATTAGTTCTGCTAAGTATCTCTAACAATGATGCTTTCATTACGTGTGATGTTTGGTTGCACAACCCCAGGACAGAACTGACAATATCCCGCTCCCAAGGTGTCCAATACGAGACCACCCTGGGAGCTGCTGTTTAATAGCGGGTGAATACCTGAAAAAGTGGTTGTTTCCCCAGAGTATCCGATCTCCGTGCTGCAGCTGCGTGGGGCTGGTGACCGCGGAGCCATTCACTAACGTCCTGCCAGAAAAGACACACAATATAAAAGTAGTTCAATTTTTGCAGCGCACAATAAATGTCCAGACGTGGATGAGAATGTGGTTTCACAGTGAGGGAGCTGAACCTTGGTAAGCAGGATATATCAAGTACATAATGCATTACATAGGCAGGCTTAGAGATACAATGGGGGTATGCAAACCGGGATTCTGACTATCGGAACACACCGACAGTCGGAATCCCAGGCCGTTTTCGGTTGATCCGACAGTAACTAGACAGCCGGAATTAAATGTTCCGGCTGTCGGGTGTCCGAAAGTCTGCGGATCGGCAAAAATGGAAGCGGATTGTTACAGACCGGTGAGCCTAACATTAGGGTACTCTTTACCTAGAACGGCGCCAGCGATTGAAATCGCGGTCGTCGTGGGTAAACATCGCGGTCATCGCGGTAATCGCGGGCATCGCGGGTAAATCGGGATGGCCGCGATGCCCGCGATTACCGCGATTTTCCCATAGGGAACAATGTTAAAAAGCCTAATTGACCGCGATTTTACACTTAAATGCCTCAATGGACCCGATTTGGACATAGAAATCAATGTAAAATGGGCCACACAGCCCAAATAGGGCCAATTAACCGTTAAATGTCCCCCCCCAATTTTTAACGCCACCCCACGATCCACGCCAACCCGAAGCGTGGCGAGCGCAGCGAGCCCACGAGGGGCGGCGGTACGCGTCCTCCGACCTTTTCATGCCCTACTATCCACTAGGGCATGGTGTGAGAATATAATAGTGTGGCGAGCGCAGCGAGCCACCGAGCCCGAAGCGTGGCGAGCGCAGCGCGCCCCGCGAGGGGACGCGGATACCTTCACAGGTAGACGCGTCCCCTCGCGGGCTTCACAGGTGTCCGCGTCGCCACGGACACCTGTGAAGCCCGCGAGGGGACGCGCATAACTGTGAAGGTATCCGCGTCCGCTCGCCACGCTTCGGGCTCGGTGGCTCGCTGCGCTCGCCACACTATTATATTCTCACACCACGCCCTAGTGGATAGTAGGGCATGAAAAGGTCGGAGGACGCGTACCGCCGCCCCTCGCGGGCTCGCTGCGCTCGCCACGCTTCGGGTTGGCGTGGATCGTGGGGTGGCGTTAAAAATTTGGGGGGACATTTAAGGGTTAATGGGCTCTGTGGCCCATTTAACATTGATTCCTATGGCCAAATCGGGTGGATTGAGGCATTTAACAGTAAAATCGGGTCCATCGCGCCTTTTAACATTGATTCCTATGGGAAATCGTGAGCATCGCGTTGCGGGCATCGCGGGTACATTTATGGCCGGCCGCGACCGACACGATTTTCATGTTTAACATTGGTTTCAATGGGAAATCGCGGGCATCGCGTCGGTCGAGGCGCGGCCATACATAAATGTACCCGCGATCACCACGACGGGCGCCGTTCTAGGTAAAGAGTACCAACATAGGTTGTAGGAAAAATATTTAAGGGATTAATAAGAGATGGTGTCTAGGAGTATCCAGTGCAAAACAATATAATCAGCAATAGTCAACACTGTTTTGTACGAGATCGCTCGCGTCAAACTAACTTAATTATCTTCCACGAGGAAGTTAGTATGAACCTAGACAAAGGCAACGCAGTTTATATGGTACATCTGGATTTTGCGAAGGCCTTCGACACGGTGCCTCACAAGGGGCTGATACCCAAAATGGAGATATTGGGGCTAGGGGTAAAGAATTTGTACATGGGAAGGTTTACACTTGGAAAAAGACGTTTTAGAGCAAGGGCGTAACTAGCATAGGTGCAGCTGCTATGGGGCCCAGAGCTGAGATCAGATCAGACAAGTACTTGATGGATAACATTCAGGGCTATAAATCAGCAAGGAGTTCAGGGGGTTAAATAAAAAAAAAAGGTAATTTCGGTACTTGTGAGTTATCCGGGCTGCCGATTTTGTCCTTAACTTAAGGACACCCGACCGACGCGATGCCCGCGATTTAGCCGAAATCGGGGGCATCGCGTCGGTCGTGGCCGTTAGAAGGGGCCGCGACGCGATGCCCGCGATTTCCCATAGACAGTAATGTTAAAAGACACGATGGACCCGATTTCCCATAGACAGTAATGTTAAAAGACGCGATGGACCAGATTTCCAATAGACAGCAATGTTAAAATAAAATGACAATGTGAAATTGGCCAATATGGGCATTTCACATTGGATATGTTTTAAAAAAAAATGTTTCATGGCCCCCCACCACCGTTAACGCCACCCCGCTATTGCCGCCAACCCGAAGCGTGGTGAGCGCAGCGAGCCCGCGAGGGGCGGCGGTACGCGTCCTCCGACCTTTTCATACCCCTACTATCCACTAGGGCGTGGAGTGAGAATAGAATAGTGTGGCGAGCGCAGCGAGCCACCAAGCCCGAAGCGTGGCGAGCGCAGCGAGCCCCGCGAGGGGACGCGGATACCTTCACAGGTATCCGCGTGCCCTTGCGGGCTTCACAGGTGTCCGCGTCCCCTCGCCACGCTTCGGGCTCGGTGGCACGCTGCGCTCGCCACACTATTCTATTCTCACTCCACGCCCTAGTGGATAGTAGGGGTATGAAAAGGTCGGAGGACGCGTACCGCCGCCCCTCGCGGGCTCGCTGCGCTCGCCACGCTTCGGGTTGGCGGCAATAGCGGGGTGGCGTTAACGGTGGTGGGGGGCCATGAAACATTTTTTTTTAAAACATATCCAATGTGAAATGCCCATATTGGCCAATTTCACATTGTCATTTTATTTTAACATTGTTGTCTATGGGAAATCGGGTCCATCGCGTCTTTTAACATTACTGTCTATGGGAAATCGTGTCGGAAATCGTGTCTTTTAACATTACTGTCTATGGGAAATCGCGGGCATCGCGTCGCGGCTCCTTATAACGGCCACGACCGACGCGATGCCCACGATTTCGGGCGCGATGAAAAAAATCGGCAGCCCGGATAACTCACAAGTACCGTAATTTCCAACAAACTGGTTGTACTGATGGATCGTAACAAAATGTGCAATCCTGGGGGTGATGGTATCTAGGATTTAGTGTAATGGGTCTCGTTAAACAGGTTGAACTTGATGGACAATGGTCTTTATTCAGCCTTATCTACTATGTAAAACCGATCTGACTCCTTCAATGCGGTCACTGAATAGGCGAGTGGTGATCTATTTCCTGTCGGGACAAATCGGCACGTAATGAATAACGAACAGTGATCATTTCCTTTTTCTTTATTATCTTTTAGGTCTTTCTAGCCTACGGAATAACGTGTCGGACAGATTTCTAGTTACTATATATCCCATGTTGGACCCCTACATAATACCAGTGGGAATAAATGACAAAAGTCATCAATAACTCTAAAATATTTTTCTTTTAGAACTAGATTTTCAGAGGGACTGGTAACGTGTAAAGTGAGTGAAGTGGGACAGAAACAGAGCGTAAAAGGAATACAACAACCCATCCCGGCTTCTCACACCTCCGCTGCACAGAACGTTGTGTAACAGGGAAATCTCCGCACACAGGGAGAGTAGAGGCAGCCAGTGTACCATAGAGACCGCAGGTGCGGAGACAGGCGTGGGCTTGTCCATCATCAGGCATGCAGAGAATGTGTGTGCACCAGGAGCTATCACAGAATATTCTGTAACCAGGACTGGGGGTCGTATAAATGAGGGAACAGTTACCTGCGCTCCGTTCTTCAGTTACGGTCAGGTTTAGCTCAGCGTACCCTGCACTGTTCTAGTGTGTGCCATACGCACAATGAACCACTTGGGGCGCCTTACAAATAAGATTAACCCATCTGTCAACTCAGGACAAACAATTTACTGTTACAGTAAAAAAACAAAATACATACAAAAATCTCATTTAGATGCACAAAAAATAAATAGAATATTTCTGGCTGACTGTGCGCTTTGCATTTACTGGACGCCCGGTGCACCCCTCCTAACTTCCCCAATCATGCCATTTAACCAAGTTGCACTATGAGCTACTAATGGGCGCATCCCACTTACCTTCTGACAGCAGAAGCTTACTCCACCTGTCCACAGCAGCCACAGCACTAATGACGGCACTTAGCAAACTGCTGGCAGGTAACGAGGGTCAACCAATTCTTAAAATCTCCCGAGTCGCCTACATTTAAAGTTTTCCTGAGAGCGCAGAGCCCTCTAGTGGTCAGAGAAGAACTTCGATTTTCACAGTGGAAGCTAGAGAGCTCCACCTAGTGGTCAGAGCGCAAAAATGCAGCCCCAGGGAAACACAAATGCAAGCAGGGAAGAAATGTAGGTGGATCAGATTTCTGTGCAGCAGTAAAGATTTGCTGAGGTGCGGGGAGTGCTGGTGACTATTAACCCCAATCACTGCTGATCACAATAACCTCAAGTACACGGACGCGTTACCTGGTGTTTTTCATGGGCGTCAGCATTACTTGTCCTTCTATGGTGATGTCCACAACGCAGTGTTCTGGGAGGATTCCCATCCCGCACAGCTGGATGTCCTGCGAATCATCAGAGCCGATCAGTGTATGATCCTGCAGGGGAGACAGGCAGCGCATTGGTTATAGGGTAAGATTACACATATGTTATTGTCCATGTTCAGGTTGCCCACGTTTTCCCAACAGCAGCTTTATAAGGAATGGTAGATTAGGTGTCGGCTGGACTAGGAGCGGCCCACGGCGGTCATACATCGTGTCATCTCTCCGGGAGACCTCCCCGGATGGCCCTCATGTTGTTCTCAGCCGGATAAGACTGCTTGTTGTGCCCAGGCGGGTCAGACTTTCCAGGAGGGTTTGATTACTAAGCAAACCTTGGAGACTTGGCCGCTGCACCTGCATCCGAGAGCACCTGACGCAGCACGGAGCCGTCGCTGGTGGGGAACAGAGCGAAGCCAGTCTGAGCATTTTCCGCTGGCGCTGCAGTAATGCGGCTGTGGGAACGGGGGCAGGGGAACGGGCGGCCTTGAGGGTCACACGGTGACTTTGAAAAAGTACAAACACAAAAAAAAAGTCAAACCGAAATTTTATTTCCTGAATAAGGGATGCCGTCATTAGGTCCACGGTGTCTGAGATGACGGTCACTATGTCGACCAATATTAGGGCGGTATACGGTCGTTAGGAGGACACATATAACATGCATGGGTGGTCTACTGAAGGTCGACTCATAAATAGGTCAACATGGCTAATGTCGACATGGTTGGAAGGTCGACTCAGGCACTAGGTCAACAATGGCTAGGTCGACAGTCAAAAGGGGTTTATATATTTTTTTTTGAGCCGACATGTGCCGACAGGAGGTATTTCAAGCCCTACCATCCACTAGGGTGTGGAGGGAGAATAACAGTGTGCCGAGCGCAGTGATGCACCGTGCCCGACGCATAGCGAGTGCAGCGAGCCATGCCAGGGGCCCCGGTACACTTTGATGGCGTCCAGGTCGTCACTCGGGAGAAACAAAAGTGAAAAACAGACGTCGACCTATTTCAGGTGTCAAAAAAAAAAAAACATTTCTTGATACTTTACTACCCCATTGGGCATGGAGGGAGTATATCTAAAGCCCACGTTCTAGAGCAGGGATGGGGAACCTTCCTGCCTCCAGCTGTTGTTTAACTACACATCCCAGCATGCCCTGCTACAGGTTTAGCATGGCCAAAAAGCAACACTGTAGCAGGGCATGATGGGATACGTGGTTTAACAACAGCTGGAGGGACGAAGGTTCCCCCATCACTGCTCTAAACCCGTCTCAGAAAACAGAAACAGAATTTGGCAGAGGAACTTCCCCGGAACTTCCACCAAAATGACAGCAAAGCCTGGCGGCAAATCCGTCAGCTGGGGAGTAAAACACGGAGGTAGATTTCATTGATTTCTAAGCAATGCCGGGTTTCACACATTTGCCAACGGGATTTGTTTTTAGATTACATTTTAATTGTTAGCAAACGTGTGTTTTAGCCCCTGAATCAGAACATCGACCTTTAGTAAATATGATCCGAAAAGTTTTCAGTTTACAAAGATATTTTATTAGAGGAATCTGCAGCTTTTCTGTCTGTTGCGTAGAGGATCCTGGGAACCTATGATGTGACCCACATGATGCCGGAGGGGTAGATCCCTGCCGCTGCTGGCACTGTCCTGTACGTCAGCCATATTCCATTCTGCTGCCAAGACCATTATACTGTATATACATTTATATTCTACAATATTTGTTACCACAGGGCCACAGAGGTAAATATATCCGGAAGCACGATCTCAACTAGAAAAGCCAATGGGAAGTTACAAGCTGCAAAATCCAATTCCAACTCCCCTACAGTCATCCTCCTCCTTCAATCTCACTTCAGCTTAATTCTCTGCCAGTCACTGGAGGCGACACTTCCCAGCCACATATTCCACTTCCGAGACGCTTCCGCTCCCAACCACACTCTGCTCCTATGGAAGATGCTTCCGCTCCCAACCACACTCTGCACCTATGGAAGACGCTTCCACTCCCAACCACACTCTGCTCCTATGGAAGACGCTTCCGCTCCCAACCACACTCTGCTCCTATGGAAGACGCTTCCGCTCCCAACCACACTCTGCACCTATGGAAGACGCTTCCGCTCCCAACCACACTCTGCACCTATGGAAGACGCTTCCGCTCCCAACCACACTCTGCTCCTATGGAAGATGCTTCAGCTCCCAGCCACATATTCCACTTCCGAGACGCTTCTGCTCCCAACCACACACTGCTCCTATGGAAGATGCTTCCGCTCCCAGCCACATATTCCACTTCCGAGACGCTTCCACTCCCAACCACACTCTGCGCCTATGGAAGATGCTTCCGCTCCCAGCCACATATTCCACTTCCGAGACGCTTCTGCTCCCAACCACACACTGCTCCTATGGAAGATGCTTCCGCTCCCAACCACACTCTGCACCTATGGAAGACGCTTCCGCTCCCAACCACACTCTGCTCCTATGGAAGATGCTTCAGCTCCCAGCCACATATTCCACTTCCGAGACGCTTCTGCTCCCAACCACACACTGCTCCTATGGAAGATGCTTCCGCTCCCAGCCACATATTCCACTTCCGAGACGCTTCCACTCCCAACCACACTCTGCGCCTATGGAAGATGCTTCCGCTCCCAGCCACATATTCCACTTCCGAGACGCTTCTGCTCCCAACCACACACTGCTCCTATGGAAGATGCTTCCGCTCCCAACCACACTCTGCACCTATGGAAGACGCTTCCGCTCCCAACCACACTCTGCTCCTATGGAAGATGCTTCCGCTCCCAACCACACTCTGCTCCTATGGAAGACGCTTCCGCTCCCAACCACACTCTGCTCCTATGGAAGACGCTTCCGCTCCCAACCACAATCTGCACCTATGGAAGACGCTTCTGCTCCCAACCACACACTGCTCCTATGGAAGACGCTTCCGCTCCCAACCACACTCTGCACCTATGGAAGACGCTTCCGCTCCCAACCACACTCTGCTCCTATGGAAGATGCTTCCGCTCCCAACCACACTCTGCTCCTATGGAAGACGCTTCCGCTCCCAACCACACTCTGCTCCTATGGAAGACTCTTCCACTCCCAACCACACTCTGTGCCTATGGAAGACGCTTCCGCTCCCAACCACACTCTGCACCTATGGAAGACGCTTCCGCTCCCAACCACACTCTGCACCTATGGAAGACGCTTCCGCTCCCAACCACACTCTGCTCCTATGGAAGATGCTTCCGCTCCCAGCCACACTTTGCTCCTATGGAAGACGCTTCCGCTCCCAACCACACTCTGCTCCTATGGAAGACTCTTCCACTCCCAACCACACTCTGTGCCTATCGAAGATGCTTCCACTCCCAACCACACTCTGCACCCATGGAAGGCGCTTACGCTCCCAACCACACTCTGCACCTATGGAAGACGCTTACACTCCACACCACGATCTGCACCTATGGAAGACGCTAACACTCCCAACCACGCTCTGCTCCTATGGAAGATGCTTCAACTCCCAACCACACTCTGCACCTATGGAAGACGCTTCCACTCCCAACCACACTCTGCGCCTATGGAAGACACTTCCGCTCCCAACCTCACTAACCACCTTGGTGGCATGCCCGGAAATGTTCTGGGCTGAGTTGCGCTGCATGACCGGGCTCTCACACCGCCCGAATCCCCCCCGTTGTTCACCTACAAGGCAATCGTCACCACCCCGTCAATCGTACGCCGGATTGTCAGGGCTCCCCCTGCTGCTGCCCCCAGCCGCCATCCACACCAGGCCTGACCAAACATTCCAAAATATAACTCTGCCCTCCCCCCCCAACCTCTCCAAGCCTCACACTACAGCAGCAGCACTGCCGGTACTCACTTATTAGAGAATTCACAAATCGAGCGATTATCAAACGATTGCACATGGGCACTGTTCGTGTCACTCGCGTGCAGGCTCAAATAGCGACTGAATTGCAATCCAGTCATAGTCTGACTGAGCGGAATCTGGCGCTGGGTGGAGAAATAGCGCCATTTTCTGGGGGTGACATCAGCACTGAGCGCTTCCACCCCGTCACGGCTGCAGAAGCCTCGGACCGACTCGCAATTGCACAGATGGCAAAAACTGTTCAACCGTTTAGGAATTTGCAAATGCCCATTAGCGACCCATTCGGGATTTTTCAAGGGGCGTTTTGTCTATATAGTGCTCCAACCGCATTCAGGTGTCAATATAAGCCCTGTCGTCCTAACTTATGTCAGCTTCATTGTGTCAACCTAGCGACCTTATCCTGGGGTGTGTAATGTTGGAGACAGGACGGACCTCATCGAATTAGGATATAGATGCTTTTGGAGAGATGTTACCGGCTCAGCCACATTTAGAAGAAAAAAAATACAAACAGACAATTTTTTAAATCTAAAAAAAAAAAAAAAAGATAATTATCTTCAGTAAAAAGGGAGCGGAGAGGACAAGCGCGCGGCTCACCTCTCACACTGTGACCTACACTTACGCTCTCACCTTAAGGTAGTAAAGCAGGAGTTCGTTCAGGGCAGGGTCTGCGTTTAAATTGACTAAGAAACATTTGTTATCCCCGACTTTAATGCCTGAAGACTGGAGCGATATCCCGAGGCTTTCCAGCTGCTTCTGGCGCTCCTGGAAGGGAATACCAAAATGAGCACTACAAGTCAGATGTATAGTGGAAAAGGTAATATATAGACGGCTAGTAGGAATAAACAACTGGTTGTATAGGCGTCATTTTGTGTGATAACCAGCAGATGGTGCTGTGGGGACACCAAGCAGTACACTGGTATTCACAATGTGTAGTACAGTAATGTGGTATTCAAAAGCATATGTACAATCACAAGGGTGGGAGAAGGTTCCCCACTGGCTTAGACATGGGCGAGAGCTTAGGAGATGCACACTGGTGGTCTCAGGAGTTTAATGCTGCCGAGTGCACTTATCTAGGTACCAACCTGAGCAATCTCCTCCGTCTTCCGAAGCTTCTCCTCCCATGTTACAGTCATTTCTTGGATGAGTTTCTCGGATTCCTGTAACCGATCCTTTAGTTCTGGGGCCTTCATGGACTGGTCCAAAAATAAAACAAAATTATATTATCTAGCGCCACACACACACACACACACACACACACACACACACACACATCTATACAGCCAGGGAGCTGAGACATTTGTGCATCACAAGAACTGATCGGCACCAAAAAAACCTGTGACATGGGGAAAACCTGCTCATGCAACACACTATCAGCTGCACCAAGGGAACTGTATTCCCAGTCTCATTGCCCTTACCCTACTTACGGCCCCTGTAATCGGGTGTGGTAGGCAGCTCTGACAGTCGGGAGTCATTATGCCGACATGGGAATCCCGATCTCCGGTAATCGGACAGGGGAGCGAGCGCAGTAAAGCTCGCAGAGCTCGATACAAGTTATTTTCTCCCTCAATGGGGGTCGTGGTCCCCGAAAAAAGGAGATTAGCTCTTGTAATTTGGGTTCCCAACTGTCTGGCATTTTACAGTTGGGATACCGATGTCGATGAAAAAGTTTAAAAAGTGAAAACAAATTTTGAAAAAAAATTATGTTGACCATGTGTTGTGTCGGCCATTGAAATGTCGACACGCATTAGGCTCAGTCGGCCTAACGAGTGTAGACATACTGGCTGCAGAACTAAAGCCTGGATACCACAAAATCTTTAGTTACACTAATCCAGGCCTGGCCAACCTTTGGCTATCCAGCTGTTGTGAAACTACAAGTCCCAGCATAGCTTGCAACAGTTTTTCTATTATAGAATGCTAGAACTGTGGCAAAGCATACTGGTATGTGTAGTTTCCCAACATCTGGAGAGCCACAGGTTGGCCAGGCCTGCAGTAATCACTTCTAACAGTCTATGCATCTTTTCTGTGCCACCTGACACATTAAAAAGGTATCACATTACACTGTATTTAATTTAAACGCTTCTAAAAACTGGTGATCAGATCAGATTCAGTCTATCATTTTCTATGTTGCAATAGAGAAATGAAAGACTGAATCTGATAGGTTGCTATGGGCAGCTTGGGAAATCAGGCACAAAATGGACTAACGACAAATTAGCACCTCCTCGATGGAGTGCACGCACAGCCTGTATATCATTTATTATTTTGTGACAGGAATTGCCGTATGTTCCCAGGTGGAGGCTGGTTACATCTGAGGGGAGATGCCTCACCTCGGCCTGGGTCAACTGGTCCCTAAGCTTCTCCACTTCCTCTCGCAGCTCCCGGATTATCCGCGCGTTGGGATCCTCATTCACTACCGCGTGGTTGACTATGTTTTTGGCCCGGTCGGCGTACCGTAGCGTGGAGAGCGTCTCGTCGTAGTTGTCAGCTGCAGGGCTGACGGTGGCCACCATGGCAGTCTTGCTGTTCCCACCCAGACTGTCCTAAAAATGGAAGATGAGAGTGTGAGAAACCAGAAGGCAAGGGAAACCCGCAGGCAGCCATTTTGTGGCCTACATCCACATTCATGGAAATGGGGCCTAAATAGTCCCTAGAAACGGATATCACTGAGGTATGAGGGAAAAAAACTGAGCCAAACCCTTATTGCACGTTCCAAAGACAGCAGATTTGGCCGAAGAGCTCGCTCTTACCTTCAGCAGCCACGTCAACACGGAGTCCCGATACGGAACAAACTTGTTTTTATTCTTCCCAGCTCCTTGGTCTGCCAGGGCTGAGATGACCAGTCCCAGAGTTGTGAGGGACCTGAATGGGAGGAACCACAGCCATGTTTTTATAATGAGCAGAGAAGAGCCGCTCCATGATTGGAGGATGCAAGAGCGATGTTACACTTATGAAGCCAGCCATCTCACTCTGAGGAGAAAGTCCTCCATTTTACACTGAACTTTTCTAGGAATTATGGGAGAACAACAGATAACATCTGTCATTAAAGATTAAGGGCTACAGCGACTTCTACACCCGGAGCGTTTTTAGATCGGGCCTATTGAAAAAGTGGAATCCAGCTGTGCTAAAACTACACATCCCAGCATGTCTTGCAACAGTTCTGCTATTAGGGCATGCTGTACCAGTGTGAGGGCATGCTGGGAAGTGTAGTTTCACAGCAGCTGAAGAAGCACACATAATTGATTGCACGGTTTTAGATTACCAGTCATCTTTATACACTTCCCAAGCGTTCAAGAAAGCAGAAAACTAAACCGATTTTAAAAGTCTAATAAAAATGTTGAGGATAACAGCTGAGAAACAGATTTATAATAATAATGAATAAATAACAACCATACAGGTTATATAAAGCCATTGCATGTAAGGGCCCTTGTACCGCCGCACCCCGGACAGTCATTGTGTACACTGATCCCTACGCACGCACATGTGGCACTGAATAGTGAGTGTTTGCTGAGAGCACTTGTGCTAATTACACCCGCTGCTCACAGGCGCCGCGGAATAGTACCCCCGACAGATGGCCCGGTGACTCACTTGTTAATGTTGCTCCCTTCCTTCAGTCGCTCGCCGGCTGCGCCCGTCTTTGTGGCCCTCTCGCTGCCAGCTAAATCCACCAGACTCAGCTTACTCACTTTCTCACCTGAGGTCTGGAAAAAACACACAATACAATGGACGCTAAATCACCAGGGGGGGACTGATCGACAGTTAAACCCCATCAATTATGCACGGTAATACTCCGTAAATTATACATGGTCAACTTTGTTACTCCGCATCCTGATAACTGCTCATTATTCCGGCATCACCATGCGAGACGTCGCACACATCAGTAAGGCAAAACAATGTGAAATACACTGTTTATAAGTGCGTATGACACCCATGAACTAGTGCTGGTCTTTCTGAACCTAAGTATATAGGAGCGCCTTTACTAAATGCATACTTACAGTCTACGTAATGGGAGATGCAAAGTAAAAATCACTCACTAACTTTGTAAAGAGGAGAAAATGTTTATTACATACAAGAAAGTGCTCTGTACAGTTTGCCATGCCAACATGCGCTCCTCAGCCTCTCCTAGGGATGGCCATAGATGATTTCAAATCATTGATGGTTTGTGGCCGATGTTGATTACTTTTTGCTATCGACGGGGGAGAACCAGATGCTTCCCTCCGCCGATGGCACAGCAAAACCGATGTTTCGTCTTTGATTGTTTTTTTTTTTTTTTTTTTCCGAGGTGCTAGGAAGAGCATAGCTCCACCCCCGGCAACCCTGAAGTCCCGCCCTCACATTCCAACAGCAGAGCTTTGTATACCCTTGTTGTAAAGTAGCAATGCTCCCTTTTGTTGTTTAAATAGCAAGTGACATACCCTTTAAGAAATCACCTTATCGGCGTTTTATTTTTCATGCCTGGAAATGAGTATCTCCTTTACAAAATCTCTCTGGAAGGAACAAAGTATGGCTTCCGGTCATGTGGGATGATTTTACAAATACACAGAGGGACATCAAAAGCCTCTCTGCATCATGGGCAATGTGACTGTGGTTGCCATGGATGCCATTTTGCAAATGTACAGAATTACAAATCCTTAACTGCATGGGAAGGGGGGGCTTGATGATATAGGGCTTCAATGTACTAAAGCATGGGTCCTCAAACTGCGGCCCTCCAGATGTTGTGAAACTACAAATCCCAGCATGCCTTGCCACAGTTTTGATATAAGGGAATGTTAAAACTGTGGCAAGGCATGCTGGGATTTGTAGTTTAACATCTGGAGGGCCACAGTTTGAGGACCCATGTACTAAAGGCTGGTGTAGTCAGAGGATGGCCCCACGCACAGTCCGGTAACGGGTATCCACAGAAATATGCCCAACATGTGCAACTTCAGAGGTATCATTTGTTGATCGTAAAAGTTTCAGTGTGCAATCTCTGAGTGAGCGGACAACAAACAGCGCTAGTTATAGTGAACGATTCCGGTGTTTATTAGTTTTTTGCACTGTTCACAAGATAAGACAACACGTCCATCATCACAGAGACACAATCGCGTCACACACACCAGAGGAACAGAGGAAGTCGTGATTACTGAGGGGATAATGGACAGCAGTAAAGGAAGCGGCTGGGATAACTGGGCGATCCGGGCATTAGCTGGTGTGACCACCGTATATAGAGACCGGGCCTGAGAGTCCCAACATTACAAATAGGCTTTTCCCCATACATGTAATTGTACAGGTGTTACGTCCCATCTAGCTGCGCCATACCCCGGGCAACTTAGAGACATAGAATTTAGCAGCAGGAAAGAACCACTTGGCCCATCTAGTCTGCCATACACACAAGTACACGCACACGCTTACACACTAGAGTTTTTTGTCTGGACCCAATTAGCCTACCAGTATATTTTTGGAATGTGGGAGGAAACCGGAGCACCCGGAGGAAACCCACGCAAGCACGGGGAGAATATACAAACTCTGCACAGTAAGGGCCACCGTGGGAATCGATCCCATGACCTCAGTGCTGTGATGCGGTAATGTCTGCACAGGCTGCAACAGCGGCAGGGGCGAGATATTTGATCTCCTAATCTCCAATGTCAAAAGACCCAGAACATTAGAACATGTTATCTTTATAAATGGAGAAACAGACCCAGGTTTGTCACTCGATGCCTCGCTAGCAGGACACAACAGAAACATAAGGCACCGAAGAAGACTTCGGGGATGTAACTTCATAGCGGTGTTCTGTGGCATCTACAGTATAATGTGTAACATCTGCTCCTGTGCAGGATAATGAGTCCATCATTTCCAGATGAGCGCCATATACAGAAGTCCACAGGCTGTACACTACAAGGGTATGTGCGATGTGACATGTGCTACAGCGCGTCTCTGTACGTATGAGGAACGTAAGCTGCTCTGACACCAAACATACCTAGTAACGGACCACAACGCCTTCACTGTAATAGCAACGATGCACGGTCCCGCGGGTCCAGAGGCCGATCCTCAGATCATACGTGCTGCACCCTAACCTCCCCTCCCACAGCCAACCCCTAACCATACCCTGCCACAGCCTAACCCTCCCCCTAGTGCCTAACCCTAACTCACCACTCCCACAGCCTAACCCCCCCCCCCCCCCCCCCCCCGTGGCTTACCATTACCATACTCTCCCACAGCCTAACCTTAACCCACCCCCCCAGTGGCTTACCATTACCATACTCTCCCACAGCCTAACCTTAACCCACCCCCCCAACTATCCCCTCCCACAGCCTAAGCCCCCATGCCTCACCCTAACCCTCCCCATAGTGCTTAACCCTAACTCCCCCCCCCCCCCACACAGCCTTACCCTAACTTTCCCCCTAGTGCCTAATCCTAACCTCTCCTGCAGGATCTGGTGGATCCTCGGTGCAGCAGTGACGATCTGCGGCTCCAATCCCATGCGCACTGGATCGTGCATTGGATCAGAATCAAAGGTTCAACATATGCAGTTGGGTCCTCGGAATTGGATGAAAGGGGGCCAAATGGTCCCCTTAACCCACCCCAATTGCCTAACCACGCCATCCGGCAGACTAATCCGCTAGTTTGGTTTAAGCACTGTTCATCTGATTCATCGTGCCAAGAAACCAGATGACAAGGAGAGTGATAAACAACCAACCAATCAGCTCCTGCCTGACATTTTTTCAAACACCGTCTGTGACATGGCAGGTAGGAGCTGATTGGCTGGCTGTTTATCACTCTCCATTTTATCACTTTTGAAGCTAAGTGCATCTGGTCCTATGACTGAATACCAATGAGTGCCGTATTTACACTGTGAGCCAGGATGCTGACGCGCTGTTGACATTAGCAGTGTACACACAGCACAGATTGCCTGGGACCTATGCATGTGATGACAGCCCCAGCTGGTAATGAGCAGCCCTCAGTTTGGACACACCCCACCCAAATCTAACTCTCTCTGCACCTGTTACATCTACCCCCACCGGCAGTGCAGCATGGTTTCCAGAGTAGGCTGTGACATTATTGGGGGAGATCATTCATACAGTGACTGGCTGGTCACAGCTGAAGCGCTCCAGAACCCCTTTCGGACATCGGCCGCATTAAGCCTTCTATGACAGACACAGGGAACCGGTCAGTGCTTTGTGTAATTATCTCAATGGCCCCATCTGGTCCAAATAAAAAAGGGGGAGATTCTATTATTCCATCACCTTTAACCCTATGGAGCTACTGAGGTTTACGAGCAATTACACGGAATCCTGGGGAATGAGGCACTGGGCAGCGCTAGGACTCACAGATATTGGGGGGGGGGGGGGGGGGGTCCCGCTGGTGTCAGGGAGAACAGAGCGGAATCCCTGGAACATTCCTGTCTGCGGCATCCTTACAGCAGCTCATTAATCAGCTGGTCACAAAAGGAAAGATTGGGGGATTAGGGAAGGGCACTATAAAACCGGTCTTGACATTGGAGAAGTAGAATGGGCTGTCAGGGGGAACGATGGATTTATAGGTTAGGGACAGAGGTCGTGGTGGCCAGATGCTAGGGGAGCAGACGACTGTCAGCTGTTCAGAGACAAACATCCCTATAGTGACAGTGATGGTGCAGCGTGCGTAGACCAGGCTATACAGAGGTCTGGCTGTACAACTGTCCGTGACAATAGGACTCCTGTGCCAACGGCAATCTCTGCACCCAAAAACCCGGTACGGTGGCAAAACGACATTTCTATCCATAACTGCGCTCTACCGGTTACCATGCACGCCTATTACACAATGTTACTATGGGCACGCCCACTGTTTTTGTGGGCACGCCCATGAAATGTCAGGTGGCCAAGCTAGAATGCCCCCTGGCTGTCAATCAGCACCCATGCACAGACCCCACAATCGTCAGAGGGGCAGAATTCACCACTCAACAATCTAGTTTGAATCGCCCCAATGGAGGCTGCGCAGAACTACATGTTATACTATTACCAACACCATGACACACACATTACACATGCAGTGTTACAAGACTGACAAAGCAGTTATAGACGTTATCTCTGAATGACCCCAAACCACTCGGATACATAGCAAGCCTTTTGTCACAGATTGCAAGCTCTCAGGATTAGGTCTGATGTATTATACCCGTCAGATGCCGCAGAGCTTTGTGCTGCATTATAACCACCATATAACCGCTCTTCACTCATACGTTGGTCACTAGTTGGTAAGTTCGACTTATCGCTGCCAGAGGCTCCGACACTGTGACTGGCTGCCGCCCTCACTGGCCAGGTGACATGACCTTATTGTCAGTCACGCACACATGAGAAGAGATGTATCACACACAGATGTAACTAGTGGGATGATCGCGTAACCTGGCTGTAGTGGTGTTACAGAAAGAAAACCCACAGGACAGAAGGGTTACAGGGCGTTACAATTACTTCTTACTTTAGTAAAGGTTATACACTTAATAAACAGGGACAGGTAACTGGAGGCCTGGGAACTACAAGCAGATCATTAATCCTTTACCCAACACTGAATTAACAAATGCCAAATCTGGATGGAACAACTTATATATACTATATGTGTGTTTCACAGCAGTCTGTCCACATCATTATAATGTACCACAGAGTACCCCTCTATCATGTCACTGCCCCTGTCACATGCAGCCCTGTCCTCACTGACACATCCCTCATCTCCTGATATACTCTGTGCTGCTGGGGACCCTGCTCCTCACACTATATAACTCTCAGTCTGTGGCTTCCTGCTGCCCCCATTCCCCTCCTCACATCATGTCACTGCCCCTGTCACATGCAGCCCTGTCCTCACTGACACATCCCTCATCTCCTGATATACTCTGTGCTGCTGGGAACCCTGCTCCTCCCACTATATAACTCTCAGTCTATGGCTTCCTGCTGCCTCCATTCCCCTCCTCACATCATGTCACTGCCCCTGTCACATGCAGCCCTGTCCTCACTGACACAATCCTCATCTCCTGATATACTCTGTGCTGCTGGGAACCCTGCTCCTCCCACTATATAACTCTCAGTCTGTGGCTTCCTGCTGCCCCAATTCCCCTCCTCACATCATGTCACTGCCCCTGTCACATGCAGCCTTGTCCTCACTAACACATCACTCATCTCCTGATATACTCTGTGCTGCTGGGGACCCTGCTCCTTCCACTATATAACTCTCAGTCTGTGGCTTCCTGCTGCCTCCATTCCCCTCCTCACATAATGTCACTGCCCCTGTCATGTGCAGCCCTGTCCTCACTGACACATCACTCATCTCCTGATATACTCTGTGCTGCTGGGGGACCCTGCTCCTCCCACTATATAACTCTCAGCATGTGGCTTCCTGCTGCCTCCATTCCCCTCCTCACATCATGTCACTGCCCCTGTCACATGCAGCCCTGTCCTCACTGACACAATCCTCATCTCCTGATATACTCTGTGCTGCTGGGAACCCTGCTCCTCCCACTATATAACTCTCAGTCTGTGGCTTCCTGCTGCCCCCATTCCCCTCCTCACATCATGTCACTGCCCCTGTCACATGCAGCCCTGTCTCCAGTTGCACAAGCAAACAGAACACTGCTTCCAACTATTATCCGAACAATACGCCAATATAACAAATAAGGAGCACGTGCTTTGACCGCTGCATTCTATACCAGTAACGGACAAGGAGTGACAGGGTGACCGTGGGGACAGGAGAACTCACCGCTGACTGCTTGTCAGAGATGGTGTGGGTGAGGATGATGTTGAAGACCGCGTGTGACCGGCTGCTCTCCTCGTTCATGTTGGTCGCTGCCACCGTCCGAGACTTGTTCCCTTCTGACATCAGCGACTCGATATCCTGATAAAGGAAAGATGAGGAACACATTACAAAGTAAACTTCTGCCCTCAGCGCTAAATCACCGCCCCGCTAAAGGGAAACTCGTGCCACCACATCATATTATAAAATCACGTCTCCCACCCAAATCCAGCGACCCTTCCCACCTTATAACTGGAGACGGCCAGCTTGGAGAGCCCATCCACGTACGGACCCAGTACCTTGTGCTCACGGACTTTGAGGGACGTTCTGCTCCTGGGTAGGAGAGAAAACGTTACACACCAATATTTACATTAGAAATTGTAATCGGGCCTACACACCGGGCGATTCTGGAGTACATTCCGGAGACAATGGGTTTCGCAGTAATTTGGATAAAGAATATTTGGTTATAGGATACTCAACCTGTAGTGCATTAAAGCCGTTTTGTTTTAGAATTTTTCTGCAATAAAGTTTGTTTTGTTTTATTTAATGTTCACAGTAATGTAGCGCATTACAAAGTACATCTTAAATAAAATAATAATGTAACAAGCACAAAACATTACAGTACAAAACACTGCTGTGAGCTATAAAACCATTGCTGCATTTGCAGTCATAAGGGGGGTATTCGATCTCCCGCCGCTATTCCCGATGCGGCAAATAGTGGCAGGGCCCTATTCAATGCTGTCTTCCCCAACCGCATTGAATAGGGATCTCGTCAGAATGGGCCCGACTTTACAAGCAGTCGGGCATATTCTGCTGAGAACGGCTGGGAATTGTCGAACTCGCTGTCGCAGCTCGAGTATTTCCGTACGTTTCTCGTGGCTACGCCCCCTTTTCGACGCTCAGCAGGCAGGACATTGTATCCCCCCTGCCGTGACAGGGTCAGGGCTGCCAGGCCAGCCTGACAGTCGTGACCCGGAATTGAATATCCCCCATAGTATATACAAAAGGGTTAGGGTTAATGAACCCTAACCCCGAGGGGAGCGACAGTGAGCAAGGAGCATGGAGCGTAGGGTTAGGATGAGAACTGGAAGGATTTTGATAGAGGTGGAGAGTAATTGCCCAGCATACAGAAGATAATAAAAAATAAGTAAATATGTGCGCAGAGGATCACTATAAATCACCGATGGGTCAGGAAACCCAGCGTCGTACGGGAGATCACTGGTAGCTAAGCCAAATATGCTGGCTAAGGCGGTCCTGTGGGTAACAGGAGATGATCCGCCTGCGGTGTACTTGGAAGAATTGGACGGAACAGTCAATTTGGAACGTTGCCATTTGTCTACTTAGCTTAAGGCCCCCATACATTAGGCCGACTTGTCCTTAGGACAAGTCGGACCCAATACTCCTGTGAGCCGCCCAGCAGCTCCCCGGGAGGCTCACATACAATTTGGCACTTGATGAGCCAAATTTTACATGTGATAAATCGCTTGCAATTTATCACATGTACGGGGAGCTGCAGCGGGCGGTGAGGGGCATGGGGGCCGGTGGTGATCAGGGGCAGCAGTGGGGCGGGCAGCGGGGGTACTGAGTGCTGACCTGGGGGCGATGTGGTCAGCAGCAGGGCTCATCAGGGGGACGCCGGAGCGGGCAGCGGGTCCTGACGCTGTAACTAGCCGGCGGCGCCTGTGTGTGATGATCTGGCCGGGCGCTGTGATCATTCACATATATCATTCATTCAGCAGCGCTGCGGGACGGACGGGGCCGGGCAGTGGAGGGTATTATATTTTTAAAACACCTGTCAAATGACTAGCCGTTCTCTGATTGGCTGAGAGCTCTCAGCCAACAGTCAGTCATTGGCTGAGAGCTCTCAGCCAATCAGAGAACGGCTAGTCATTTGACAGGTGTTTTAAAAATATAATACCCGCCACTGCCCGGCCCCGTCCGTCCCGCAGCGCTGCTGAATGAATGATATATGTGAATGATCACAGCGCCCGGCCAGATCATCACACACAGGCGCCGCCGGCTAGTTACAGCGTCAGGACCCGCTGCCCGCTCCGGCGTCCCCCTGATGAGCCCTGCTGCTGACCACACCGCCCCCAGGTCAGCACTCACCGGCACCAGCAGCTAACAGGGAGGTCGGACGTGATCGTATGTACTGACCGTCCGACCTCCCTGATCCGATCCGATGCGTATCGGATCGGATCAGATGTCACAGTCCTGCGATTTTGGGCCGATTTCACCCGGTTATCGGCACAAAGTGCCGAAATCGGATGAAATCGGCCCAAAATCACATAGTGTATGGGGGCCTTTAGACCCAAAACGCACAAACAACGGTAACGCAAGACTAACGGAGGACGCAATGTATTCACACAGACTTATTTGTATTTCAGAAGCACAATGTAAGTAAACGTATAAGGAAATGGGAATTCACCCTTTGGGATCCAGGAGGTCCCGGACTTTTTCATTGTAGATTTCCATGTAGGAAACTTCCACTTTGAAGCTCAGCTCGTCGGTCTCGGCTTGCTGCGTTCTTTCAAAGAGCGTACTGCACAGTCTGGGGATCAGCCCGGGCTGTTCTGCTGTGCCCATCATCGTGTAGGACTTACCCGATCCTGAAAGAGAGAGCGGGTAAACTGGGCAACGCTGAACCCACTGGGGATCCATTTCAGCGAATGATGCTGACAAACGTCTAAACAGAATCCCTCCTACAGAGTTGTGACCGATTAGGTCTCATGGGTGCAGGGTAAGGGTCTTTTGCTCAACATGTGATCGACCAAACAGTGTTACTCTTCCCCAATAAGAGTAGCACCAGTGCAAAGTCCTAGGAACCTGGTCCTCAGCCGAGTCAGTGCTACGTTCTCCATCTGGCTTATGCGAATACCGGAAATACAGACAAAGCGATCACAGTTTTCCAATTGGCTGGGAAGACACCACAGGATGCATCTCAACCAATAGGAAAGACCATTTTTTAAATTAAATCTAGTGGGGCTGAGTGTCCAGTTGCAGGGTGCAGTACATAGAATTAACAACGGAACTTCGATAACTGGGTTTCTGAGAACATAACCATTATAACCACAGCAAGACACTAAAACAGTGGAAGAAATCGGAGTTCCAGCACGGACAAGCCATAAAAATACAGAGCAGATGACATCGGTGTGGTATAATCCGTCTATATTCAGAATGTGGATACGGACGGGAGGTCACATAACCCTGTCAATACTGGCAGAAATGACGACAGGAGGCACATTACTCCCTCAGAGTGGTTGGGAGGAACGCCAATGATAACCCCAAGGGATATACTTACTGAAAGGTTGGTTTTAACTGGTCGATTTTTATTGATTTTAAATCGATCTAAACGGATTCAGTGTTCAAGGGCTGAATCACACATTTACTAACATTCAAAAATCAATTATAAAAATGGCCTCTTAGTACATTTAACCCTTTGAGCGCCAAGCAAATTTGTCAAAATCGGTGTGGAAATTGCCAAGCCAACATTTGTATTCATTATAATGACCGGTAATGTTACCTTATATAAGAATTTTTTTATTTTTTTTTTACACAACATGTTTTGTTTGATTCTATATAACAAATGTGAGCAACGCTGCAATTTTTAGCAGACATTTTGAACATCTCTCAAAGGGTTAAGACCAAAACAAAACATGAATTTTGGTATATTTAAAAATAGATTAAAACCAGATTAAACTTACCGGTCTGGCCGTAGGCGAATATGCAGGCATTGTACCCCTCAAAGGCATTTTGGAGAATGTTCTCGCCAAGGCACTGGAAGACGACATCTTGTCCTGTGGAGATGATAAAATATAGCATTACACGTCACATTCCTCGTCGGCATCCCGGAGGAGGGAATCCCACAGCCTGATCCTAACCCTCCCCACTAGCGCCTACACCTAACCCCTGCACCCAAACCTAACTCCCCTGCAGCCTAACTCCCAATGCCCGCAGCCTACCCCTAAGCCCCCCACTACTGCTTGAACATAACACCTCCCCATCCCCATCCTGACCTTAACCCGCCCCACATAATCACAAATCAGCATGCTGTCTGTCGGTATTCTGGTATCTGCATCCTGACCTCTTAGACCAGGCATAGGCAACTTGTGGATCTCCAGCTGTTGTTGAGCTACAAGTCCCAGCATGCATTGCCACAAGTTTGCTATTAGGGAACGCTAAAACTGTGGCACGGCATGCTGGGAATTGTAGTTTTACAACAGTTGGAGAGCCTTAGTTGCCTACGCCCACCTTCCAGCACAGTTCTTCTGATGGCAAGCGGGATGCCGCGTCTGTATACTAAATATATACAGTGACCTTTTAAAAGACTTAAAGCCTGGAATATGATAAAAATCAGAGCACACCTTCCGCCGTACAGTGTTGGACCCAAAGCCGCGCACCTTCAGGCCTAACACCCTACAGAATGACTTTACATTGGACTTTGCAGTGTTTTTTGCCTCCTACCTGTACAATCCCATCAATGTGAAGCAGCAGCAGGGATTGTGCTGTCGCATAATGGTCTGTCCTCAATGAGAATAAGCCCCAGCAGTAAGCCTGACTTGTGCCATCCTTTCACCAACCTCGCCCGCTTCCATCAGCGGAGCACCCAAGGCTATGTCCACAATTACTACAGCTTATCCATTAGGTGCCATGCGCTACTTTACCTGCAAATTTCTCTTTAACAGATTCATCCATAGACCAGAAGCAGTGATCGTAGGCGAAGACCTGCGCAGACAGGAGAGTGCGGTTAGGGGGACACCCTACTATCGGACGGCCATTCATAGCACTGCCTGCATGGTAACAGCACTGCTGGCTGGCAGGATCATGGTTTTTAAAAGGGCGATCAACCTTCAAGTAACTTTATTACCGGTAGACACCCTCTTGCAACTTTTACCAAATACATTGCTTACATTTTCTGTCTGCCATCCCGGCTTTCCGATCCTGCTAACTCTCAACTCTATGGGTGGGTGGGGGGGTTCAAGTGTTTTACACACCAGCTGCCACTAGATGGCACCCAGACTGAACAATTCAAGTGATCACAGCCGCCGGCGCGGACATTAGGGTTGTGCTGTTCCGTCATTTTGACAGGCTGGTAACTAGTAAATATCTAATGCCTGCAAAGCATTCCAGTTCTCCTCCCCAGCTGGAATCTTGCGGTCACATCCTGCTTGGACGTCCCCACTACATCATCTGTCAGCCACTGACTGCAGCAGAGAGCACTGGGCTGGGACGCGGAATCTAACAGGAAGAGCATTAGGCCTCTGTGTACCGAGAGCCAACAAGGGACCCAAATCTTTCTGTTTTGATATTTAACAAAAAAAAAACCTGGACAGTCTGCAAAAACCGGACCCACAATCCCGGCATTCCTGCAGCTGGCGGGGGCCTCATCCACGTGACCGACATCAGCTGCTGCACAATATTTACAGAGCATTACAGATTAAGGGTTTCGCTTACTTTTGGCTGGCTCCTGGGAGATTCATGGGAACCCAACGGGAAAACATGAGGAGGAAATAAGCAGAAAGACGCGTTAGTTCATATCGGCAGGGCAGAACATATACATAGAACATATAATTAACCATTTCAGGAAATACGGTCAGCGGTCGCGTCTCCAGAACACCCCCCAGAGACCTGGAGCCATGTCTGAGATCTCCGGTAGCTGACATTTAATAAGCTGGGAGAATTTGCAGCCGAAAACAGAGACGCTGCGTTCAGATTCCATCTAGTGCGAGTGATATTTTCAAGGAGTAGAAGCCCCGCAGGATCGGCCTTATCGGCTTTACGTGTGCAAGAGGGCCCGATGCCAGACAGTATCGGTGGTACGGTCATGGTAGAATTAAACCTAGCCACCATTCGATAAATGAGAGGACGGATCGGGACCAAGGGGTCAAACCAATTAGGGGCGAGTCGTTTCATGAAACTCGCCAACTGCACACGCATGTGCATAAAGTAGAAGCCAATCAGTGCCCAACTTTGCAGGGGAAATGTCAGAAGCTGATTGACTGCTACCTTACCTCTCTCCAAAGCTTAGTAAGTATTCCTCAATATCACCTGATTAAGGCCTGTGTGGCAGCTACACTCTCTTCAGTCACTCGCGGCCCCCAGTTGAATAACACTTCCATTAATTGTTCTGTAATTACAGAGGAAATTAGAAAGAACAGGCACTTCCTCAGGGAGCCGTAAATGAATTGTCTCCCTCTGTGTGCGGTGCGGTTTCCCTGTCTCCGGAGAGGCTGAAGGTATCTCACCATGAAAAGTGATAAACCACCAACCAATCAGCTCCTACCTGTCATTTTGTAAACACAGCCTGTAATGTGGCAGCTAGGAGCTGATTGGCTGGTGGTTTATCACTCTTCATTTTATCACTTTACAAGCTTAGTACATCTGGCCCGGAATCTCATAGCGGGAGTCTACAAGACCCCGGTCATCAGATTACCCCAACACAGTGATGAAAGATTACGATGTGTCCGTCCCCCCCCTTCAATGGCCAAACATTGGAGAGAGATAAAGTACCAATTAGCTCCTAACTCATGATACAGTCTGCATTTGAAAAAAATTACAGTTAGGAGCTGGTGTGTTGCCACAAGTTTGTGTTCATTTCCAAAACCAGTGTTGTGGTGCTGCTAGCACAGTGTGGTCTGTATTCCAGCGCAGAAATGCAGACCAGACCTTGCATCTGCTCCCGCGAACTGTCATTTTATCATGTCGACAGTCTTTATATATAGACACCATGTTGTCGACAGGTAAAATGTGTCAACAGACAACACATCAAAGTATTCAGAAAGTGGACAACCCCAATTGTGTAGCCAAACGACCCCCGTGTTCAGCGGGTCCCCGTGCCATCACTGAACGATATTGTTTTCTGATACCGTTCAGTATCGGGACGCAATATCGTAACCGGTGGCTGCTATTGTTAATTATATCGGCTGCGGATGTTCTTGTTTAAACCCTGGACGCAGCTAAATAAATGACACAAAAGGATATAGGGGCAGATTTATTACGCTTGGAGAAGAGATAAACTGGAGAGAAGGCAAAAGGAGAAGTGCCAGCCAATGAACTGTGTTTGAAAATGACAGTTGGGAGTTGATTGGCTGGTGCTTTATCTCCTTTTGCCTTATCTCCTGTTTATCTCCAGTTTATCTCTTCTCCAAGCTTAATAAATCTGCCCCATAATGATAAAAATAAAAACCACCCATGGCCAGATGTACTAAGCTTTAAAAAGGTGATAAAATGGAGAGAGATAAAAGTACCAGCCAATCTGCTCCTAACTGCCATTTTTCACACACAGCCCAGGACTTAGGAGCTGATTGGCTGATGCGTTATTACCTTCCCCTTTATCACTTTTCAAGGCTTTGTACATCTCGCCGCCAATGAGTAAAAATGGCGCAGGATCCATCGATTTAAAAAAAAATAAAAAAAGACTTCAAAAAGTATTTTGCGTTCTGAAAAACAACAACCCTGCACCCTGTAGACTGAAATCGCACAGAAACTGGGACGCAGAGGTACACCTTGGCTGGGCACAGACCTGGCTACGGCGCCCTTCTCATTTTGCGCAGGGCATAGTAGAATCCTGGCCTTGGTTTATCTGCGCCTAGGCCGGCGTCAATGTTGCGGGTAGCGATAACAGAGACGGGAGGGAAACAGAAACAGTTTACCTCAGAAGTAAACCGAGCACATATCGAAAACTAAAGTCAAACTCCCGAGAAGAATTGCTGGCGTCAAACAGCACAGCACCAGTAACACAACGCACATTATATACCCATCTGCTCTAGACCCCTAAACAAAACGCACACAAGGCCGGATTAATCCTGGGGATCATTTTAATAATCTCTGGTATTTGGAAAGTCAGTGCTCCACAAATGCTTTTTTTTGTCTCCATTTCAGAAGTCAAAACAGATTGCGGTACAAACTCTTGGGAGATTAACACAGCTTGACTTCCACATAAGCCCATGTTCGTTGTGCATTAACACATGGCTAAAATTAATCCGACAGCACAAGCTGGCGAGGATGGCGAGCCAGGCCCCCGATACCCCAGCCGCCGTCTACCCCTTTGTGGTGTCACTCCTGGGCAGATGTGGGCTCAGCGCCGGCACAAAGCGAGCCGCGCGTGGGACACTAAGCTCCCCGTCTGCAGAAAATCACATTTATTTCGGCCTCTCAGGGGGGTGCCCAGTGAAATTTTAAGAAGTTATGCCACTCTCCGCACAGGATTTCTAAGTTCTGTGGAATGCACTCCAAAAAGTGATAAAGTAGAGTGTGACAAACAGCCAATCAGCTCCTAACTGCCAGGACACATCCTGGGTTGCAAAAATGGCAGTTGGGGGCATATTCACTCTCCGCTTTATCACTTTTTGATACATCTGGCCCTTAGGCTCCAGTTCATCCACCACACATGAAGCATTACTAGCACTTACATTAAACCATCAACATTTATTATAAAGCAAATCAAGATGGCCGCCTGATATGGCATCACCTCAACAGATCAGAATCTTTCCTCTAGACTGGGAGCGAGATGATAAAGCGCAAGAGTCTCAGTGGGCTGCCATTTTGGGCCGAAGCATCGGATTCCTCGAGGCAGCTCTGGCAGCCATGACAACAGCGGCTAGGGCCTAGGAATAGCCCATAATGGGGTTAAGATTTCCCTTGAGGTAAAATTCGAAGCGCTCTCAATTTTTAACATCATCCAGACTCACCAAGTTTGGTCTCGGTCAGGGTTTAGACGATACTATGACAGAAACCCTCATGGTTTCCACATTGATCGTCTTACGCGCACCATATAACATTACACATGATATGCCCTGTTCTTTCTCACAGGTCACATGCACATGGGTGAAATTTAAGAGGAGGGTTCACATAAACATGACCCTGCAGTGCTTCCATTATACCCACGCTTACTGGGCGGGTCATGGCGCAGGCCGCATGTATCAAAACTCTGTGTTTCTACCCAGATTGGCACACAGCAGCACATGCAATGCCAGCGTCAGGGGTCAGTGTACCTCTGTATTGTACGTACACCGGATTAGTGATGCCATTCTAAGAAAAAGCATTGGGCAGACACTTGGGGCAGCAAATGCGGCTGGTTGGTGGGATTTGAGCAAAGGTGTATGAGGGCACACCTGCACAGACACCATACAGTACAGATTCAGGTGAGACCATCTCTGGGGTGTCTACACACGAGCAGCGGGGTAACAATGCCAGAAGCCAGGGTCTAGAATATATCGCACAAATACACTACGGAGAGAGCGCTGCACCCAGAGTATCGCATATAAACAGTCATTATTTCCATTGTGCTGTCTGATGCCCCGGTACACAGTGAGTCACACACTACACAGCACAACCCGCCATCAATATTTACACAGCAGCAATGTGTACACATAGCGATAATCACACTTGGGAAGTATTGCTGGGATGGGATGACAGTACCGGCAATCATGCAGAGACTTGGGAA
Source organism: Crinia signifera (assembly GCF_055691185.1). NCBI lineage: Eukaryota > Metazoa > Chordata > Amphibia > Anura > Myobatrachidae > Crinia > Crinia signifera. The sequence goes on along the minus strand of NC_139219.1, from coordinate 323,736,070 downwards.
GTATTACTAGGCTGTACAGTACCGGCAATCACGCAGAGACTTGGGAAGTATTGCTAACCCGGGATAACAGTACCGGCAATTACGCAGAGACTTGGGAAGTATTACTAGGCTAGGTACTACATACTGGAGGTCTCCCAGTACCGGTCTATAATCTATATGTACATACAGATGCACAGTGCCACTTCTCATGTACTACATACTGGAGGTCTCACAGTACTGGCCTATTATCTATATGTACATACAGATGCACAGTGCCACTTCTCATGTACTACATACTTGAGGTCTCTCACAGTACCGGCCTATAATCTATATGCACATACAGATGCACAGTGCCACTTCTCATGTACTGCATACTGGAGGTCTCACAGTACCGGTCTATATCCTATATGCACATACAGATGCACAGTGCCACTTCTCATGTACTAAATACTGGAGGTCTCACAGTACCAGTCTATATCCTATATGCACATACAGATGCACAGTGCCACTTCTCATGTACTAAATACTGGAGGTCTCACAGTACCGGTCTATATCCTATATGCACATACAGATGCACAGTACCACTTCTCATGTACTACATACTGGAGGTCTCCCAGTACCGGTCTATATCCTATATGCACATACAGATGCACAGTGCCACTTCTCATGTACTACATACTGGAGGTCTCACAGTACCGGTCTATTACCTATATGCACATACAGGTGCACAGTACCACTTCTCATGTACTACATACTGGAGGTCTCCCAGTACCGGTCTATATCCTATATGCACATACAGATGCACAGTGCCACTTCTCATGTACTACATACTGGAGGTCTCACAGTACCGGTCTATATCCTATATGCACATACAGATGCACAGTACCACTTCTCATGTACTACATACTGGAGGTCTCACAGTACCGGTCTATAATCTATATGTACATACAGATGCACAGTGCCACTTCTCATGTACTACATACTGGAGGTCTCCCAGTACCGGTCTATATCCTATATGTACATACAGATGCACAGTGCCACTTCTCATGTACTGCATACTGGAGGTCTCACAGTACCGGTCTATATCCTATATGCACATACAGATGCACAGTACCACTTCTCATGTACTACATACTGGAGGTCTCCCAGTACCGGTCTATTATCTATATGCACATACAGATGCACAGTGCCACTTCTCATGTACTACATACTGGAGGTTTCCCAGTACCGGTCTATATCCTATATGTACATACAGATGCACAGTGCCACTTCATGTACTAAATACTGGAGGTCTCACAGTACCGGTCTGTAATCTATATGTACATACAGATGCACAGTGCCACTTCTCATGTACTACATACTGGAGGTCTCCCAGTACCGGTCTATATCCTATATGCACATACAGATGCACAGTGCCACTTCTCATGTACTACATACTGGAGGTCTCACAGTACCGGTCTATATCCTATATGCACATACAGATGCACAGTACCACTTCTCATGTACTACATACTGGAGGTCTCACAGTACCGGTCTATAATCTATATGTACATACAGATGCACAGTGCCACTTCTCATGTACTACATACTGGAGGTCTCCCAGGACCGGTCTATAATCTATATGCACATACAGATGCACAGTGCCACTTCTCATGTACTAAATACTGGAGGTCTCACAGTACCAGTCTATAATCTATATGTACATACAGATGCACAGTGCCACTTCTCATGTACTAAATACTGGAGGTCTCACAGTACCGGGCTATAATCTATATGCACATACAGATGCACAGTGCCACTTCTCATGTACTACATACTGGAGGTCTCCCAGTACCGGTCTATATCCTATATGTACATACAGATGCACAGTGCCACTTCATGTACTAAATACTGGAGGTCTCCCAGTACCGGTCTATATCCTATATGCACATACAGATGCACAGTGCCACTTCTCATGTACTAAATACTGGAGGTCTCACAGTACCAGTCTATAATCTATATGTACATACAGATGCACAGTGCCACTTCTCATGTACTACATACTGAAGGTCTCCCAGTACCGGCCTATTATCTATATGCACATACAGATGCACAGTGCCACTTCTCATGTACTACATACTGGAGGTCTCCCAGTACCGGGCTATAATCTATATGCACATACAGATGCACAGTGCCACTTCTCATGTACTACATACTGAAGGTCTCACAGTACCGGCCTATTATCTATATGCACATACAGATGCACAGTGCCACTTCTCATGTACTAAATACTGGAGGTCTCACAGTACCGGTCTATATCCTATATGTACATACAGATGCACAGTGCCACTTCTCATGTACTACATACTGGAGGTCTCCCAGTACCGGGCTATAATCTATATGCACATACAGATGCACAGTGCCACTTCTCATGTACTACATACTGGAGGTCTCCCAGTACCGGTCTATATCCTATATGTACATACAGATGCACAGTGCCACTTCTCATGTACTGCATACTGGAGGTCTCACAGTACCGGTCTATATCCTATATGCACATACAGATGCACAGTACCACTTCTCATGTACTACATACTGGAGGTCTCCCAGTACCGGTCTATTATCTATATGCACATACAGATGCACAGTGCCACTTCTCATGTACTACATACTGGAGGTCTCCCAGTACCGGTCTATTATCTATATGCACATACAGATGCACAGTGCCACTTCTCATGTACTACATACTGGAGGTCTCCCAGTACCGGTCTATATCCTATATGTACATACAGATGCACAGTGCCACTTCATGTACTAAATACTGGAGGTCTCACAGTACCGGTCTGTAATCTATATGTACATACAGATGCACAGTGCCACTTCTCATGTACTACATACTGGAGGTCTCCCAGTACCGGTCTATATCCTATATGCACATACAGATGCACAGTGCCACTTCTCATATACTAAATACTGGAGGTCTCACAGTACCGGTCTATAATCTATATGCACATACAGCTGCACAGTACCACTTCTCATGTACTACATACTGGAGGTCTCCCAGTACCGGTCTATAATCTATATGCACATACAGATGCACAGTGCCACTTCTCATGTACTACATACTGGAGGTCTCCCAGTACCGGTCTATAATCTATATGCACATACAGATGCACAGTGCCACTTCTCATGTACTACATACTGGAGGTCTCCCAGTACCGGTCTATAATCTATATGCACATACAGATGCACAGTGCCACTTCTCATGTACTACATACTGGAGGTCTCACAGTACTGGTCTATATCCTATATGCACATACAGATGCACAGTGCCACTTCTCATGTACTATATACTGGAGGTCTCACAGTACCGACCTATTATCTATATGCTCATACAGATGCACAGTGACACTTCTCATGTACTACATACTGGAGGTCTCTCACAGTACCGGCCTATTATCTATATGCACATACAGATGCACAGTGCCACTTCTCATGTACTACATACTGGAGGTCTCCCAGTACCGGCCTATTATCTATATGCACATACAGATGCACAGTGCCACTTCTCATGTACTACATACTGGAGGTCTCCCAGAACCGGTCTATAATCTATATGCACATACAGATGCACAGTACCACTTCTCATGTACTATATACACTGGAGGTCTCCCAGTACCGGTCTATATCCTATATGTACATACAGCTGCACAGTACCACTTCTCATGTACTACATACTGGAGGTCTCACAGTACCGGTCTATAATCTATATGCACATACAGATGCACAGTGCCACTTCTCATGTAATACATACTGGAGGTCTCCCAGTACCGGCCTATTATCTATATGTACATACAGATGCACAGTGCCACTTCTCATGTACTACATACTGGAGGTCTCCCAGTACCGGTTTATAATCTATATGCACATACAGATGCACAGTGCCACTTCTCATGTACTACATACTGAAGGTCTCACAGTACCGGCCTATTATCTATATGTACATACAGATACACAGTGCCACTTCTCATGTACTACATACTGAAGGTCTCACAGTACCGGCCTATTATCTATATGTACATACAGATACACAGTGCCACTTCTCATGTACTACATACTGAAGGTCTCACAGTACCGGTCTATATCCTATATGCACATACAGATGCACAGTGCCACTTCTCATGTACTACATACTGGAGGTCTCCCAGTACCGGTCTATTATCTATATGCACATACAGATGCACAGTGCCACTTCTCATGTACTACATACTGGAGGTCTCTCACAGTACCGGTCTATTATCTATATGCACATACAGATGCACAGTGCCACTTCTCATGTACTACATACTGGAGGTCTCCCAGTACCGGTCTATAATCTATATGCACATACAGATGCACAGTGCCACTTCTCATGTACTACATACTGGAGGTCTCCCAGTACCGGCCAATTATCTATATGCACATACAGATGCACAGTGCCACTTCTCATGTACTACATACTGGAGGTCTCTCACAGTACCGGTCTATTATCTATATGCACATACAGATGCACAGTGCCACTTCTCATGTAATACATACTGGAGGTCTCCCAGTACCGGTCTATTATCTATATGCACATACAGATGCACAGTGCCACTTCTCATGTACTACATACTGGAGGTCTCTCCGAGTACCGGTCTATATGTACAGAAAGCTGCACAGTGCCACTTCTCATGTACTGCATACTAGAGGTCTCACAGTACCGGCCTATAATCTATATGCACATACAGATGCACAGTGCCACTTCTCATGTACTATATACTAGAGGTCTCACAGTACCGGCCTATAATCTATATGTACATACAGATGCACAGTACCACTTCTCATGTACTACATACTGGAGGTCTCACAGTACCGGCCTATAATCTATATGCACATACAGATGCACAGTGCCACTTCTCATGTACTACATACTGGAGGTCTCACAGTACCGGTCTATAATCTATATGCACATACAGATGCACAGTGCCACTTCTCATGTACAGCTTATGCCTCTCTCAATATCTCTTGCACACACTAATTATACTGTATCATACCACGTGTGTACAGCAAGCCCCATGCCAAGTCATCTCCTGACCACAGCAAGAGGCCTCGCTGATGCCAGGTGTGCCCAGGCTGCTTGGCTTACCTCCACATCATGGACATGAATATTACACACTTTTAAACCAGCTCAAAACCAATGCTTCGAAAGCTAGTCTGCTGCCTTGTGATTGCCTCAGTGTGTGTGCATGTGTGAGAGGAAGAGATGTAGTGTCACTCGCTGCCAACAGATGGCACTGTTTCGGAGATGCACAATCAGAAACCAGACATATATAGAGAGATGATAAAGTAGAAGTGGCACAAAACAATGCTCAGACTTATAACTAGGGGCCTCTGTGTCCCATGTAACCTGTTCTACTTGTAATAAAATCATAAAAATGCCAACTATGCAGAAGTGGAGAGAATGTTGCACACCGGCTAGTTTCCCCATCATAAATACACCGCGTAAAGAGGTCACATACCATGCACACGCATAAGCGGCCAGCAGAAGCCTGCAGTACGCTTCGCAGGCCACTAGATCAGACTTGGCGTTACCACTGTACGGTGGCATGCAGAAGTATTCAACCCCGGGAAAGTCAGATTTGTATTATTATGATGATTATGTATTGAAGATAAAAACGGAGAACATTCTGCTAGCATTCAGCCTGGGTGCTGTGCAAGCTCCACGTTTGCAGACAAAAGATATTGCAATTGGCTTTCACATAAAACTCCCCAAACAATTAAAATCTTCAGAACGTCGTTAAGTGCTGACTGATTTGCAATAAAAACGCATCACACAATTCCAGGACAAGAGTCATTGGTAAGACAGACACATCCGTACATAATACTTCTGCGTGCCGCTGTAAGCACAAGAACGGGTAACACTTAAGAATGACAAAGAAACATATAGACTTCCAGGAACAGGAAACCATTGTTACATTAATGTTACATAATGAGAATTTAGAATTCATGGTTCGATTTTCTGTATCGCAGATTAGAAGGACGGGCGACACACGCAGGAAAAACACAACATTCTACCAGGAGAGAAAGCGGCATATTTTCCTAATGAGTCAATGACAGCGCTCGCTGGCACACAGTCACATCCTATTAGGGCGAGAGGATGCCAGGAGCCAAGCGGAGAGATGCGGATAGTTATACATGACATCACTGGGAGGAGAAGGATGTATGGATAAAGGGGGAGAGAGAGAGAGAGAGAGAGAGAGAGAGAGAGAGAGAGAGAGAGAGAGAGAGAGAGAGAGAGAGAGAGAGAGAGAGAGAGAGAGAGAGAGAGAGAGAGAGAGAGAGAGAGAGAGAGAGCGCAGGGACAGAGCAGCCGGTGGAGAGATGCGGATATTACACATATGACATCACTGGGAGAAGGATGTATGGATAAAGGGAGAGAGAGAGCAGGGACAGAGCAGCCGGTGGGGAGATGCGGATAGTTACACATGACATCACTGGGAGGAGAAGGATGTATGGATAAAGGGAGAGAGAGAGCAGGGACGGAGCAGCCGGTGGAGAGATGCAGATAGTAGCACATGACATCACTGGGAGGAGAAGGATGTATGGATAAAGGGAGAGAGAGCAGGGACAGAGCAGCCGGTGGAGAGATGCGGATAGTTACACATGACATCACTGGGAGGAGAAGGATGTATGGATAAAGGGAGAGAGAGCAGGGACAGAGCAGCCGGTGGAGAGATGCGGATAGTTACACATGACATCACTGGGAGGAGAAGGATGTATGGATAAAGGGAGAGAGAGCAGGGACAGAGCAGCCGGTGGAGAGATGCGGATAGTTACACATGACATCACTGGGAGGAGAAGGATGTATGGATAAAGGGAGAGAGAGCAGGGACAGAGCAGCCGGTGGAGAGATGCGGATAGTTACACATGACATCACTGGGAGGAGAAGGATGTATGGATAAAGGGAGAGAGAGCAGGGACAGAGCAGCCGGTGGAGAGATGAGGATAGTACACACATGACATCACTGGGAGGAGAAGGATGTATGGATAAAGGGAGAGAGAGCAGGGACAGAGCAGCCGGTGGAGAGATGCGGATAGTTACACATGACATCACTGGGAGGAGAAGGATGTATGGATAAAGGGAGAGAGAGCAGGGACAGAGCAGCCGGTGGAGAGATGAGGATAGTACACACATGACATCACTGGGAGGAGAAGGCAGAGCAGCCGGTGGAGAGATGCGGATAGTTACACATGGCATCACTGGGAGGAGAAGGATGTATGGATGAAGGCGAGAGAGAGCGAGAGCGAGAGAGCGAGCGAGAGGGCGAGCGAGAGAGAGAGAGAGAGAGAGAGAGCGCGCGAGAGAGAGAGCGCGAGAGAGAGCGCGAGAGAGAGAGCGCGAGAGAGAGCGCGAGAGAGAGAGCGCGAGAGAGAGAGAGCGCGAGAAAGAGAGCGAGAGAGCGAGAGAGAGAGCAGCCGGTGGAGAGATGCGGATAGCAACACATGACATCATTGGGAGGAGAAGGATGTATGGATAAAGGAAGAGAGAGCAGGGACAGAGCAGCCGGTGGAGAGATGCGGATAGTCACATATGACATCACTGGGAGGAGAAGGATGTATGGATAAAGGGAGAGAGAGCAGGGACAGAGCAGCCGGTGGAGAGATGCGGATATTACACACATGACATCACTGGGAGGAGAAGGATGTATGGATAAAGGGAGAGAGAGCAGGGACAGAGCAGCCGGTGGAGAGATGCGGATATTACACACATGACATCACTGGGAGGAGAGAGGAGAAGGATGTATGGATAAAGGGAGAGAGAGCAGGGACAGAGCAGCCGGTGGAGAGATGCGGATAGTCACATATGACATCACTGGGAGGAGAAGGATGTATGGATAAAGGGAGAGAGAGCAGGGACAGAGCAGCCGGTGGAGAGATGCGGATAGTAGCACATGACATCACTGGGAGGAGAAGGATGTATGGATAAAGGGAGAGAGAGCTGGGACGAAGCAGCCGGTGGAGAGATGCGTATAGTCACATATGACATCACTGGGAGGAGAAGGATGTATGGCTGAAGGGAGAGAGAGCAGGGACAGAGCAGCCGATGCAGTGAAGGCAGGAACTGAACACTTGGGCTTGTTGTGTCAGGGGAAAGGAAACTGGTGGAACAGGGAAAACTGCATTCTCACACCTGGCAGATGCTGCATACCGCCAGCGGCCAGGGGCCGGGGCCCGCAGCACGCTTTTATGCAATGCTCCTTATATTTTAGAGCCTAACCTCTAATGAGGCACTAGAAGGCATTACATGGGAAAAGTTTCATTTAAATTCCTTATAAGTTCCAATATATGTAACTATTGCCTGCCAGCAGCGGAGGCAGCAATATTGTTTGGTGGACTGATACTCAGTTTATGACATCACTAGGAGCCAGTGACATCACTAAGTACCGTTCATGCCATCTGTGGGCACCACTTTGGGTGGTTAAGGATGAGAAAACATACTTTATTCTAGACTGATGCTATATAAGCAGAAACTTTATCAATTGTCCATTCAAACTATCCAGTCCATTAGTCTAATTCAGGCATGTCCAAACTACAGCCCTCCAGCTGTTGTGAAACTACACATGCCAGCATGCCTTGCAATCATTTTAGCTTTCCCTAATAGCAAAGCTGTGGCAAGGCATGATGGGACTTGTAGTTTCACAGCAGCTGGAGGGCCATAGTTTGGACATGCCTGGTCTAACTACTGTAGCTAGTGTCAGGCCAGGGAAAGTATTCATAACGAGAGATAAATCCTGCCCACACAGGGTTATCAGCACAGTGGGGAGTATACCCAGGGCTGGGTGGATGTCAGACAGGGGAAGCCCTTGAAGACTGAAGTAGAGATGCATCAAAACTTGAGGAACGACGAACTGGGCCACTCCCAGAAAATCGGGCGGTTACCATCCATAATCGGGGATTAAAAAAAAAAAAAAAAGGAGGTTGCGGTTTGGCCTCGCGCTTGCATTCTATGATATAAGTACGCACGTGCAGTCATTCAATAATCGATCAGTTCTGAATAACCGCCAAGAAGCTATCTAGATAAATAGGAACTATTTTCTTAGTTTTGGTCTATAGATGTCCGGTAAAGCAGGAAACCGATGTGTACGATGGATGTACAATCCTCTCTAGGACAGACATCTATTAGGCTGCTCGCACCCCTCCTATAACGCTCGCAGCAAACAGACACCACGTAAGTCCCCAGCAGGAGACCCGGAATCACCGGAACCGGACAACAGTACGGAACCCGGACACTTTCTTCTCCTTCCTGTTGTGTCTTTACAGGTTGCTAAAGGAAACTATTCCCATTCTCAGCTTACACTGCAGAGGTGACGGAGGTTTGAGGAGGACAAAACGTTGTTTCTAGTAAATTCCAAGAGCGGTTTAAAGTGCAACTAAAAATAATAATTAACAGTAGTGCACCCCCTATAGTAATGTGTGCTGGCAGCAGAGGGGTTACGCCATGCAGGAAATAAGGGGGGGGACCCAGCTGTGTATGGCTCCGGGTGCAGGGGAGGGCATCCCAGCTGGCTATACATTCCATGCCCAGGGGGCAGGGAGATGCCAGGCCCTCGCCAACCCAGCTGGGAAATGCGACGAGTCACGCTTGGCATGCACTGTGCAGAGTTGGGACTGCTCTGGCTGCCAGGCAGTACTGGGGAGGATGGGGAGGCTTCTGTGGCCAGAATATGCTAATGAGGGGACTAGACACAGCAGCTTTGTACAGGGATACAGGAACACCCCACCTACACCAGCAGCAAGGGAGGCGGAGGACACCCCACCTACACCAGCAGCAAGGGAGGCGGAGGACACCCCACCTACACCAGCAGCAAGGGAGGCGGAGGACACCCCACCTACACCAGCAGCAAGGGAGGCAGAGGACACCCCACCTACACCAGCAGCAAGGGAGCTGGAGGACACCCCACCTACACCAGCAGCAAGGGAGGCAGAGGACACCCCACCTACACCAGCAGCAAGGGAGGCGGAGGACACCCCACCTACACCAGCAGCAAGGGAGGCGGAGGACACCCCACCTACACCAGCAGCAAGGGAGGCGGAGGACACCCCACCTACACCAGCAGCAAGGGAGGCGGGGGACACCCCACCTACACCAGCAGCAAGGGAGGCGGGGGACACCCCACCTACACCAGCAGCAAGGGAGGCGGAGGACACCCCACCTACACCAGCAGCAAGGGAGGCGGAGGACACCCCCACCTACACCAGCAGCAAGGGAGGCGGAGGACACCCCACCTACACCAGCAGCAAGGGAAGCGGGGACACCCCCCTACACCAGCAGCAAGGGAAGCGGGGACACTCAACCTATAACAGGTATACCTATACTTTGGGGTATATGTACTAAGCCTTGATGAGATAAATTAGCAGCCAATAACTGCCATGGTAGTGTTTGAAAAGTGATAAACAGGAGCTGACTGGGCTGGTACTTTATCTCTCACCACTGTACCTCTCCAAGCCGTGATAACCCCTATAGAGTTTAACCCCCACAAGCGCAGACGTGGCCGAACATAATATATACTCGATAAAGCGTGGCGGAATATGCGCACGCAATGTAAGTAACGGGTACAGAAATAAACGCTGATACAGATTACAAAGCGTAAAGCACGGTCGTCTATAAACTGGCGGAGAGCATGATGGGAACTCTAGATTAACCAATGAATGGCCGTGCATCACTAACTGACCTTATGCCCCCCCCACCAGCCATCACTACGAGACTGTTAAATGTCTCTGGCTCACAATGCAACTAATCAGTTGTATTAATCACTGATGTTATCAGGTATCCTGTGCGTATAGATAACATGTAACTTGGCGTTCCCCCCCCCCCATGATTTGGATAAATACATTTTACCAGAATATACAGATTATTCCATTTCAGTGCAACACCAATAATCCAAACATGGTCCATGGGAACCGGGAATGAGATCTAGTGATCAGGCCGTAAAAAAAATTAAACCGAAAAAAAAAAAAAAAAAAAAAGAGACAACAAATGTACATAGTTTAATACAGGCCCAGTTATCCGAATACATGAACCCCGCCGAATGTTCCTTGGTCACAATTAGGTCAGATAATCGGAGTTGTGCTGACTGCAGAGGGACACATTGTATCAGCGAGAGATACTACTGCGCTGCCGATAAGCCAGACAGACAAAAGGAGGGCAGATGCCACCTCAATCTAGGTCACGTTCCTTGCCAGTCTGCTGCCAGGGAGCCAGCGTGAAGCCCCATTTGGACGCACGCTCCATCTGCTTGCATTAGGAATAGCTCATGTCTCCCATATGTAAGAAATTTCTGTACAAGGCTTATTTCTGCTGATCAGCGTGTCAGGCCAATAATCTCATTATACCGCTACAGATAGCGCAGCCCGAAATCCAGGAGGGTGCAAGGGACAGGAGCGAGTTGGCTGTCAAAGCCTCAAAATCTGATCAGACATCAGAGTAAATTCACTTTCATCATCTGGGACAGAGTGCTCTAGACCGTTCTCTTGTAGCCCATAGATCAGGGCTGGGCAATTGCGGTCCTCCAGATGTTGATGAACTACACATCCCAGCATGCCTTGCATCAGTTTCACCATGGCCACATAGCCAAACTAATGCATAGCATCCTGGGATGTGTAGTTCATCAACATCTGGAGGGCCGCAATTGCCCAGCCCTGCCATAGATGAAGATGCTAGCCTAAACCTGGCCCCCTCTTCTAAGTGCCAAAATCTTACCCTCCCTCTCTGCAGCTTAACCCTTAATTCCCCCTAGTACCTAAACCCAACCCTCCCCCTTCCACGGCCCAACCCTAACCTGCCCCCGTTTTTGCATCCGCATCCATATCAAAGTTCCGGCGCCTGTGTTTTAATGGCAGTTGGGATTCCTGCACCATGGTTCCACCATTCGGCACCAAGACCGCCGGTAATATTACTGCTTCCCTTATTTTAAAAGTTCATATTTTGTTTTACTTTTGCTTGACGCAGTAATTTTCAATCCCTTGGGGGGGGGGGGGGGGGTGCGCGGATCATTTTCATTGCAATCTATATAGGATACAGTGGTGTCCATTCTGGAGGCCATTGTGCAGTTCCCAAACGCTCCCCCTGAGTCTCTCTGAGGAGATGTAGCACAGTTCAAAATTCAAGTAGGGCAGCCACACCAATTGCCAGTGAGTCAGTTTGGAATGGCAGTTGGTGTGGCCCCGCTATTTGAATTTTGGACTGTGCTGCAGCTACCACCTTTGTAGCCTCCCCTGACAGACTGTAGTCGCCATTCCTGGCTCTGAGGTGGGCGCCAGCGCCCCTTTCATAACTTACAAAGTGAAAATCAGACACGCCATTGGTTGCTATAGGCTACAGCACACAAAAAGCGTAATTTTTTACCCCAATATATAACACGGCTGTTCGAGGTCTAAAAGGCAGGTGAGAGGTGTAGTATGACCGCATTTATCTGCGTGACTCAGAACACAGGAAATATTAGTGGATCCCATTGTTTGTTTGACACATTAGTCGCTACCTAGACCCATAATATAAAGGAAGGTGAAAGACCGGGGTTACCAACTGAAAGGTTGGGATTTAAATGAATAATATCTGACTCCATTATCTTGTTAATTTACGGATCATACGAGATCATTTATTCATCAAAAACAGAAATAATACATAAGATTAGTTAGGCATGGGGAGCCAGGCTGATGGGGATCGCTCCTCATCATGGATTACTCTGGGAAGACTGGTTGCATCATCTCATTTCTAAGTCTTCAGCCAGCCCCCTGCCCTCTAGGATATGGCATGGACCACCCAGCGACCAGAGATGGTCAGCAATGATGGTGTTCGCTTAAGATTTCTGTTACAGTTATATACTTTCTGACAGACTCGGCCACAATCAGATAAGGAGTTATATTAAGAGTCCCCTAACTACTTATTAACATACATTTATAGATTAGTTAGGTAATATTGGTTTTTCCATATACTGAGGTACAGGTTGTTGAGGTCGCCATATGTTTCCGACAGGAATAGAATATGTCCTTGATTTTACTAAAAGAAATGTTTTTACAACTGATGCAACAAAATGTACAATTACAATATAATTCATTTTCAATGAATTTAAACGTATTGCTAAATATTGCATATATATAATAAATATTCATCTTGTGCGGACATACAATAATTTTTCATTTCAACAGTCCTTTCTTTTTTTCGAACAAATGAAGATTTATAGTTGACAGGACTTCTTTAGATACAGATGACATTTCTGGATCTGGATGATCAGTTTGTAGTATTCAGAGGAACGTCTGTAATCTTGGAGCACAATACATTAATAATCATGTAACCTATTGTCTTGATTCATAAACCCTTATTAGAATCTTACTAAGAATAAACCTATGCATTATTCTTTTTCTAGAATCAGTTTCATACCTTAAGATGTATAACACCGTTATTAATTATTGGTCTCAAAAATATAGAATTATCTCTATAAATGAGCATCTTTCTTATGGATACCATATGTAAGTGAAAAGAAAATCTTTAACTATAACCTTATCTTTTCATCGTTGTATCCATTATATCCTTTAGACCAGTGTCATTAGTTTTAAATGACTTTTCTCTTCGTTGAACCGTCAATCATGAATTAACTTATACTTTGGAATAGTTATGGTATTTTCTTAATCCAAGATGTTTCTTTTATTTAATGTCAGTAGTATGTTGCACTCCAGAGACAAGGAAGGCCATTGTACTTATAATCACTTAGTGTGATTGAGACAATATAATTTCTCAAACTATAGAAATTTAGTCTATATCTATAGTAAATCTAATTTTGTGTAACATTATCCACGTCAGTACTCCTGACTATGTGTAATAAACACAGACTACAGAAACTTATTAGTAATATCAGGAAACTTGAACCTAATATCAACAGCTCACAACCCAGGATCTAAGCATCAGCTATGGAGAGAACGTGATTGGACAGCCTTTTTTAAGTTTTTTTTTTTTTTTTCTTTAGAGCATGGAGTTCCAAAGTGCTTGAGTACTGGCTCTTACCTCAGATCTCCTTTAAAAAGACCCTAAATAGAATTCCACTTACTATGTGTGCACTGTTATGGTTCTCCATTCTACCCCTTCTGTTATGAAGGTACTGTAACCCAGGCCTGTCCTATTGCACACGTGATCTCCACGGCACACATTTTGTCCTTAGGTGTAGTCTGTGAACAGGTCACAATTTCCACACTTACCAATAATCGCTCTGGAATAAGACAATATTTCCTTAGTACATACAAAACTACCTTTTGACCATAAGATAATGTTTCACACAATAGATTATTTTAAAAAATGCTGCTGCAGTCTTTATGTCAGCAGATAATCCATCTTCCATTTCATAATGGATACTATTATTACTGAATAACTTTTAATAATTGTCTATTGGCACTTGTACTCTGTTCAATTCAAATACAGTCTAGATGTTTTCTATGATGTAGATTGCAAGGCAAATCTTCTATGTCTGACCATGTTGTAGATTTAGCTTCATAATTTACGTATATTGATTTTTATATATATAACATTTAATAACATATAATCAATAATGTCTCACACATGATAAGCCCCAAAACTTCAATGATGGTGGTGCAAATGTTATGATATTCTGGGATGAGCTTGGAATTAACCCTTGCTCTGGCTGTAGGTCTGTAAAATGCTTTTGAGGCGCCTTTTGTGCTTTGCCTGCATTGTGCTCTTGACAAATAAGACAATGTTTTACTCTGTTTGTGGCATAATCCTGAAAACCTGGGGCCCACCATTTGAGTTTTAAAGCTCTACACATCCCTCCAGTTGAAACATGGCAAGGCCCATGGAGCAAAGAAAAAAGAGAGGGAAAAAGTGATTTAGGTGCAACCAGTTTATGGCCCATAGACCAAAGACCAGCAGGATCTGATACTGCACCATGTTTGAGCCAGTTTGAACAGGATGGATCCTGAGCCTGTAGAGCAATGAGGAGTGAGAGGTCAAGTGGTACAGATGGAACTGGTGATTTGAGAATTGGGTAGGCCGAAGCCAACTCATATGAGTTTATGACTGCTTTAGCAGTTTCATCAGCAAATGCATTACCAATAGAGATGGGATCTAGTGAGGAAGTGTGTGCTTTGCATTTTACCACAGCAATCTTAGACGGTAACAAAACAGCATCTAACAGCCTAACAATAAGGTGTTTGTGTTGAATTTGTGTACCTGAGGAGGTGAGGAAACCACGTTCTTTCCAAAGGGCAGCAAAATTGTGAATTACACCTACAGCGTATGCAGAATCGCTATAGATGTTAACTTCACAATCTTCAGCCATTTCCAAAGCAATAGCAAGGGCAGTGAGTTCCGCAGCTTGCGCAGATTTTGAATCAGGTAAAACAGAAGCATGTAAAACAATACCATTGCCATTGACTACAGCGCACCCAGCTAAAACTATGCCATCAGATCTCTTAAAAGCAGAGCCGTCTACAAAAAATTGTGCATCTGTGGGCAGATCAGGAATAGGTGTATCCGTGAGATCTGATCGAGGAGTAGTCAGCTGGTCAAGATGTTGTTGGCAATCATGTGGTATGTCAGGTTCTTGTATAGAATCTGTTGGTATAAACGTAGCTGGATTTAGCGTAACACATCGTTTGATAGTAAGATTAGGTGCGGAGAGTAAGGTGATGTGGTATTGAGTTAATCGTTGCGAGGAAAAATGTCTTGTGTAAGCACTGTTAAGGAGAGCCTCAAGTGAGTGGGGGCACAGCAGTGTGAGCGGAGAACCAAGAACAATGTCTTGAGTTTTTGTTACCAACAAAGCTGCAGCAGCCACCGACTTTAAGCATCCTGGAAGCGCTTGAGCAACAGGATCCAGTGGAAAACTGAAATATCCAACTGGTCGGTGTATCTCTGTATGTTTCTGAGTCAATACTCCACAAGCATGTGAGTCCTGTTCCGCACAAAAAAGTTGAAATGGTTTTGTGTAATCAGGTAGCCCTAGTGCAGGTGCACTAATGAGGGCTTGCTTAACTTTAGAAAAAGCCTCAAAACAGGCAGATGTCAAGTCTTGTTTGGTAAAAGTGTACTTTGTACTGTCATGTCCTTTAACTAAGTCCTGTAATGGTTGTATGGCATGTGAGTATCCTGGAATCCACTGTCTGCAATAGCCAACCAGACCAAGAAAGGCTCTGAGCTGTCTAAGTGTTTTTGGAAAAATTTGCTGTTGTATCACTAACCGTCTTTTGTCTGTGATGTGTCTGGTTCCCTTACTGAGACAATGTCCCAGATAGTCCACATGTGATTTACACCATTGTAATTTCTTTTTTTCGACTTTCTGGCCTATTGTAGCTAAGTGATTTAGCAAAGACACAGAATCAGTTTCAAGCGTCTCATAGTCAGTGCCACACAATAACAGATCGTCCACATATTGGATGAGCACGGAGCCCTTGGGAGCTACCCATTCATCTAATTTCTGTTTGAGGGCTTGTGAAAAGCAAGATGGTGAATCTGACATTCCCATAGGTAATCTTGTCCAGGTGTATTGCTTTCCTTCATAGGTAAAAGCAAACAACCATTGATCATCTGGGTGTATGGGTACTGAGTAAAATGCTGATGCCAAATCGATGACCGTGTATACCTCTGCAGCAGGCGGAACACTGGACAAGATTGTGGCAGGATTAGGAACAATCGGTGCAGAAGGTATTATGGTCCTGTTAATTGCTCTTAGATCAACAATGATCCTCCATGAAGGAGTTAATTCACCTGGTTTGAGCGGTTTAATTATCGGAAAAAGCGGTGAATTCGCTTCACTTTGACACAGAACCAAAGTGCCTTCAGCGCACAAATGTGCTATGACTGGTCTAATACCCTCGGTTGCCTGTGGCGACAGAGGATATTGTGGTAACCGTGGAACAGGGACAGACAAATCCCTTTTAATCCGTACAGGTGGTACCTGCATCAGTCCTTGTGTACTTCCGTCAGTAACCCATACATCTGGATTTATTAAATGCAATGGCAGTTTCTCAGTACTTCGATTTTCACTTTCTAAAAGTGGCATGTACAAGAGGTCTAGGCCTGTTTGTAAATGTGTGTCTGGTATATCTACCACTACCCCAGTGGGGCTAAGTGTAATTGTTGCTCCGAGTTTACAAAGTAAGTCACGGCCTAAAAGGCTACAAGGGGAGTGTGGTGAGAGAACAAAAGAATGCAGTACACGTGTGTTGCCTATTGACACCGGTATTTCCTCCGTGACAGGGGCAGACATAATAGAATTACTTACCCCAACCATAGAGATCACATCACCTGAGGTGGGAAGTTTCTCTAAGGATATGTTCAGCAGGGATCTAGTAGCGCCAGTATCGACAAGGCAGGGAATTTCAGTTCCATTGATACTTATGGAAACATAAGGGTCACTTTTGTTATCAATACAAATAGACAACAATTCAAGATCAGGTCTGCATTCAGTGTTCTGTTCCCCACACTCCACAATTTCCTATTTAGTATTGTTTGGACATGCTCTGGCCATATGTCCGGATTGTCCACAATGGAAACATCCGTTTCCTTTTACTTGGACCTGGTAAGGGACAGCTGGAATGAATCTCTGGTGATTTGGCTGTACTCTAGGTTTTTGAAAGTAACCTTTGCCTTGACCTCTACCTTTAGGTCCAGAATAGACTTGGGGTGATGCTATGTAAATAACACCTGTGGGAGGATAAGGTGGTGTACTGGCTGGTACTCCTAGGGGAGATACCTGTATGGTTGATACTGGAACAGTGTTGGAGCTAGTATTTCCCTGTGGCTCTTGTCTTACATTCGTAAGTGTCATAAGCTTAACTTTTTCCTTTTTAGCAATCTGTTCCTTCCGTTTAACTAGCACTTCATAAGCTCTCTGTCCTATTTCTACGAGTTCAGGTGCTGACTTAAGACGCCATTCTGGCGTTCTTAGGATAATTTCTTCTCTGATTTCTTCATGCAAACCATCTACAAAGGTTGTGACCAGATCTGTTCTATTTAAGTCCTGCTCATTATCATGAAACCAGTCAGTGTATTTCTGGATGCCGTCTTTAAAATTTACCCAGTAATCTTTTACATCCTCATCTTTTGTTTGTCTTATTTCTACCAATTTGCGTAAACTTTGACCTTTGTCTATTGTTTTTAACACCCAAGAATGTAGCGTTTTTCTTAAGGCTACTAAGTCTTTTTTATAGACATCTTGACCATTTGTCGTGTCATGATATCCTAATTCTGAAAACTTTTCTTTCAACGTTTCCGCCTTCCAACCGTCCAAGTATTTCTCAGGAATTGCGCACTCAATTAAAATCCAAATATCATCATAAGTGGCTTTTTGAGATTTTTGTAACCATTCCAATTTAGTGAGCCACTTACGAGGACATAATTGCATGTCAGGCATTTCTGACACCATTCCCCTAATTTCTGCGGGCTTCCATGCAGTATATACTTGTGCTAAATTTGGAACATACTCGTTTGCAGCATTGACGTCTCCAGGAAGTGCAACTTCCCTGAGAGGCATCATATTTGTGGAAACCTGTAGTGCATCTAATTTAGTTTTTTGAGTATTTAACTCTCTAAGTCTGTTTCCAATATCCTGCTGTTCCTTAAATATTTTTAGCTTGGTATCAGATACCCTCTCTACGGTCCAAGGGAGTCTCTGTGGAGTTCTATTTGTGGGCCCACTCACTGTGCTTTGAAGTGTACTTGGCGGAGAGGTAGTTACGCTTGGAGCACTTGGAGCTACATTTTGTAATGTTTGGATTTGTTGTGTTAGCTGTTTGTAAGGAGAAGTGAGAAAATCGTCATCTTCGTCCTCCAAACACTCCACTACTTTTGAATTCATTACATTATATGGTGGGGGAGTAACTAATGTTAGGTCAGTATTTTGCTCAGCTATTGTTTGCCATGCAGCAAGACATTCTGCTTCAAGCCAATGTCCTTCCATTAGTAGTACTGCACGTAAACTAGCTATTTTTTCAGGATCAAAAGATCCGTGCGGGGGCCACCACATATGAGGGTTTGTAGGATGCCTGATCCTGGTGATGGTACACCAGTTATCCAAATAATCGATCATCATGGGGCCACCTTTTTGTATCATTAATACAAGAGGACTATTTTCCTTTAAATCAGCTATTTTAATGCCCAATTTTTTAATTTTAGCTTTAATGCGTTTTGTAGTGGGTTTATCTAAATTGCATTTTTGTATTGGATCTGCCTCTTTGTTATTATTACTGTTTCCCATTTGTTACTGCAATACTTTAGAATAGGCTGTAATGTTTAACAGGTAATAAATAATTTCTGAATTACCGTATTTCAGAACAATCCCGTTCAATATCTGAGCAAGACGTCTCTTACTCAGATTTGTTATGAACCGTGGAGTAAAGCTTCATAGGTTTTGTGAACTCACTCTTAGTGTGCAATGTAAACCTTATAAAACGTTAGTCTCTTTTAAGACACAAGAGTCCTAATACTAACGCTTAACTCACAATGTCACGCACTGTGATATATACTTATCTATGGTTTTATGAACTGTCTAAACTTAATTTTAGTGTTCCAAAAAACCCATAGAATCGTTAAAATATTTTACGACACAAGAGCCCTAATATTTAACGTGAACCACAGTGACAATTGACCTTTCGTCATACACTGTGATTAAATTTATCTATTCCTTATTACCAGGCTATACTTATATATTGTCAATAACAGTAATAGGCTTAATGTTTAGGAAAAATAACCCATGTCACATGAATCACTGTCCATATTTGTATATATGTATCTATATAAATATATATCTAGACGTGCTTCACATGCCGCCCATACACCAAACCTTCCTTACCATGACTTCAACTTTAAATCAGCAAAAATATATGAAGATATTTTGCTTACCTTATTTTGTTGGAAGTCAGGTATGGAAAGCCAGGTATGGAGAAGGATGCGGACGTCGGAGGTCACCAACTGAAGAATTGAGATGAACAGGATTCTTTTGCAAAGTCTGTGACGTGTTTATTTCTCGTAGGATACAGGCAAACGACCACCCAGCCAACAGAAGCTGACATAAATGGTGGTGTCTTTTAGGATTTTCGGTTACATGTTATATACTTTCTGACAGACTCGGCCACAATCAGATAAGGAGTTATATTAAGAGTCCCCTAACTACTTATTAACATACATTTATAGATTAGTTAGGTAATATTGGTTTTTCCATATACTGAGGTACAGGTTGTTGAGGTCGCCATATGTTTCCGACAGGAATAGAATATGTCCTTGATTTTACTAAAAGAAATGTTTTTACAACTGATGCAACAAAATGTACAATTACAATATAATTCATTTTCAATGAATTTAAACGTATTGCTAAATATTGCATATATATAATAAATATTCATCTTGTGCGGACATACAATAATTTTTCATTTCAACAAAGGGAAAGATACCGGTTCCTGCAACAAATTCTAGGCCGGAAGGGAGCCCTTAGTGAATTCTGATACAGACCTCGCCATTACAGATGTATGGATAATTACCTATATACTGTGTACGGCAGAGATTCCCAAACTCTGAGGCTCATTTATCACCGAGTGATCAAACCTGTGGTTGATAAAACTCCTTGCATATGATAATTGATTCCCCAGCCAATCCACTCAACTGTCACATGTTCGCAAAATGACACTTTGAGAGCCGATTGGCTGGAATAGTTTCCATCATACACAACAAGTTTTATCACTCGTTGATCCAATTATTCCTCAAGACACCCTAACAGTCCATGTTATAAGGATATCCTGCTTAAGCACAGGTGATAAAAGTTGATCATAGAGGGCCAGATGCGCTAAGCTTCAAAAGTGATAAAATGGAGAGTTATAAACAGCCAGCCAATCAGCTCCTACCTGCCATGTCACAGGCTGTATTTGAAAAATGTCAGAGTGGAGCTGATTGGTTGGTTGATTATCAGTCTCCATTTAATCACTTTTGAAGCTTAGTGCATCTGGCCCTCAGTCTGAAACAATGACAGCAAGGACAAAGTCACCTGACACACAGCAAGGTCAGCTAAACCATTAACAAGACGGAGGTCAAGCTCAGGCTCAATGACATAATAATGACAGGTTCCAGATTAGTCCGACCAGGGAACACAACAATTACTGCAGAAGGCCAAAGATGGAGATGTAACAACTTAACGCTTTCCCCGCACTGGATTCAATCTCGGCCACTATTTCCGAGAGGAGAAATATCGCCCGTCGCCTATTCGGTGCTGCGGTTTCCGACAGCGGATCCCGACAAAACAGATCGGACTTTAAAATAAGTTGGATCGGTTATGACGGAAATGGCCGCAAACGTCGATTCTCAACTGTTTTTCAGGACGTTCTGACAGTCGGAATCCCAGTTTGAACACCCCCCACCGGCTTATAGAAAACTGTTCTGGTGTATAGGCGTCTAGTTAGACAGTGACGGGAGATCGACGCCTGTCAATGATCAAAGGGAACGTGGTCGACAGGAGCAAGGTCAACGTGAGTTTTACCTGTTTTTTTGGTGCGGAATGTCAGAGGGGTCCCCGTGGACACAGTACCCCCCCCCCCATGCTTCGGGCACACTATTATAATCTAACTCTATGTCCATTTGGATAGTAAAGTAGGAACCGAGCGGACCTGCACCAAAAAACCATGAAAAACTCATGACTACCTTGCTACTGTTGGCCACATTCCAGTTGATCATTCACAGGCGTCGATCTCCCGTCACCGTCTACCTAGACGCCATCGACCAAGTTGATACCTGTCCTGTTACAGAGAAATGACAGCAGCCTTAGGGGGGTATGCAATGTGCCGCCGCTATTGGGAAATAGCGGTGGCTCCCTATTCAATGCTGTCATTAACGACAGCATTGATGCGGGATCACGGCAGAACGGGCCCGACTTCAGAAGCTGCTGGGCACGTTCTGCCGATAACGGCCGTGGATTGCCGTTATCCGGGCCGCAGATCGACAATCCACGCCCGTTTTTGCGGCCACGCCCCCTTTGCGCCCATCGGCAGACGGGACAGGATCACGGCTGTGGGAGGGGATAAACAGCCGTGATCCCAGATTGCATACCCCCCCTTAGTCTATTCTGCCGATGTGTCCTACGTCTATGCTGTAGTTACAGCTAAATGTAGGAGGACACATCTATATATCGCTCACTCCGAGCTTCGGTACATCTCCCCCATAGTATTACAGCACGTTATAAGCATGACACGTGCGACACAGAATTCACATGCTGCAGACGTGTTCAGGGACAGAGCGGATGAAGAGGAAAACATGTACACGCTGGCAGAGATTACGGCTCGCTACACGCCCTGCTCTGCCCGAATACCACAGGACAGACCCTGCAGTGTGATACGAGCTGGAATATAGCGTTTTCTCTGTAGTATAGAAATAGCTCAGCACAAGGTGTCCCCTCGTCCAGTCATATTATCTGCAGCACAACTAACACCGATACTGCTGGTAAGCAGAGACGTCTGACACTTACATCCCCGATAGAACACATCACTGCCCAGCCCTCTCCGGCTCACAACATTGTCATGCGTTACACAAAGTGGGAGGGGCATACCAACAGACATCCAATAGGCTGCCTCGACATTTAATAAAAAAAAAATAGCTGCCTCCATGGCATGTAAGTGACCAACCCAAATGGAATACAGAAAATACATTTAGTTCTATATAACAAGACATTACACACAGCAAGTGCAGGAAGGGCACGTACCTGGCATCCCCCTTGGAGAGGTTGCTGTTGGAAGGGTAAAGAATGATCTGGTCCTTCTCTGCGTCCACCACGCATTTTGTATGAAGGTCCAGCTCTGTAAGAAAGCACAGGGATCCCACCGTTAGATCTGTACACGCACAAGGCAGCCATACAGTGGTCTGAGCCAAGGAGCAAAGGACTATGGGAATGTAGCACATGACGTGACATCACTGCGGCTCCTCAACGCCAATACACCTATAGAATGCTATTAATGATGGACCGGTTCCTAGCGAATAGATAAGCTGCATATGGACATCAAATAGAGCTTCAACCAATCAGCTCCTGTTTGAATAATGATAGGATCTGATTGGTTGGAGCATCATTGCACTCCAGTAGTGTGACCCACATAAGCACAGCAGTGGTATTGTCCCCAGTATACCCTGTGGGTCTCCGAAACACTGCCATCTGATGGCAGAGAGTGAAAATGCTGCTCTTTCTCTCACATGCAGAAACACAGAAGGTAGCAGACTACTGTAGCTTTCGAAGGATTTGCTTTGAGTGGCCTTACTAGTTTGCTATATGCATCCGTCTGAATGTGCGCTGGCTGGCTCAGCGCCAGCAGAATGTGACGTTGCTGTATGCAGTCAGCACAGCGGACATCGTCCTGACAGTTTTGGGTCATGAAGAGTCTCCTGCTAATCTCAGGCCCCGTTCCTCCTCCTGAACGTTATCAGCAGCTATATTAGGATATTAGGATATGGTGCCCCTCTAGAGCGCCTTAGGTGAAGTGGCTGCTATCTGTAAGGAGAGACAGGACACCAGGGGGAGAGGGGGGGCAGAGCTATTTGTAGAAGGTGGCAGTATAGGGGAGGAGGGATCCGCGGAGACATGGCATGACGCTGGCAGAACCCACTGTTAGAAGAAATCCCTTTTATTCTAGGCCCCAGGCTCTCACAATGAGGGGGAACGCCATGAGATCACACGGTACTCTAAGGGGATAGTCCGGGGGGCTCAGGGCTGCGTACCTAAAGTATGGAGGTCATAGGAGTTGTAGCGCTCCCAGCATGCAGGTATATCGCTATACGGAGACCTGATCCTGGCCAACTACCGGCCTGGTGTCTCCGCACCTCTGGGCTTCCTGAGGTAACCAACATGGCCGCCTCCGCAGGCCGCTCATGTCACACCACAAAGTGTAACGACGGATGCAGGTGAAGTATTTACATTATGAAAGTAATAAACATGTAGGCGATCCTGTGGGAACATCGGGGAGATCCAAGTTCAGGCGCATAGTGACAGCGCGGGACACCGGTATATACGCAGTGACAGCGCGGGACACCGGTATATACGCAGTGACAGCGCGGGACACCGGTATATACGCAGTGACACCGGTATATACACAGTGACACCGGTATATACACAGTGACACCGGTATATACACAGTGACACCGGTATATACACAGTGACAGCACGGGACACCAGTATATACACAGTGACAGCACGGGACACCGGTATATACACAGTGACAGCACAGAGAGAGAGGGCTCCTGGTATATACACAGTGACAGCACGGGACACCGGTATATACACAGTGACAGCACGGGACACCGGTATATACACAGTGACAGCACGGTGACAGCACGGGACACCGGTATATACACAGTGACAGCACGGGACACCGGTATATACACAGTGACAGCACGGGACACCGGTATATACACAGTGACAGCACGGGACACCGGTATATACACAGTGACAGCACGGGACACCGGTATATACACAGTGACAGCACGGGACACCGGTATATACACAGTGACAGCACGGGACACCGGTATATACACAGTGACAGCACGGGACACCGGTATATACACAGTGACAGCACGGGACACCGGTATATACACAGTGACAGCACGGGACACCGGTATATACACAGTGACAGCACGGGACACCGGTATATACACAGTGACAGCACGGGACACCGGTATATACACAGTGACAGCGCGGGACACCGGTATATACACAGTGACAGCGCGGGACACCGGTATATACACAGTGACAGCGCGGGACACCGGTATATACACAGTGACAGCACGGGACACCGGTATATACGCAGTGACAGCACGGGACACCGGTATATACGCAGTGACAGCGCGGGACACCGGTATATACGCAGTGACAGCGCGGGACACCGGTATATACGCAGTGACAGCGCGGGACACCGGTATATACGCAGTGACAGCACGGGACACCGGTATATACACAGTAACAGCACGGGACACCGGTATATACACAGTAACAGCACGGGACACCGGTATATACGCAGTGACAGCACGGGATATCGGTATATACACAGTGACAGCACGGGATACCGGTATATACACAGTGACAGCACGGGACACCGGTATATACACAGTGACAGCACGGGATACCGGTATATACACAGTGACAGCACGGGATACCGGTATATACACAGTGACAGCGCGGGACACCGGTATATACACAGTGACAGCGCGGGACACCGGTATATACACAGTGACAGCGCGGGACACCGGTATATACACAGTGACAACGGTATATACACAGCGACAGCACGGGACACCGGTATATACACAGTGACAGCACGGGACACCGGTATATACACAGTGACAGCACGGAGAGGAGGAGATTACTCCCGTTATATACACAGTGATAGCACAGATGGGCGACTCCCGGTACATACACAGTGACAGCACAGAGAGAGGGGGCTCCTGGTATATACACAGTGACAGCACAGATGGATGACTCCCGGTACATACACAGTAATAGCACAGATGGGCGACTCCCGGTACATACACAGTGACGGCATACGGTTTATTGAGGGCTTTGTATGTGTGTGCTCTCATCTGGCAAGCGGATACATAAACATTCTAGCTCACAGGTTCTCCAACTCGGTCCTCAGGACCCAACACAATGCAGGTTTTGAGGTCTCCTCACACAGGGGTAGACGTTTGAAGCAGTGATAAGGGAGAAGTGATAAAGTGCCTGGTACTTTATCACTGGCCCAGGGGTTCCCAATCTTTTTTTAATCACGGCACCCTAGAGGCCAAATTTATTTTAATTAGATTGGATTTATATGCGATTCTTAGGGTCAGTTATGTGGAAAAGGGCAGGATTTGCTTCTATTTGTACACATTCTATGATTGGCAGCCTCCAGCACTGGTTTTGCTTATAAATAATGAACCATTAATAATTTGAGTTGGTTCTGGACCACCAACCCAGGGCACCCCTGCATGTGTCCCGAGGCACCCCAGGGAGCCACGGCGCACAGTTTGGGAACCACTGCACTGGCCAATCAGCTCCTGACTGTTAAGTTACAGGATGGGTTTAAAAAGGGACAGTTAGGAGCCGATTGGCCAGTGATAAAGTACCAGGCACTTCTCCTCCCATATCACTGCTTCATACACCTACCCCAGAATCACAAGTGAAATAATAAGCTCCACCTGTGGATCTTTTAAAATGTGAGGACCGAGTTTGAGAACCCCTATACTAGGGTACCATCTTGCGGATTTCAGACAGATCCCTATTGGTTGTGCTGATCATTTGGGGGTTACAATACATTGCCCCTTACTGCAGTTACTGGTGCAGACTCCTGCCATCTGTAACTAGAACCCAAGCTGCAGCATTACCCACATGGCTGATGTGGGACCAATTGACGCACCTGTGCTAAATACCTTTCCCAAGTACTCACACAATGGTCATTTCCTGCCATCAGCCTTACCAAGGCTATAAAACACTGTATATTCTCCTAATTAATATCCCAGTCATTAAGTGTCCTGCAGGAAGGAAGGCGATTGTATGGTACTTGTTTCCTAGCACGGCCACACCGATTAAGATCGGGGTGGTCGTGCTGAAAAAAATCGGGTCGATCGCATCGCATGCGATTTGGTCGCATGCGATGCGATCGACGCGACCGACCGATTTTTGACCCGATTTTTTTCATTGAATCCAATGTAAATTGGGTCCCTGGGACCCAATTTTACATTGGATTCAATGAAAAAAAGGTACTTGTTTCCTAGAACGGCCACAATCGTGAGTGATCGTGGCTCTTAATTAAGGGACACGATCCTCACGATGTGGCCGATTTTTTACAATTTTTTCCATTTGATTGACAGAAATCGGGTCAATCGGTCGGTCGCGACCAATTAAAATCGGCCGCGATGCGACCGACCGATTGACCCGATTTTTCCATAGACTTCAATGTTAAAAAATCTTTTAACATTGAAATCGGTCGGTCTTGTGCCATTATAATGGCACAAGATGAGATGGACTTGATTAAGTCCATCTCACATAGGGAAAAATGATAAAAAAGGTGAAATGGGCCAATATGACCCATTTCACATTTTTTATGTGCCCGCCATGACCCCACGATAGACGTGAACCCGAAGCGTGGCGAGCGCAGCGAGCCCGCGAGGGGCGGCGGTGCGCGTCCTCCGACCTTTTCATTTCCCTACTATCCACTAGGGCGTGGAGTGAGAATATAATAGTGTGGCGAGCGCAGCGAGCCACCGAGCCCGAAGCGTGGCGAGCGCAGCGAGCCCCGCGAGGGGACGCGTATACCTGTGAAGTTAGACGCGTCCCCTCGCGGGGCTCGCTGCGCTCGCCACGCTTCGGGCTCGGTGGCTCGCTGCGCTCGCCACACTATTATATTCTCACTCCACGCCCTAGTGGATAGTAGGGGAATGAAAAGGTCGGAGGACGCGCACCGCCGCCCCTCGCGGGCTCGCTGCGCTCGCCACGCTTCGGGTTCACGTCTATCGTGGGGTCTAGCACACTTATTAACATTTGGGGGGGCAATTTAAACAAATCTGGTGTAAAAAAAAAAAAAATCGGGTGAAAAATCGGCAGATCGGATCGGTCGCATCGTATGCGACCAAATCGCATGCGATGCGACCGATCCGATTTTTTATCTTACGACCACAACGATCTAAATCGTTGTGGCCGTTCTAGGAAACAAGTACCGAAAAAAATTCCCAACACCCCCAAATTGAAGTGCGTAAACAGCAGCCCACGATAGACGCATACCCGAAGCGTGGCGAGCGCTGCGAGCCCGCGAGGGGCGGCGGTACGCGCCCTCCGACCTTTTCATGCCCTACTATCCACTAGGGCGTGGAGTGAGAATAGAATAGTGTGGCGAGCGCAGCGAGCCACCGAGCCCGAAGCGTGGCGAGCGCAGCGAGCCCCGCGAGGGGACGCGGATACCTTCACAGGTAAACGCGTCCCTTCGCGGGCTTCACAGGTGTCCGCGTCGCCACGGACACCTGTGAAGCCCGCAAGGGGACGCGTATAACTGTGAAGGTATCCGCGTCCCCTCGCTGCGCTCGCCACACTATTCTATTCTCACTCCACGCCCTAGTGGATAGTAGGGCATGAAAAGGTCGGAGGACGCGTACCGCCGCCCCTCGCGGGCTCGCTGCGCTCGCCACGCTTCGGGTTGGCGTCTATCGTGGGGCGACGACGGGGACATCTATAATGTGAAATGGGTCATATGGACCCATTTCACATTTTTTGACATTTTTACACCATTTCAATGTTAAAAAATTTTTTAACATTGAATCCTATGCAAAAATCGGGGGCATCGCGTCGGGACCAATGTTAATGGTCCCGACCGACGCGATGCCCCCGATATTTTACCTTTCCCGACAAGATTTCAATGTTAAAATATTTTTTAACATTGAAGTCTATGGAAATATCGGGGGCATCGCGTCGGTCGCGTCGGGACCAATGTTAATGGTCCCGACCGACGCGATGCCCCCGATATTTTTTCCTAGCCGGCAAAATGGACCTGATTTCAAAAGAAATCGGGTCCATCGTGGGTAATCGTGTCCCTTAAGTAAGGGACACGATTACTCACGATTGTGGCCGTGCTAGGAAACAAGTACCGATTGTATTAAGGGAAATAAGAGCAGCCTCCAGCCGCAGTCATATCCAACGGCCATATGAATGCTAATGAACCGTGATCTCTGTGCCAATTACAGAACAGCCACAGGCCACATCCTTACCCTGCTGCGTGAGAGAAGGATCTGTTCAGCTGAAAGTGATAACACAGAAGTCTGAGGAGGGAGAGAGATAATATGGGGCACGGAGCGCTACCCTCTCCTCACACATCAAACATCCACTTATATACTCTGTGCTGCTGGGAGACCCTGCTCCTAGCACTATATATCTCTCAGTCTGTGGCTTCCTGCTGCCCCCATTCCCCTCCTCACATCATGTCACTGCCCCTGTCACATGCAGCCCTGTCCTCACTGACACACCACTCATCTCCTGATATACTCTGTGCTGCTGGGGACCCTGCTCCTCTCACTATATAACTCTCAGTCTGTGGCTTCCTGCTGCCTCCATTCCTCTCCTCACATCATGTCACTGCCCCTGTCACATGCAGCTCTGTCCTCACTGACACATCACTCATCTCCTGATATACTCTGTGCTGCTGGGGACCCTGCTCCTCCCACTATATAACTCTCAGTCTGTGGCTTCCTGCTGCCCCCATTCCCCTCCTCACATCATGTCACTGCCCCTGTCACATGCAGCCCTGTCCTCACTGACACATCCCTCATCTCCTGATATACTCTGTGCTGCTGGGGGACCCTGCTCCTACCACTATATAACTCTGTCTGTGCCTTCCTGCTGCCCCCATTCCCCTCCTCACATCATGTCACTGCCCCGGTCACATGCAGCCCTGTACTCACTGACACATCCCTCATCTCCTGATATACTCTGTGCTGCTGGGGGACCCTGCTCCTACCACTATATAACTCTGTCTGTGCCTTCCTGCTGCCCCCATTCCCCTCCTCACATCATGTCACTGCCCCGGTCACATGCAGCCCTGTACTCACTGACACATCACTCCTCTCCTGATATACTCTGTGCTGCTGGGGACCCTGCTCCTCCCACTATATAACTCTCAGTCTGTGGCTTCCTGCTGCCTCCATTCCCCTCCTCACATCATGTCACTGCCCCTGTCACATGCAGCCCTGTCCTCACTGACTCCTCACTCATCTCCTGATATACTCTGTGCTGCTGGGGACCCTGCTCCTCCCACTATATAACTCTCAGTCTGTGGCTTCCTGCTGCCTCTATTCCCCTCCTCACATCATGTCACTGCCCCTGGCACATGCAGCCCTGTCCTCACTGAGACATCATTCATCTCCTGATATACTCTGTGCTGCTGGGGACCCTGCTCCTCCCACTATATAACTCTCAGTCTGTGGCTTCCTGCTGCCCCCATTTCCCTCCTCACATCATGTCACTGCCCCAGTCACATGCAGCTCTGTCCTCACTGACACATCCCTCATCTCCTGATATACTATGTGGAGACCCCTCTTCGCGGGCATGGGAATCAGATTGCAGCGAGTAGAGCTTCTGTGATGTCATCAAGCACAGCACTCACAGTACGGAGGCTGCACAATCAGCCAGGAAGCATGTGTGCCTACGTAACGCATACCAGTGTCATGCTGAGGCAGAGAGCACACTGTACCTGTCCTGCTGTGCCAAACATGGAGACTGATCAGTCAACAAACACATTACTGTTACTCAGGGCAGTAGGAGATCTCTGACATAACACTCAGATACCTGGCTGCAGAAGTGGGACTGTCAGTGACTAAGGGGTATATGTACTAAGACTTGGAGAGAGATAAAGTGGACCGAGACAAAGTACCAGCCGATCAGTTGCCAGTGGCTCACTTCCACGGTCTCGTACATTCCTCACTGAGGGGTAGATGTATGAAGCAGTGATAAGGGAGGAGAAGTGATAAAGTGCCTGGTACTTTATCACCGGCCAATCAGCTCCTGACTGTCCCTTTTCAAACCCAGCCTCTAAGTTAACAGTCAGGAGCTGATTGGCCGGTGATAAAGTACCAGGCACTTTATCACTGCTTCATACATCTGACCTATTATTCCTTATGTAAGGTGCAGAAGACACCAGAGTGGCTTTGTATACATGATAGACCATCTCTAGGGCCACAGTGACTGGGTTGACACCTAAGAATGGTCGACAGACCCAGGGTCAACATTGGACAGAAGGTCGACACAAGCTTTATGTCCACATTTAGAAGGTTGACATTGATGGGTTGACACTCAAAATGGCAGCCCTAATAACATGTTGACTTCTGCAATGTCGATACATGTTATGAGTTGACATTGTAAACCTGTGGACATACTGCAATACTAGAAGGAGAAGCCGCTTTATCCACATGTAACACCAGACAAGCGACCGTCTACTACAGGGAGCCGAGTACACTGGAGGAGAATGCAGGTGGGGAGGGTTAATGACTTGTTACAAGTGAGTCTGCGGTCACACAATACCTGGCAGGCGACCGGATGGTTCAGCGCTGCTGAGCCCTAACCTACAGGCCCAGAGGACAAGCACGGCCTTCATAAGGAAAGC
This sequence comes from Crinia signifera, assembly GCF_055691185.1. Taxonomy (NCBI): domain Eukaryota; kingdom Metazoa; phylum Chordata; class Amphibia; order Anura; family Myobatrachidae; genus Crinia; species Crinia signifera. The sequence goes on along the minus strand of NC_139219.1, from coordinate 323,704,942 downwards.
CAGCTCTGGAGGGCAGGTCTCTCCCCCATCGCTCGCACTGTAGTGTCCCCGCTGTCTGATTGTTCATCAGAGGCTCTGGTTACCCATGACGGCTGCAATGGTGAGAGTGCCAGTGCCCAGTCATTCTCTCAGTAACCCTCCAAATGAGCATTGATTTACAGCGTGCTGTCAGCTGACACCTCATTGTGCTGTAATGAGAGACACAAGTTACAGTAACAGCTGTAACATCTACGCCCTTCTACCCAGCTGCTCAACGCAGGAGCAGAGGTCTGACAGGCAGGCCTTATGTGGGACAGGGCCAGGCTCCCCTACCACAGGGCGCGGGACAGAACAAGGGCGCCAGGCTCCCCTACCGCAGGGCGCGGGACAGAACAAGGGCGCCAGGCTCCCCTACCACAGGGCACAGGACAGAACAAGGGCGCCAGGCTCCCCTACCGCAGGGCACGGGACAGAACAAGGGCGCCAGGCTCCCCTACCGCAGGGCACAGGACAGAACAAGGGCGCCAGGTTCCCCTCTACCGCAGGGTACGGGACAGAACAAGGGCACCAGGCTCCCCTACCGCAGGGCACGGGACAGAACAAGGGCACCAGGCTCCCCTACCACAGGGCGCAGGACAGAACAAGGGAGCGGGACAGAACAAGGGCGCCAGGCTCCCCTACCACAGGGCGCAGGACAGAACAAGGGCGCCAGGCTCCCCTACCACAGGGCGTGGGACAAAACAAGGGAGCGGGACAGAACAAGGGCGCCAGGCTCCCCTACCGCAGGGCACAGGACAGAACAAGGGCACCAGGTTCCCCTCTACCGCAGGGTACGGGACAGAACAAGGGCACCAGGCTCCCCTACCAAAGGGCGCAGGACAGAACAAGAGTGCCAGGCTCCTATCTACAGCAGGGCACGGGACAGAGCGAGGGCACCAAGCTCCCCTCTGCCATGGCACAGAGCGAGGGCACCAAGCTCCCCTCTGCCATGGCACAGAGCGAGGGCACCAAGCTCCCCTCTACCATGGCACAGAGCAAGGGCACCAAGCTCCCCTTTACCATGGCACAGAGCAAGGGCACCAAGCTCCCCTCTACCATGGCACAGAGCGAGGGCACCAAGCTCCCCTCTGCCATGGCACAGAGCGAGGGCACCAAGCTCCCCTTTACCATGGCACAGAGCGAGGGCACCAAGCTCCCCTCTACCATGGCACAGAGCAAGGGCACCAAGCTCCCCTCTACCATGGCACAGAGCAAGGGCACCAAGCTCCCCTCTACCATGGCACAGAGCAAGGGCACCAAGCTCCCCTCTACCATGGCACAGAGCAAGGGCACCAAGCTCCCCTCTACCATGGCACAGAGCAAGGGCACCAAGCTCCCCTCTACCATGGCACAGAGCGAGGGCACCAAGCTCCCCTCTACCATGGCACAGAGCGAGGGCACCAAGCTCCCCTCTACCATGGCACAGAGCGAGGGCACCAAGCTCCCTTCTACCAACAGAGCAAGGGCACAGGACCCACCTGGCTCCCATCCAATGCAGAGAAAAAGGCAGTGTGCCAGGCTCCCATCGTCAGAAGCACTGGGCAGAATGAGTATGCCATCCTCCTGTGTATTACAGGACACAGCACAGCTGTGTGGTTCCTCTCTATTGAAGTTTTGCGTCTGTCACACCCATCATTAATAGAAGTTGTTAAAGTTTTTACAAGGCACCACCCCTCCCCATCCACACTACTGCCCCCAGCACAGATCAGGAGCGTCAGGAGCGCCGTGTGGGGAGATAATAGGATACTGGTGCAAATACCACAACAGAACAGGAGACACCTATAGTAATAAATTACAGCCAAGCAATACAATATCCTGGGGGCCGGTTTGCGGTCACAAAATCTGCAACCAAAGTGTCAGAACTCATAAAGGTGCAATCAGAAGGTCAACACTGATTGTGTCGACATTGTTAAATCACCTCCGGAATGTTGACAACGGCATAATGCACCTGATGTCAGATGTCTGTAACGAAACAGATCAGTGTTCCCGCAAAAATTGCTTTCACTATCTGAAAAGTCATTCAGTCCTGCCGAGCGGCCTCTAGCAGTCAGTGGTGGTACTTCAATAGTTTACAAAAGCACCAATATGAACTTACAGTATGTGTTTGTTTAACCGCCAGACAACGACCTTATTTAAACCTGCCTGGAAGATAAAGTTGTCTGAAGCCGGAGCTCACCTTAAAATAACTTTTCAATGCAGCTTCCAGTACACACAACACAGTAGAATCTGTCACTGCGAGAGACTTAGAGGTGGCAACACGCGCTGTACAGGCGTATAGATCCTCAAACCCATGTGACGTCCGTAAGCTTTGGTTATTTTCTGGGTTATTATCACAGGTGGGAGAACTCGGGCAGCGCACCACACAGGGCTCAGCTATGGAAGTATCTTTCTCATGTCCCTGGGCATTTTATTCTTTAATGAATGTCAGGTGACGCTTTGACTGAAGGTCATAAAAACACTTCGTCTGAGGCCACTGGGGCCCAAACTAAAACCAGGCAACGGTGTACAAAGGGAGCTGAAGTCTTTCATGGGATCTCGGACTCCACCTTGACCGGCATAGGACTTGAAGATTATTCCCCAGTAAAACAATTCTAGGCGCCTATTGCAGATAGTGGGGGTTATTCAGGAAGGATCGCAAAAGCACATTTTTCCTCGAATGGGTAAAACCATGTGCGCTGCAGGTGGGGCAAGTGTAACATGTGCAGAGATATTTAAGGATCCTATACACTAGTGCGATTTGGGCACTTTCACCCGATTCTGATGGATCGGGCTGAGAAAATCGGATGAAGAGCGTCATTTCAGTTCCAATACCAGTGTTCAGTTCCACGCGTATCGGATCAGAACCGGAGATCGCAAAGGCCTGCGCGATGGATTTATTGGCTCCCGCACGCCTAGCTGTGCTCACATACGATACATTGCATGCAAAAAGGACACATACGATGTATCGGATGCGATCCTGCCACTCGGGAAGCTGCCGGGCCGTTCAATGAAATCATATGGGACTTCTCCCTCTACAAGGCACAGAAGTGTATAGGGGGGCTTTAGATTTGGGGGAGTCATTTTGTTACTGTGCAGAGTAAACACTGGCTGCTTTATTCTTACACTGCAATTTAGATTCCAGTTTGAACACACCCCACCCAAATCTATAGCTGGGTACACACCAATGCGATTTTCATGCATATCGGTCAGTGTGTGCCCACTAACATGCAGTCCAATCTGACGATATCGTCAGTGACCGTGTGTTTGATAAACTCTTTGTGCGCATTACATCTGCCCCATCTGCAGTGCGACATGCAGGAAGGTCGACAGGGTCATTAGGTCGACAAGGGGGTAGGTTGACAGTCAAAAGGTCTACATGGGGTTTTTCACATTTTTTGTTCAGAATGTCGACATGGACACTGCATCGTAGCACAACATCCCCTCGCACGGCTCACTGCGCACTATTTTATTTCCCCACCACGCCCTAGTGCATGGTAGGACATGAAATCCGCCTGTCGGTTCAAAAAAAATGTGAAAAACCCCATGTTGACCTAATGACCATATCCCAGGTGAATGAAGCTAGAATCTCATTGGCTGTAATTTGCAACATTTCCGCATCTCCATTTTAGAAATTTTAGTAAAACCAACTAATTTGTCCCATGTTCACCTATTCCGTGGATGATCCGAAGGTTTAATGCCCAGAGTTGTTTCATTTTTCTGCACCAATAGGATTCATGGACACAGAAGTACTGGAAACATTGATCCGTGCAGCACTGGTGACATAGCGGTCTATGTACCAAGCCTTGGAGAGCAATAAAGTGGCCGGAGATAAAATACCAACCAACCAGCTCCTAACTGTCATATATAGACTGTTTTAAAAATGGCAATCGGGAGCTGATTGGCTGGTACTTTCTCTCCCCGGCTCACCGGTACCACCTGCCACTGACCAGCGCACTCACACATAGACAATGCAAGCACCGGCCCTCAGGGTTCCTGTGCCAGAACACACAAATAATCCATTTCCAGTGGGTGTCGGTATTTCCACAGGGCTCATAGCACTGACTGCACGTTTGTTAGCTGACACTACCAGACTTAATCGCACCCTGACTAATAAACAAGTCATCTTAGTCTACGCTCGCACTATCCAGGAGATACATTACCTGGCGGAATCACCGTTCCTGCCTGTATGCAGACATTACTGCGATATGTACCTGGAAAATGTTACGTAACGGACATGTACAAAACATAAACCCTGCGCCGGCTGTATTCCCTCTCACATGGATAAGATCTATAGAGTAGAGGGAACACACGGCGCCCAGATTTGGTTTTACAGCTTGTATAATTAAAACCAAACCTCGAAAGAGCCGCTAGGGTTCCGGAAACTATTTTCGAACAGTCAGCGCTGCAACAAGTTTTCTCAATATCGTATACTGTATATTATTTCTAGAAGGTGATTTTTGGTGACGATCCCTTTTTCTACCTTTAAAATAAATAAATCAAATAAATAAATATAGAGGAACCATTTTAAAGATTAAGGGCGGGATGTATTAAAATACATCGCCGCCCTTCGCCGCATGTCCAAAGTCCGGCCCGGGGGCCAATTGTGGCCCGTGCCATAATTTCAAGTGGCCCACAGCCTCCAGCCAGAAGCGGGCGGAGCAACAGATGCAGGATGCACAGGACACTAAAGGTGGGGCCCCGGTGAGCGTGCCTTTACCTTGCTGTCTGCAGCAGTGAGGAGGAGAGATGTGTTTGGCGGCTTTCGGGAGAGTGAGTGTCCAACCCCTGGACATTCAGAGAAGGGGGGGCAAGCTACAGGACAGAGTGAATGGGTGCAGAGTGGGGAACATACAAGTGAATGGGGGGCATACAGTGAAGGAAGGGCAGGCTGGGGAATATAATGTGAAGGGGGCAGAGTGGAGGACATACAGGGAATGTGGGCAGGCTGAAGGAAATACAGAGGAGGGGGGCAGGCAGGGGAATATACAGTGAACGGGCAGGCTGGGGGACATACAGTGAACGGGGGCACGCTGGGGGACATACAGTGAACGGGGGCAGGCTGGAGGAAGTACAGAGAAGGGGGGGGGCAGTCTAGGAAATAGGGGACATAAAGTGAACGGGTGCAGAGTGGGGCACCATTCTGATGTGATTCAAAGAATGTCAGGCTGAATGGTCGGCCCCCACACATTTTCACCTCACCAAAATTGGCCCTCGTCGCAAAAAGTTTGGACATAACTATATACTATAAAGTGTAACGAGGCGAGCAGGGCCCTCCGATCTCTTTATGTGTCAGTTATTACCAAGTCTTGCTCTATTAACGTTATATTCCTGACTGCACCCCGCAACAGAATATGCTGTTTCTCTATACATAGACGTTAATAAAATGCATTAAACACATCCGTTTAGCCCTTAGAACATCCCTAACATTTGCTCAGATTTTTCTGCACGCTCCCAACAATTATATATAAGTCAGGATCCATTAGACAGCCCTGTGTGACAGTTTGCAGGCACAGAAGTTGAATGACGAGCATTGTGAGACAGCGCTGAGGTCATGGAGAGTCACCAAGCTAGAGGATGTTAGTTCTGCACTGACTCCGACACGGGAAAATAACCCAGCCAGTACAAGGAGAGGCCGGTCTGTGCCGTGCACAGCTGTGGCCACCGCCAAATGCAGGGGTCACTCACAGGATTAGTGCAAGAGCACACACTCACTTTATTACAGAAGGAAAATCGTCTAGGAGCTGCAGTACCACCGCTAGCCTGCATGTGTGACGGCGCTGTCTGCAACGGCTCTCTACATCCTTCCTTAAAACATGAACCAAAAGTGACCCTATTCACATCAGCATATGAATTCATTGACATGTTAATAAATAAAAAATACTGACATTTGGGGGATATACAGAGAATTTTGCCAGCAGCTGCTCCACCAGAGCTTGCCAGCAACTGTGCCACCTGAAGATGCTAGTATCTGATAGTATGTACAATAGGGGGCTATATAAAGTACCACTAGCTGTATATTTACATGTATGTATATTTATATGTAATGGTATTATATACACCATTATCAGAGACCCAGCACTGCTGAAAGCGGTCACTGCCTCTGACTGACACCGCATCCTCTGCCAGCAGGGTCTCATGGCCTATCCCCTGGCTCAGATAAAAGCCCCAATGAACCTGCTACTACTGGACTACAACCACCAGCATGTTTGACATCAGTCAGGGATCCACACTAGTTTGTTGCGGATCCAATCCATCCGCCACACATTTTGGCATACAGGTGCGTCGCTCTATAACTGGTCTATGGGAAGTAAGAAGATCCAGCTTCTAAGCCCAGTGACAGGTAACCCAATACTGCATCAAAGGGCCGCACGTGACGCTTCGTCTCAGCGAAAAGTTAAAACGACTCATCTGATCAAAGACAGCCTGTAATAATGTGACAGCGGCAATTTACACAAGTGTTACATGGTGATCTAACAATAGCAGGAGGGAGGTGGGGGCGGCAGGTGAAAGCTCCCAGGGGAAGGTGTTCCTGGAAGGCTGGGCAGAATGACAGCGGGTAAGGTAATGGCTGCACGAGGTCAGTATGGTCACCTGCTCTCCACTGAGTAACTGCGGAAGGGATCCCGGATATTTTGCATCCACCTGTGTGACCAGATCTATATGCTGACAGGCTGGCACACCGGGTACAGCGGATCAACTATCACATGGTCACGGTTCATGGCCAAGTGCGTCTAGTTAGATGCCTAAAAATAGTCGACAGCATCTAGAGCAAGAGGAACGTGGTCAACACGATTTTTGTCACTGTTTTTGTTGTCTATGCCGACATGGACACCATAGAAGTGTACCGTTGGGGTCGCCATGCTTTGGGCACAGCGCCTCGCTATGCTTGGGGCACAGCGCCTCGCTATGCTTGGCACACGATCTTATTCTCCCTCTATTTCTACTTGGATGAAAAACTTGTGTCAACCTTGGCCCTGTCGACCACATAGCCGTCAACCATTAGCATGTGTCAATCTCCTGGTAATGTTGATGTAGACGCTGACGATTATTAGACATATGACGAGACAAGTCGACTGCGTGATTGTCGCTCTAGACATCGGTGATCAGTCAATCGGATACGGGCACACGCACTGGGTTATACACCACGGGTCACACTGGGCACCTGGTACATCCCTGCACCCTCTCTCATGCCAGGCCGGGACATGGTCAGACAGATGTGCCAACTAGACAGGGGTCTAAAGTGTCACTCACACTCCCAAGTGTCACTCACACTCCCAAGTGTCACTCACACTCCCAAGTGTCACTCAGCTTGGCCGTCACTTATATCCACGGAGTTCACCAAGTATGGCTGTCACTCACAGTCTCCAGGTGTCACTCAGCATAGCCGGTACTCAGTCTCAAGTGACACTCATACTCCCAGGTGTCACTCAGCATGGCCGTCACTCACACTCCCAGGTGTCACTCAGCATGGCCGTCACTCACAGTCTCCAGGTGTCAGTCAGCAAGGCTGTCACTCACACTCCCAAGTGTCACTCAGCTTGGCCGTCACTTATATCCACGGAGTTCACCAAGTATGGCCGTCACTCACAGTCTCCAGGTGTCACTTATATCCACGGAGTTCACCAAGTATGGCTGTCACTCACAGTCCCAGGTGTCACTCAGCATGGCTGTCACTCACAGTCTCCAGGTGTCACTTATATCCACAGAGTTCACCAAGTATGGCTGTCACTCACAGTCTCCAGGTGTCACTCACACTCCCAGGTGTCACTCAGCATGGCCGTCACTCACACTCCCAGGTGTCACTCAGCAAGGCTGTCACTCACACTCCCAGGTGTCACTCAGCATGGCCGTCACTCACAGTCTCCAGGTGTCACTCAGCAAGGCCGTCACTCACAGTCTCCAGGTGTCACTCAGCAAGGCTGTCACTCACAGTCTCCAGGTGCCACTCACACTCCCAGGTGTCACTCAGCATGGCCGTCACTCACACTCCCAGGTGTCACTCACTCCCCGGAGTCACGGCTCACCTCGCTTGCTGACCGGCCGGATCCGCACGGCCACCTTCACCTTGGAGTCGCCCATTCCGCTCTCCGGGAGCTCCCAGGACTTCCCCGGACCCAGCCGGCTTCCGTCTCTGTGAAGGGGGCGGAGACGGGGGCGGGGCATGGGGGCGCTGCGTCGTGACGTCACCTTTAAAGAGCAAGCTGCAGTCACATGGTGCGCTGACTGACAGTTACCATAGAGACGGTGCAGCGTCTTACAACCACACCCCATCCACTCCTCCAGCCCCTCACCTGCTCCACGTGTATAACACTCACAGCTGCAGGAGGACTATACATACCAGCATGGCCAGCGCCTACCGTATTCAGACCTGTGACAGGGCATGCTGGGATGTGTAGTTCAACAGCAGCCATGCCTAGTGTATATGTAGGATTACCATACTATCCCGGGACACTGATGTGTGACCCCGGTTATGTGGCTGATTACCACCAGGTGACCTGCAGGCCGGCCACAGAGACTAAAGTTATACATTTTCTAAAGCTGCTATGTTTCCCATAGCAACCAATCAGATTTTGTCTACCATCTCTCAGCCTAGAAAATGCTACCGAATCTGACTGGTTGCTATGGGCAACATCCCCTCTTTTTCATTTTTAGAAGCCTTAGCACAGGCATGTCCAAACTATGGCTCTCCAGCTGTTGTGAAACTACAAGTCCCATCATGCCTTGCCATAGTTTTGCTATTAGGGAATGCTAAAACTATGGCAAGGCATGCTGGGATGTGTAGTTTCACAACAGCTGGAGGACCACAGTTTGGACTTGCCTGCATTAGCAAATTTACCTCACAGAGAGAGAGAGTGTGTGTGTGAGTGTGCATTTCTGCGTGTGTGTGAACACAGAGCAACAACAATTGCGCAAAGTTTATGTTGTGTCCCAATGTCTATCCTCTGTTTAGGACAGGCATGGCCAAACTATGGCCCTCCAGCTGTTGTGAAACTACAAGTCCCAGCATGCCTTGCCACAGGTTTGCTACTGAGAATTCTAAAACGATGGCAAGGCATACTGGGATGTGTAGTTTCACAACAGCTGGAGGGCCGCAGTTTGGATAAGGTTAGGATAAGAAGGTGCAGCTTCATTCACAAGACCAACCACGGTCTGCAATTGGTGTAACTTGCAAGAAAAAAGGAGAAGCGCACCGATAAATCTTACGTAAGGACCATTTACTAATGCGCAGATACGCTCACATACAACGTTTTAAATAAGCAGCTCGCAGGTCCATACCTCCCAACTGTCCCTATATTTTTACGATTTTTGGGGACTGTCCCGCATCCCGCCCGGGGGCCGGCAGTGACCCACAGCAAGGCGGTGGGGGAGTTGGGAGTTCCCCGTCACAGCAGTGAATAGGCGCTGAGCACAAGCACGATCGGAGACGCATACCACACCCGCACCTGCAGCCAATAACAGATGTATAAATGTTTTGCAGCTATAAAAGGGATTTGTGAGGCTAGGCTGCTCTCTGCTGGCCGCTACCTGTTACTGCAGGGGAATGGGAGCCGTGGAACGCAGGCCAAAGCGATTCTTCAGGCGATCAATACACTTGGATGGATTAATCGTTAATTAGGGTTATTATCTTGTTAGGGTTTGCCCTTTCAAGGGAAATACTACGCTAGAAAATAAATACAGATGATGCTTGTCTGCTGTGATTTATAAGGTTATTACGTGTCGCTGTGTGTGATTCTCTTATAGGGTTAGGATGTTGGGCTGAGTGCTTATATACAGGTCAGAGAATCCTACAGTGACTTCTATTATTATTATACATTATGGGGGATACGGTCGCTAGGTAGACACTATGGAGGTCAACATACATTAGGTCGACACAGGAAATAGATCAACATGACTAAGGTCGACACAAGCATTAAGTCAACAATGGGAAGATTGACAGTCAAAAGTCACATGAGTTTTTCACGTTATTTTTCCAAAACAGGTGGGAGGGAGAGTATAACAGTGACCGAGTGCACTGAAAATCTTAGATTGACCTTTTGGCTGTCGACCTTCCCATTTTTGACCTTCGTACCCTGTGAACCTTAGCCATGTCAACCTATTTCATGTGTCGATCTAAGCTTTGTCGACCGTTAGTGGTTGACCTTATGCAGGGCTAGACAAAACCCTTGGCGACCAGATTCTGCTTCCAGGCGACCAGGAAGCAGATCGCGCCGGGCAGAGTGGTGGCTTGTGTTAATGGCAGCAGCTGGGCAGAGCAGTGGACAACCCACCCGGCCCCGGCTGTATCAAAGCAGGTCCGCGGCGCAGCTATTTCAAAACTCGAGGCGGCTCGTGAGCCAATCGGAGCTCGTGACTCGGCAGCCAATCGGGCCTCGAGTTTTGAAATAGCTGCAACCCCTGGCATCAAGCAAGGAACCTGAAGCAACAAGCATGTAGGTAAGCAGTACTTATGTGCACATGATCCATGGGTAGAGATCGTCCGCTGATGATGATGATGTCACCGCGGGTCCCGGCAGTTGGATTGACGTGTTCTCACGTTCAAGCTTCCAATGTGTTCCGGGCCTTGCTGGCACAGATAAAGCTTTATTGCTAGGGGCTGCATGGGTCTTCAAACTGTGGCCCTCCAGATGTTGTGAAACTACAAATCCCAACATGCCTTTGGGGTGCCCCCAAAACCCCTGCAGGGTCACCAAGGGTTAAAAGTAACCCGCACCTCAGTACAGGACACGCAGGGTTAATATTCCCCCGGGACTTTCGCGCCAAGGCTTGACTGACAGCAGAGTGAAGGCCTTGGGATTGGCTGGTTTTTAGGAGGAAAAGGAGGATGGGTGGAGAGAGACGACTCACGTGGGAGGAAGGTGTGGAGCGTGACGGCCGGCAGGAGCAGAGCGGTAACCGACTGAAGAGAGAGCGAGGCGAGGAGAGACACGGAGGGAGAAGCCAGCCGGGCAGCAGAGAGGTAGCGCGCTAGAAGATCCACGGCGATCCCAGAGCTGGCCGCGTCACTTGGCAGGCGACGGGACGGAAGACGGTGACGCGCCCCAGGAGAAGACCGGGAGACTGAACGCCCCAGCTGCCGCACAGCCAGCCCCGGAGAAGACCCAGAGACTGATCGCCCCAGCCGCCTCCCAGCAAGCGACAGGAAGCCGGAGAGGCCACGGAGTGCGGCAACGCTGCAGCTGCAGCACCCCCACTAGTGTGCCCCCAGTGAAGAGGACAAGGCCCAGCAGAGACCTCCACGCCAGGGAACGCAGAGTTGCAGCTCATGACGGGCAGGAGCCTGCATCAGCCTCCAGTCACCAGGTACTCATCCCCAGCCCGGCCCCGCCAGCAGCCTTCCCCTGAGCCCACTACACCTGCCCCGTGGGATCCTGACTACAGCCCCTACTTGCACACCGGCATCTTTCTGTTGGGCACCTTGGAGGGCTAAGGACAGGCCTAGGCCACTCTGCAAAGGAGGCCCGTATAAATAAGCCCCAACAGGCTCAAAGTCTCCCTGAGACTGGGAGCGATTTAAGGGGGACACCAATATTGAGGTCCCCAGGTTATTAATGTCCAGCCGCTGGGATACACACGGCAGTTGAACCCCGTTACCTTGCAAGGGAGAAAGTTCCAGGGCTTGCAGCCCAAAGCACAGTTTCATTTGTCCAGCCACTGGAACACTTCAGTTTGTTAGGCAAAAAGCGCCACCTGGTGGTTAATCCCGGAACTCCATCCCAGCATTAAGATGGGTCCGTTATAGCCGACCTTTGGCCCACGGTCCCGCCAACCTAAAGGATATCCAAGTCCTTGGTATACTGGAGCCCTCGGGGACTTGACGTCTCCCCAACCCCTGTGCACAGGTTGACCTAGACTGAGCTCTATACAAAGGTGACGTCACCTCAGTTATTTAATTACACGGGTACACTGGTTATCCCACTTATTATTTACTGTTACCGTTATTGGTGTGGTATACCATATCTGGTTTTGTTTTGTTGTACATGCCAAAGGTAGACTTCAGTGTTGACGGTACCGTGCCGACTTGCCGACCTAGTAGTAATCTTAAAGCGGGGGTGTTTGACCCAGAGCGCCGTCATGGTACCTTGAACACGCGGAGTCTGTAGGCCCTAGCGGGCACACGTGTAGCTTGGTTAGGTTGCCTATTGTTGCTGTTACCGAGTTAATGGTCAAAGTGAATGTTCATAACTGTTCTTGTTGAATAAAGTGCCTTTAGTCTTAAGTACGGCTGTGCCGTGAGGGTCAGTGGCACAAATTGCCTTATTGCATAATAAACCTGAGTTGTACCGCAGAACGTAGCCCCTTTCATTGAAGTGTCTCTTCCCCGTCCACCGGAGAATAGAAGAACGGACGAACCTGAGCTACCATTGAAGGATCAAGGTAAGGGGAACCCGTTCCCTTCGTGCACCAGCCACCACATAAAACTTGGCGTCAAACCGAACAGGATACGTGTGCACAAGGAGAGTGACACCTCAGTGAAACATGCAGCAACAGCAAGGCGGAGGGCCGGCACAGCCGCCAAACCCACAGAATCAAGAACAGGACGCTCAAGACGCAACACCGGCTGCGGCTATAACTCTGCCATACTACTTTGGGGCCCCGTGGCTCCCGACCTATAGCGGAGACGATGACAAGCTACAGAAGACCCCATTTGCAGACTTCAGGAACAACATAGAATCCATGTTCCGGATGTATAAACCTAGTGAGCTGCAGAAGGTGGAAATTCTGATGGGGCAGCTGACTGGGTCGGCACGCAGAGAAGTGGCCTTATGGCCAATGGAAGATAGAAGAAGTGCGACAGACATGCTGAAGAAAATCTTCATCACGTTCGAAACAAAGACCATCCCCGAACTGAAAATGAAACTGTACGCCTGCAAACAACGGCCAAACGAGACACTACGGGACTACGCCCTGAGCCTACAGGAGACGTTAAAGGCTATTAGAGCGGTGGACCCGGAAGAGGTGCGGAACGCCGACGAAGCCTTAACCATCCAATTCATCGAAGGAATGGCCCGAGAAAATGTTAAGGTCCAACTACGGCTGTTGAAGTCGCAGATGCCTGGCAAGACCTTCCGGGACTTCAAGACGGCTGCCCTCGCTATCATTGGTAACCCTAAAAATAGGGAAGAGGGTTATCCAGAACTGATCGGCTTCAAAGAAGGAGCGAACTCAACCGGAGCCACCGCCAGTAGCACCGACAGGGCAAAACGGACCCAAGACTTGGCGGTGCAAGGTGGCCAACAGCCCGACAGAGACGCGATGCAAACGCTCCAGAAACAAATGAAGGAACTGGCCGTCGGGATGGCGGAGATGCAGAGAGAAATGCGCCGAATGGCAAGTTCACCGGCACCGAGCTATGCAGAACCAAGATGGAGAGCCGAAAGACGAAGACCGGCCCGTAGTAGGTGGGAGCCGCCCCGAGAGTATGGACGGCAGCCTCCCGACCAGTTTGATGCGCAGGAACGTCCGTTGTACCACCGAGGCCAGGAGGTCGGACACACAGAGAGAGATTGCGAGAAAGGACGAAGATTTAAACCCCAACGCCCCGAGGTCGAGGGCCGAGCCTCGGGGAGGACAGGAAGCGTAGGTCCAGCTCCAGAAGATGGGCAGGCTTGCTATGGCAGACAATGCTCTATAGGTGCAAGCGAATTATCTGCCACATCAGATCTTGACCCTTCGGCCCGCATAAAGAACCAGGGAAAAGTGGTCTGGTTTCATGTACAACGGGGATACGGTTTTATTAATTGTGCTGACACAGAAAGGGATATCTTCGTACACTTCACAGCTATTCAGAAGAAAAATGCAAGAGATTATTATCGAAGTCTTGGGGCCGGGGAGACAATGGAATTCGACGTCATCAAGGGACGAAAGGGCCTCCGGGCAGCAAACGTCACTGGCCCTGGTGACATTCCAGTCAGAGGCACCCAATATGTCGCAAGAAGAAAGCGCTGTTGGAATTACCCAAGTCACAGAAGCCATCCACGATGCTACCCCCGAAAGATCCACCCCAACGGAATGGTATGTACCCCAAGGAAGCAGAAGATGGGGTAGGAAGAAGTAATGGGAAAAAGTACGGATGTAGCCAACAGAGCTCTCAGGTTCGAGTGCAGAGTGAGCCAATGAAGAATAAGCGGTCACAAACCGAAGTGAACCCCAAGCGGGGGCTGAACTCGTACGCAGACGCAGTCGGATCCATGTTGATAATGGCGGGTAGCCAGACCTCGAGGCTCGATAGCGTCCTTCCAGCATCGGCCCACCGAAGTCAGCGCAGGCTCCGCCCAAGACCGGATCAAAAGCTAGAAGAAGCAAAGGATGATGGGGATGAAGAGCCGGATGGTGAAGCGGTCCTCTTGCCTCCGCTGCCCACTGACCCTCTCAAGCTATTAATGGCGGTGGGCTGGTCCACTATGCCACGGCAGGCCCAGCCTAGGCCGCCAGTTGAATTACGCATGCCTTGCGCGGCTGTGGAGGTGGCCCCCGAGTCTGAGCTAAGGCGCTCCGAAAGGAGTACTCGGGGTACACTTCCCCGACGGTACCAGGATTAGATATCTGCCGAAAACCTGTTGTGTATAGATTGTAAACTAAAGGTCTTGTTATTGTTAATGTTACCAATGTCATTTGAGTGCCAAAGGACAATTATTTCTTGTGTTACGATGCGCAGGGACACGCATCCGATAAAGCGGGGGTGAATGTGGTGCCCCCAAAACCCCTGCAGGGTCACCAAGGGTTAAAAGTAACCCGCACCTCAGTGCAGGACACACGGGGTTAATATTCCCCCGGGACTTTCACGCCAAGGCTTGACTGACAGCAGAGTGAGGGCCTTGGGATTGGCTGGTTTTTAGGAGGAAAAGGAGGATGGGTGTGGAGCGTGACGGCCGGCAGGAGCAGAGCGGTGACCGACTGAAGAGAGAGCGAGGCGAGGAGAGACACGGAGGGAGAAGCCAGCCGGGAAGCAGAGAGGTAGCGCGCTAGAAGATCCACGGCGATCCCAGAGCCGGGCGCGTCACTCGGCAGGCGACGGGACGGAAGACGGTGACGCGTCCCAGGAGAAGACCGGGAGACTGAACGCCCCAGCTGCCGCACAGCCAGCCCCGGAGAAGACCCAGAGACTGATCGCCCCAGCCGCCTCCCAGCAAGCGACAGGAAGCCGGAGAGGCCACAGAGTGCGGCAACGCTGCGGCTGCAGCGCCCCCACTAGTGTGCCCCCGGTGAAGAGAACAAGGCCCAGCAGAGACCTCCACGCCAGGGAACGCAGAGTTGCAGCTCATGACGGGCAGGAGCCTGCATCAGCCTCCAGTCACCAGGTACTCATCCCCAGCCCGGCCCCGCCAGCAGCCTTCCCCTGAGCCCACTACACCTGCCCCGTGGGATCCTGCCTACAGCCCCTACTTGCACACCGGCATCTTTCTGTTGGGCACCTTGGAGGGCTAAGGACAGGCCTAGGCCACTGTGCAAAGGAGGCCTGTATAAATAAGCCCCAACAGGCTCAAAGTCTCCCTGAGACTGGGAGCGATTTAAGGGGGACACCAATATTGAGGTTCCCAGGTTATTAATGTCCAGCCGCTGGGATACACACGGCAGTTGAACCCCTTTCCCTTGCAAGGGAGAAACTTCCAGGGCTTGCAGCCCAAAACACAGTGCAATTTGTCCAGTTAACTTGCCACTGGAACACTTCAGTTTGTTAGGCAAAAAGCGCCACCTGGTGGTTAATCCCGGAACTCCATCCCAGCATTAAGAGGGGTCCGTTATAGCCGACCTTTGGCCCACGGTTCCGCCAACCTAAAGGATATCCAAGTCCTTGGTATACTGGAGCCCTCGGGGACTTGACGTCTCCCCAACCCCTGTGCACAGGTTGACCTGGACTGAGCTCTATACAAAGGTGACGTCACCTCAGTTATTTAATTACACGGGTACACTGGTTATCCCACTTATTATTTACTGTTACCGTTATTGGTGTGGTATACCATATCTGGTTTTGTTTTGTTGTACATGCCAAAGGTAGACTTCAGTGTTGACGGTACCGTGCCGACTTGCCGACCTAGTAGTAATCTTAAAGCGGGGGTGTTTGACCCAGAGCGCCGTCACGGTACCTTGAACACGCAGAGTCTGTAGGCCCTAGCGGGCACACGTGTAGCTTGGTTAGGTTGCCTATTGTTGCTGTTACCGAGATAATGGGCAGGTTTAGGCATTTGCCTAGGGCGCCGGCCACTGGAGGGCAGTAGTGAGCTGCAGGCCAGCAGCAGGAAAACTACCACAGAGGAGACTGGAGAGCCGCCGGAGGAAGGAGAAGCTGCAGCATCAATCTGGCAGGTGAGTGATTCAAGCATCAGGAATCGGGGGATTGCCCCAATACATAAACCGGTGTATGGGCACCTTATCAATGGTGTGGATGGGGCTATTACTCCAGACTTCCATATAAAATAACAGCAATAAACAATCTCCCAAATGCCACATAGTCGACAATAAATCATAGGTATTAAGATATTTGGTACTTGTTTCCTAGCACGGCCACACCGATTAAGATCGGGGTGGTCGTGCTGAAAAAAATCGGGTCGATCGCATCGCATGCGATTTGGTCGCATGCGATGCGATCGACGCGACCGACCGATTTTTGACCCGATTTTTTCATTGAATCCAATGTAAATTGGGTCCCTGGGACCCAATTTTACATTGTATTCAATGAAAAAAATTCCCAACCCCCCCAAATTGAAGCGCGTAAACAGCAGCCCACGATAGACGCATACCCGAAGCGTGGCGAGCGCAGCGAGCCCGCGAGGGGCGGCGGTACGCGTCCTCCGACCTTTTCATGCCCTACTATCCACTAGGGCGTGGAGTGAGAATAGAATAGTGTGGCGAGCGCAGCGAGCCACCGAGCCCGAAGCGTGGCGAGCGCAGCGAGCCCCGCGAGGGGACGCGGATACCTTCACAGGTAAACGCGTCCCTTCGCGGGCTTCACAGGTGTCCGCGTCGCCACGGACACCTGTGAAGCCCGCAAGGGGACGCGTATAACTGTGAAGGTATCCGCGTCCCCTCGCGGGGCTCGCTGCGCTCGCCACGCTTCGGGCTCGGTGGCTCGCTGCGCTCGCCACACTATTCTATTCTCACTCCACGCCCTAGTGGATAGTAGGGCATGAAAAGGTCGGAGGACGCGTACCGCCGCCCCTCGCGGGCTCGCTGCGCTCGCCACGCTTCGGGTTGGCGTCTATCGTGGGGCGACGACGGGGACATCTATAATGTGAAATGGGTCATATGGACCCATTTCACATTTTTTGACATTTTTACACCATTTCAATGTTAAAATTTTTTTTAACATTGAATCCTATGCAAAAATCGGGGGCATCGCGTCGCATCGCGTCGGGACCAATGTTAATGGTCCCGACCGACGCGATGCCCCCGATATTTTACCTTTCCCGACAAGATTTCAATGTTAAAATATTTTTTAACATTGAAGTCTATGGAAATATCGGGGGCATCGCGTCGGTCGCGTCGGGACCAATGTTAATGGTCCCGACCGACGTGATGCCCCCGATATTTTATCCTAGCCGGCAAAATGGACCTGATTTCAAAAGAAATCGGGTCCATCGTGGGTAATCGTGTCCCTTAAGTAAGGGACACGATTACTCACGATTGTGGCCGTGCTAGGAAACAAGTACCAGATATTTCTATTATCCTCACAAAATGGTGTATTGCTTCTACTTTTACATTTATAGGGAGACATGTGGGCTGATAGTGTAGGGCAGGGGTGGGGAACCTCAGGCCCGGGGGCTGAGTGGCCCGCCCACCCGCCCTGCGGCTTTGCCGGGAATAAAGTACAGGGGAATTTTCGTGAGAGGTCGGTAGTTCTCGCAAGATTCCTCTTAATCAACAATAGCCGGAGACAGTCAGTCCTATTCAGCGGCAGCCGCCGGAGCGTGGGACCACTGCAGCTGGATAAATTGTAAGGGAAATTTTTACATATGGCCCCTGATGGATTTTTTCCCCATACAAATGGCCCTTGGCACAAAAAAGGTTCCCCACCCCTGGTGTAGGGGATTGTACATGAAAATATGGCACTGACCACACCCCCACACCACTGGCCACACCCCCACAGTACTGGCCACCCCCCTCAGCACTGGCCACACCCATACAGAGGCCACACCTCCTCAGTGTGGTTCACAAACCTTCTTGACGCAGAGAGTATCAGCAGATTTTTTCAAAGCACCAAAAAGTTTCTTAATGAGAAATAATAAAGAAAAAAAGATTACATGAAGTAAATTGTGATTCTCTGCTCCCATTAGGCAGGGCCATCTTAACGTACGGGTTTAATGGACATCTGGTCAAGGGCTCCTTAATACTATGAGCCTTCAAGCTGGGGCATATTGGGCTTTGGGCATCTGCCTCCTGAGCTTCTTGTCGGACAGTAGATCGCCCTTATTGTAAATCACACACAAACAGAGCAACCAGGCAGCATA
>NC_139219.1:323680537-323686299 GCF_055691185.1 Crinia signifera | reverse complement strand
AACGCAACCCCCAGGCAGACCAGTCATTTCAAGTATCAACAATTTATCTCAATACATAGATCAATTCTTGCAACCTTTAGTCAGCCAACAACCATCACACTTAAAAGATACAACACATACACTACTGACCTTTCAAGACATCTACTGGCAAGATGACATGTGACTATCACTAGCGATGGGATCTCGCTATACACAGTCATTAAACACACACAGGGTATAGAAAGTGCAGCACACTTTCTAACGAAAGACACCACAATACATCCGACACAAATAGAATTCATCACAGAAGCCATCAACTTTATTGTTACTCATCATTTTACATGGTGCGACAACAATTATTATTTACAGCGCACAGGCACCGCCATGGGGATCAGATTTCCCCCCAAGTTATGCCAATCTATTTTTGAGAAAATGGGAGGAGGAAGCATTTGGCATGGACATGAATTCAGGGCGAATCTGGTCCTCTGGCGAAGGTACATAGGCGACATACTTTTGATAATTAACACAACAACTCTGTCTTGTTCTTTCAACTCCTTACACTCTGAGCACTCAAATAAATATAGGCAGCACTCATGTCAATTTACTAAACATTGTCCAATATCCGGTTACTACTCACTTGGTGAATTCTTCCTCCACCATTTCCGGCTGAACCTCACTGATTCACAAAAAAAAAAAAAAAAGAACAGAGATTAAATTATAGGACTGTGCAATGGAAGGGACTGTATATACCATGGGCTGTATATACAGGGGTACAAATGACTAATACCTGGTGCGGGTGTTACTGGGTGTAAGCCGGGCACATACTGATGTGTATGACGGTCCTCCCTCTATGTCCTTATACTACCATGGGCTGTATATACAGGGGTACACATGACTAATATCAAGTGCGGGTGTTACTGGGTGTAAGCTGGGCACATACTGATGTGTATGACGGCCCCTCTCCATGGGCTGTATATACAGGGTACACCTGACTAATACCAGGCCGGGCACATACTCATGTGTATGACATTCCCGCTACAAGGTCTCAGCCCCTTCCCATCATATATGAAGACAGGGCTACGTGATGATACGGGTCTGATCTGTTAGACAGAGAAACATAACAGCTACTTACTCAGTTGAGGTATCGGGACTGTTGTTTGGGTCCTTCTCCGAGTCACTGTTAGAATAATAATAATAATAATTAGAGGTGATACACAAAGCTCAGCAGAGCAGTAGTGTGAGCCACACAACATGACACTATCGCACTATACACAATATACACATCGGGTGTTCCTGTTACATGATCAGAACCAGGATCAGCAGAGAATTGGCAGCTGGTAAATGCCACTGCTTAGTAATTCTATCCCATGGTCTGACAACTGCCTGTGTGATTGATGTAGGGGCCAATTCAAAAGGTCCGAATTTGCACCCTCGGTCAGGGGACATCCCTGGGTGGACTGATATCTATATTGCAGTGTAAAAATAAAGCATTCAGTATTTACCCTGCACAAAAACAAAATAACTCACCCAAATCTAACTCTCTCCGCACATGTTACATCTGCCCCCCTCCCCCTGCAGTGCAGCATGGTCTTGTCCATTAGAGAGAATTGACTTTTGCAAGTTAATTTTTTTCTTCTATACTGAAATTGCTGCAGTCACAGGTCCTGGTAACGCCGTCATGGCTGTATTCTCTCTTGTGTATGAGAGATTAGTACATTAGTATATTATGTACAAATAGGGTAATGGGCCATTAGCATTACTACTGTCACAGTGACAGCGCTGTTCTGCGCTCTGTATACTGCCATGGGGTGTCAGTATATACTGCTGTACACCCGGGAATGTACTGACACGTCCAATGGGATGCATGTATCTTATCTGCGCACTGTAATACAGCCAATCAGATACCTACTCATCATAGATCCAGTTGTTAATCATCACTACCCTATAAAAGATTCAGTAACAGAAAAGAAGTGACAGTTAGGAGCTGATCCCTGCAAGACATTTAATAATTATTGTATGTTATGTAAGTACATTTCTGCCGGCTAGGAATAGATTATGTGATGATTAGATTATCGGAGAACCACGAATGCGCAAGCCCTCCGTGAGGCCACAGATGGCGATGGCCTGCAATCGCAGGCTGTACGCTGGCTGATTAAAAGCCAGTCTAAATGTGTGGGCCTCACTCTAGCGTTCTCTGGGAGTGACCGCCGAAAAAGCAGGCGGGCCCAGCCGCTGGGAGGGACGGCTGCTGACGTCATCAGCCCCCGATCTTCCTACAGCCATCACAGTGCCGAGTAAGTACTGACTTACACCGCACTGCACATGGAGAGGGGAAATCCATGCGCCGGTGAGTCGATTTCCCCCCTCTTTGGACAGGTATGAATCAGCCCCATTGTATTCAGGACAGCCGATGACAAGTGATGAAAGGTCACCTGACGATATTATGTGGAGGCCCGGTTCTACCAGACTAATATTATCCAAGTAATAAAGTGATATAATTACCTCCCAGCTTCTTCCTCTGCTGGTGAAACCTCTGAGAAATAAATAGAGGATATTAGATGGTAAAACAACAACAATTTGCATATAATAAAAGGTAATTAGTAACATCTCAGGCGGTACCTGGTATGGGCTTGATAGAGAATAGATATGATTCTAACCTTTTTTTTTAATGAGAATACAAATTTGCTATCACTCAATAACAGAGATATTGAACATCAAATATATTTGGAAAACCTTTAGAAGACATAACATGGCCACGGAACGTACAGATGGCAATCTTCACAAAACAGAGATTAAATGTAGTCATAGACAGTATCATCCATATTTTCGCAGCAACAAAATATATAAACATTTAAAAATTTTTGCAGGAAGGTAGTAAAGTGTATAGTGAGAAGAAAGACAGAAAGGACAGAGAGGGGAGGGGAGGGGGGTATGCTCGTAGATGTGTGGATCGAGGTTCTGTCCAGCTATCAGTTGTTTCTAGCCCTCGTATGGCTTAGGGTCCAATCTTGTCCAAGACTTCCCTGGTGTGGCGATGGCTTTGTAGGTTCTAAGGAATTAGACTTTTATAGGAGGGGGTATTTTTAAATTCAGACCAAGCATTCCAGACGTGTGTATATGTGGGAAATTTCTCAGGTGTAGAATAGTATATGTCATCCATTGACATGTAGAAGTCCATGCGACAGCACCATTCCCACAATGAGGGGGGGTCGGTGAGCGCCAATGGACCGGAAGTACTGCGCTAGTCACGTTATTTATGTGTCTCAGTAAGGACTTTTTGTATTTAGATATGGGGATGCTGGAATGCGATAGTAGCCAAAAGTCAGGACCCGTTGGGACCGGGTGGCCCAAAATCTCAATGGCCAATTTCTTTATTCTATCCCAGAAAGGTGCTATCAAATGGCAGTCCCACCATATATGGAGTAAGGTACCCTGTTCCCGTCCACATCTCCAACATAGCGGGGACACACCCTTATAGAATTTATGCAAAGTGTTTGGGCAGCGGTACCATCTAGTTAGTACCTTATATTGAGTCTCAACCACTTCCAGACTGGCCGAACAGACACTAGAGGTTTGATATATCTTGTCCCAGTTAACTATGATCTTTTTGGAGGCAAAGTCTTTCTCCCAGGCTCCCTGGTATGACGGCTCCGGCGGCATAAGCCACACGGATTGAGCCAGAATCCACATAATGCCACACAGATTAAGCCAAAATTCACAATACGCTATATAAACAGTTACATTGTCCACCAAAGGCGCGCATTAAACATTTACACCATAATGTCCATTACACATTAAGTTACACACCATTATGTCCATTATGTGTTATGCCAAACACCATAATGCCTATTAAAAATTATGCTACATAAGTGCTGCTTCTCTACATGCTCATTGCCAGAGGTTCCATGCTCGTTGCCATGTGGGATTACATGCTCATTGCCAAGGGGGAATACATGCTCGTGGTAAATGGAGGACAGCAGAAGTGATAGCCACTGACAGTGGCAGAGCCTGGCTGTATTCAGAGCACTGCAGGTCCCGGCTATTTGAAATAATACCCCTTTCACACCAGAAAATGCATTCCCAGGTTGGCCCCTTTTACACCAGCCTAGTCCCTGCATTTTCTGGTGTGAGGGGGAGAGAAAAACACCCCTCCCCCCTTTAACCAGTTATCTCATTTAACCGCCTTTATCTTTGGAACCAACTGACCCATTTACATGAGACAAGTATTATATTGAAGAACTTTTGAGTGGGCTTTGAATGATTTTGGTTCAGTGAAACTGGAACGTTTGGTTCCAGAGTAATCTGCCCTCAAAGAACATGAACAGCCATGAAATTAAATTTCAAAAATAAAAAAATCGGTTTACACGCAATATCTCTGGAACAGATTGACCAATTTGGACCAGCGATTTGGAATTGAATGAAATCAACCACAAGCTTCTGTGATGCCAGGGCGGGAACTGGAAGCCGTCGGAACCGGGTGGGGGTTGGAATTGATGGGTCCCATATTATCCTATGGGGAAAAAACGTTACAGGTTTGCCAGGCGATATCTCCGGTTCCCGGGGGGCTAGAGACATGGGGCTGGGCTCATTGGAAAGTTCTGGTCCTCAGCTACAAAATAACAAAATGACGGGGGCATGTGCCCGGATGCCCCCCCCCCCTGAATCCGCCACTGATGTCCCCCTAATTTTGGATGTCCCTTCTCATCTGCCTCCAGTGTTGGGAGGGATGTATGTGGCATATTGCACATTGCAGTGTGGCATATTGTTTCAGGGGAATTGCGGTTTGTGGAATAATGTGTAAATGGAATTATTTGGTCTTTAGGCATATTTTTTTTTTTTTAAAGTAGCTCTTCAGGTGGTTTATTTTGCCGCGAGTAGCTCACACCCCATAAAAGGTTGGAGACCACTGGTCTAGATCAACCAGCCTCTGCTGCATATCCGTCAGCACCCGCGTCTGCATTTGAAGTGTCTTCTCCATCCCTAAGAGCTTAGCCTCTGTCGAATCTCCTCGGTCCTCCAAGGCTGCTACCCGAGTTCCCACTTGGGTGAGGTCAGTGTGAATAGCCTCTATTCGGTTTTGAATAGTGTCCTGCAGCCTCTTTTCTATGTTAAGCATTTCCTCTCTGGTGGGAAGAGAGCGGAGATGATTCAAAATTTCCGAGATCTCTGGATTCCCAGACTGAGATTGGGACGGTAGAGAGGGGGACCGGGGTTCAGAAATGTGTAGGTCCTCTGAGCAGTCAGAGGCCATTGGAGACGCTGGCTGAGCCGGGAGGGGTGTCTGAGAATTTGGGTGGGCGCCAAAGAGGTTGTGAAAAGCAGCGGTTTTGGAAAGTTTGGCAGGGGTCGCCTTTGTTGATTTAGTCGATCAGCGTTTTTTCATAGGGCAGGCAGACAGCTCATCGCCATTTAGTGCAGTATGGCATTGGACATATTCAGAGCAAGTGAGGCGTCACGGTTCGCCACTCCCCATCATGGTGCGGCCATGTTCACAGACAGATGGCCCACATCAGTAAGAATATGTGGGCAACCTCTGCCCTGTATTGGGATATATCTTCACAGGTGTACAAGAAACAATCCCATATGTTGGGTCTACAGCCTTGCACCTGTTTGGCCCTGAGCCCAGTCGCTGTTTACTCAAGTCGTCACAAGGGGGAGCCTCGGGACCATTAATGCAATGCAGGGAAGGACACAGCAGTTTCAGGCCATAGAACAAAGGAATGGTACTGTGAGTACAGAGAGATATTGGTGACCTGGACTATATGCAGTGCAGTCCTTTTTAT
>NC_139219.1:323655537-323675537 GCF_055691185.1 Crinia signifera | reverse complement strand
GTATGAAGTCTGATCAATGATATATGCTCCACACTACCACTGCTATTTTCACTGTATGTATTGTTGATATTTCTATCACTATTCTTTTGAAGTATGCTACACTTTTTATAAAAAGTTATGTCTGTGTTACTGGGAATCTAATATTAAAAACACAAGGGACTAGAATATCTATACTAGTTGGGATGGCTGATCATATTGCCACAAATGGTGTTTATGTAGGAGGTGTATCAACTACCAATCCTGATGTTAGATGTAATTTGACTATAACTGTGGGAACACATTGTGTAAATGCAGGTGACCTATTAGCAGTAATAGGAAGAACCTGGCTTGAGGTACTGACATATCCCACTACACAGGAAAACGGGACAAATATCAGACCCTCACTCATTTGTCCAACATCAAATATAAGACTCACATCACTCCTATCACCCAGGCAAACTGACCAGCGCACTCAGACAGGGGCCCTTATTCTGGTTGGTGCGGCCGGAGCCGCACACGGTGCTCCGGCCGCACAAACCAATCCCCGCCCACGAGACGGATCGCCACGGCCGTCCGTACACGGACGGCTGGCGATCCGCATAAAAATGGTGGAGGCGTACGCCTCCACCATGGTGGGAGCTGCCCCCTGCATTCGATGGTCGTCGACCATCGAAGGCAGGTCCGCACGCCCCAGCAGCTCCCGCAAGCTGAGACCACACGGACAATCGTCCGTGTGATAGCTTGCATGGGGGCTGAGAGCTGACATCCGGCGACGTCAGCTTTCCGCCCCCATGAGTTGCGTCATACCCTCATTACCATGCATACGCCCCGCGTTTGCATGGGAACGCCCATGAAACGCGGGGCGTACACATAGGGAAATGAGGGTATGAAGCCCCTCACGCCCCTATACGCCCCCTTTGCGGCGGACGAAATCCGTCTGCGGCGAAGGGGGCTGCACATGCGCAGATTGACCTCTGCGCATGTGCAGAATAAAAACATCGGCGGTACGGCCGCACGCGGGCCGTACCGTCCGATTTAGAATAAGGGCCAGGGAGAGGAAACCTCCTCCCCAGAGAAGTAAAGATAACATTACAACACTACATGGTGGATCTGGGGAGGACATTAATACGTGCCTGTCCGTCTCGCTGCACAGGGAGTAAGGCAAAAGAACAAATAGACAGGCAAACCAGATTTAATTGTCCAGCCTGCACAGCAAATATTCTGTTGCAAACACAAAAAAAGTGGGATTTCTGTATTGAAAGGAATCTCTGGCAAACAAACAAAAGGAGGAATATTTGTGGCTGAAACAATGGCTAACCCATACAGCAAAATAACCATTTTAAAAGGCACCCACATTGAAAAGCCATTACACTCCTGCTGTATGGAGGATACACCTGGCAAAAATTACTAGAACAGAAGGAAGCAAAAGATCCCACTGACAGATATTAAAGCTTCTCTTGGGGAAAGAATTACAGGAGTACTGACTAGAGCAGGTCTCCTGTAAACTTAAAGATACAGTACCTCCATAAGGTGAAGGAGATACTGACCAGAACAGGTCCCTAAGGAGAGGACTAAAGGATACATATACTCCGTCTCCCATACAGTGTACTCACACCACTCACAGTGTACTCTCCCTCTACACCACCTCTCTGGGCACCCTCATCAGCTCCTATGGTTTTCATTACCACCTTTATGCTGATGATACCCTAATCTATCTCTCCTCCCCCGACTTATCCCCATCACTCCTGTCCAAGGTCTCCGAATGCCTCACGGCCATCTCAGCCTGGATGACCCAACGCTTCCTGAAACTAAACATGGCTAAAACTGAACTTCTAATCTTCCATCCCCCGAACATCCCCTCTTCTCCCACTATCTCCATCAGCATTGGTGAAACCGAGATCACGTCCACCGACCAAACGCGCTGCCTCGGTGTCATCATTGACTCCTCCCTCTCTTTCACCCCCCACATTCGTGCTCTCTCACAGTCTTGCCGCTTTCACCTACGCAACATCTCACGCATCAGACCATTCCTCTCCACTGACGCGACCAAAATTCTCATTCACTCTCTTGTCATCTCCCGCCTTGACTACTGCAACATCCTTCTCTCTGGGCTACCTCTCACCCGCCTCGCACCTCTCCAATCCATTCTTAACGCTGCTGCTAGGCTCATCTTCCTCTCCCGCCGCTCTACCTCCGCCTCCCCCCTCTGTTTATCTCTTCACTGGCTCCCCATTCCTTTCCGAGTTCTCTTTAAACTCCTCACCACCACCTACAAGGCTCTCTCCTCCTCCACAGCTCCCTACCTCTCTTCACTGATCTCTATCCACACTCCCTCCCGTCCTCTTCGCTCCATCGCTGACCGCCGACTGACCTCTCACCTAATCACCTCCTCCCACTCCCGTGTCCAAGATTTCTCTCGCGCTGCCCCCCTGCACTGGAACAACCTCCCGCCACCCATCAGGCTATCTGATTCCCTTACCTCCTTCAAGCGCTCCCTCAAAACCCACTTTTTTCGACTAGCCTATCCCTCCTCCTAACCTCTTTTGATCCTCCTATCCTGCCTCCGTTCCCCTCCGTTCCTACTTATCCTATTGTATTTCGTTCGTCCACCCACCTATTTTTAGTATGTTAACTCTTATGAGCAGGGCCCTCCTTCCTCACGTACTCACCCTACCTCATTACCTCACCTGTGCTCCTGTCCTGTTCTTCCCTTCCTCTACTTCATCTTCAGTCTCCTTGACAATTTTGACACCTACTTCTGAACTGTCGCTGATTTTAGTTCTACCAGCTATACCCCTATTTATACTGTATCTTTCAACACACCCTGTACGTTACCTTGTAATTTGTTTTTTTTTTGTTTGCTATGTACGGCGCTGCGGACACTTTGCGGCGCCTTATAAATAAACGTACTACTACTACTACTACTACATAAGGTAAACTAATACATCTAATAAGGTCTCCCATAAAGGATTCTCACATCAGTGTGAGGGGAGATAAGGAAGGGTTCTGTGTATACAGTCCATAAACCTCCATAAGATCTCCCATAAAGGTACTCACCAGAGACAGATTAAAGTCTAAATGGGCCTGGAGCTGAAAATGATCAAGGGCCTATTATGCGCAATAATAGGGGTTGTGGCCAGCACCTAATAATGTGGGGGCTTAACCAGTGTTCTGTTTGGGTGGTCTGCTCATGGGTGTGTCTGTATTTGTGTAAATACTTTCAACAAATTATATATGCCTGGAAAAGGCAGGGGGCTGGCATAAGATAAATGCTGGGAGATATATTGGAGGGTGCCCTCCAAAGGTGCACCCACAGGATGCCGATGTCCTAAGATACTTGCGGGGTGAGGCGGCACTCCAGTCATAAATAAAATACTGAAAGCCAAAACTTGGTAGACAACATTTCAGCACCTTTTATGTGGTCAGCTAAGTTTACCACACCATATACCCCTTATACAAATCATGCAACACAATAGTAACCCCTTATACTGTACTTGCTTCTTACACATTATGCCACATGGAATGAGACAAAATTCATACCGATTGAGCCAAAATTCACACTATGGCACACAGATTGAGTCAAAATTCATGTTATGCCACACAGATTAAGTCAAAATTCACATTTTGCCACATGGATTGAGCCAAAATACACACTATACCAGGTATGTCCAAACAGTGGCCCTCCAGCTGTTGTGAAACTACACGTCCCAGCATGCCTTGACATAGTTTTAGCATTCCCTAATAGCAAAACTGTGGCAATGCATGATGGGACTTGTAGTTTCACAACAGCTGGAGGGCCATAGTTTGGACATGCCTGCACTATACCAAACAGATTGAGTAATAATGCACAATATGCTTCATAAATAGGGGCATTGTGCGCCGAAGGCGCACATTAAAAATTTACACCATAATGCCCATTACATGTTAAGCCTCACACCATAATCTCCATTATGTATTATGCCAAACACCATAATGGCTATTAAAAATTATGCTGCATAAGTGTTGCTTACCTACATGTTCATTGTCAGGGGTTCCATGTTCATTGCCAGGGGTTCCATGCTCGTTGCCATGTGGGATTACACGCTCATTGCCAAGGGGGAATACATGCTCGCGGTAACTGGGGGACAGCAGCCGCCAGGGAATAAATTACAGCCATTGACAGCCGGGCAGAGAGCAGGGGGCTACCCGGCTTTATTCAGAGCACTGCATGACTATTTAAAATAATACCCCTCTCACACCAGAAAATTCAGGGACTTACCCGGAAATATGGTCCCAGGATCGTGCAGGGACATTCCCAGACTGGCCCCTTTTACACCAACCTAGTCCCTGCATTTTCTGGTGTGAGGGGGAGTGAAAACCACCCCCACCCCCCTTTAAACAACCAGCTATATCTTTGGAACCAACTGAACCATTTACATGTAGGCTTTGAATGATTTTGGTCCCGTGAAAATGGGCCGTTTGGTTCCAGAGAAATCTGTCCTCAAACAACATGAACAGCCAGAAATGAAAAAAAAAAATTGGTTTACCCGCAATATCTCTAGAACCAATTAACCCATATGGACCAGGTATCATATTGAAGGCCCAGCGATTTGGGTTTGACTGGGATCAACCTCAAGCTTCTGTGATGCCAGAGGGGGAACTGGCAGCTGTTGGAACCGGGTGGAGGTCGGAATTAGCAGGTTATTCTATGGGTAAAATGTTCCAGGTTTGCCTGGCGGTATCTCCGGTTCCCGGAGGGCTAGCAACACGGGGCTGGGCTCATTGGAAAGCCCTGGCCCTCAGCTACAAATGGGCCTATTTGGAGAGTGGGCCTGGAGCTGTAGCTCCATCAGGCCCATTGTTAATCCGGCCCTGGTACTCACATCAGTGTGAGGGGAGAAAAGGCCATAAGGTCTCCCATAAAGGTACTCACATCAGTGTGAGGGGAGAAAAGACCATAAGATCTCCCATAAAGGTACTCACATCAGTGTGAGGGGAGAAAAGGCCATAAGGTCTCCCATAAATGTACTCACATCAGTGTGAGGGGAGAAAAGACCATAAGGTCTCCCATAAAGGTACTCACATCAGTGTGAGGGGAGAAAAGGCCATAAGGTCTCCCATAAATGTACTCACATCAGTGTGAGGGGAGAAAAGGCCATAAGGTCTCCCATAAAGGTACTCACATCAGTGTGAGGGGAGAAAAGGCCATAAGGTCTCCCATAAAGGTACTCACACCAGTGTGAGGGGAGAAAAGGCCATAAGGTCTCCCATAAAGGTACTCACATCAGTGTGAGGGGAGAAAAGCCCATAAGATCTCCCATAAAGGTACTCACATCAGTGTGAGGGGAGAAAAGGCCATAAGGTCTCCCATAAAGGTACTCACATCAGTGTGAGGGGAGAAAAGGCCATAAGGTCTCCCATATAGGTACTCACATCAGTGTGAGGGGAGAAAAGGCCATAAGGTCTCCCATAAAGGTACTCACATCAGTGTGAGGGGAGAAAAGGCCATAAGATCTCCCATAAAGGTACTCACATCAGTGTGAGGGGAGAAAAGGCCATAAGGTCTCCCATAAAGGTACTCACATCAGTGTGAGGGGAGAAAAGGCCATAAGATCTCCCATAAAGGTACTCACATCAGTGTGAGGGGAGAAAAGGCCATAAGTGGAGTCATGGGAACACGGTCTAGAAAGATGTCACGGCCAGACAAACCCATAGATGTCATTAGGCAGCGTGAGGGGGAGAATGCACTAAAATGAATAAAAAAGGTTTTTAAAAGAGCTGGCTTTCCGCCAGAGGGCAGTTTACATGTTGACAGTTGGGAAAAATTTGCTTCCTGTAATAAAAATTGTATAGCAAAACATAAATGCAGTGACCATTTGGATAACAGCAGCTAAAGAAATAGAGACAAAAAAATCTGAAAAAATTAGATGATGACAACCCATTACAATAAATACACCCTGTGCAGCCCATAATACCAGGGGCACCACCAGAGGCAGCGCTTCTAGGTACACCAATGAGAGAGATAGAAACAGCATCCTCTCCACCACCATCCTATGTCCATGCACTTACACAGATCATTACACAGGTTTATGCAAACAAATAATATACTCGCAGAACTATTGTATATTGATATTTTTGTCTGGTGTTCTTAAATAGGGAGAACTGCTAATTGGTGATTTCATTGTTGAAACATTTATACTATTGCAGTTATCAAAATAAGGTTTTTGTTTATTTTAGTTATTTTCTAAAAACGCGTCCACATCTTAATTATCTTGTTATTGAATTATCAGACAGAACTGTGCTATATATTTTTTTTGGGGGGGAAAGAGATTTGTAATAACTGCTTTTCAGTTACATGTAATTGCAGATATATTGGAATCGTTAGGTTGATTTTTTGTTTAAAGCCCATAATTATAACTCTTATGTTTGTCTAAATGAAGAGTATTTCTCTATCTTGAATTTTAAGTTCCCCTAGACCAGGGCTGGCCAACCGGTCAGAGGTAAAGAGCCGAAAAATATCGGTAGTCAAGCTAAAGAGCCGACATCATGCGCGCGCCGAAGGCGCATGCGCCACAAAAAGGGGTGTAGTCTATTTTGACCCCTTGGGTGTATGCGATACAAATATGCCTCCAATAGTGCAGTGCCATATATACATATGCCCCCAATAGTGCCAGATACACATATGCCCCCCACGGTGCCAGGTATGCACCACACAGTGCCGGGTATGCTTCCCTGTGACTGATCCGTCCACCAATCAAAGCTCGCTGGCCGGCTCATGATTGGCTGCTAGCCACGGCCCAGTCACAAGGATGCACAGTAAGGGGTAGGAGAGATGCGCAATGCGCGCTCTCCTCCCCTCAGAAGGAGAAGGGATTCAGGGAACCGGGAGCAGTGGGGACTGGGACGGACGGTGGGCGGCGGGCAGCAGGAGCCGCACTTTACAAGGGGGAGAGCCGCATGAGGCTCAAGAGCCTCGGGTTGGCCACCACTGCCCTAGACATTGTTGTAGTTCATAAGGTTAATTTGACTGTCAGCTAGAAGAAACAGGGTGTGTCACAAGATTACAGTGACAAGATATATCAATTATAAGGAAAATTACATCATAAAGATATAGGTATGAAACATACCGACAGTTAGCACCCTTGACCCCCATGAGAATTTGCACAGATTTTGGAAAGATAATCAGAACGAGCAGTTAACATCTTCAAAACATGAGTGTATAAGTTGTGTTGTCACAGAATTGTATCACACCACTAAAGTGGATACTGATTGTATGCTTTCCAGAATATTTGTAAGCACACTTGAACACTGAGCAAAAAAATTAAATGAAATCTTTAAAATACAGTGTACAAGTGATGTGAGCTTAAGGCACATTGAATATAAAATGAATGAAATCATTCCTGCAACTGATTATGGCTTTCCAATCTTTGTGTGTCTTTTATGACCCAGTTTTGATCTATTATTTTGGTTTTAATTGTAAGGCGCAGCGGGATACCCTAAGTAAAAACTGTTAAATAAATGTGTCTTTGATGCTAACCAAAGGAATTCCAAGGAGGAGTTAAAAAAGGGGGGGGTTTGGCTTCTGCAAAATAATATATGTTGCTAGAACTTTAACTGTGAAATGCAAGCTGTAAGATCAGTGCTGAATACTTTAACCCTCAGATTTATCTTTAATGATATGAAACTCTTTTGCTAAGTATATACGTTATTTGTAAAGTTTAAAAGTTATTTGAATGATATCTGTATATTCTGTAAAGATTGATGCAAATTTAGTTCTTTGCATTTACAGCTGATTTGCATATCACATATCAGCACTTGACTAGTACTGTAATTTAAAGAAATGGTTTTGTTTCAGCTCCAATATAAAAAGCCCTTAATAACAGTCAAAACGTCAAATAATGTTACATGTTATCTCAGACGATGCAAATCTTCTGTCTGTCCAAGGTGCTTGTATGATGTTTAAAGTCTGAAAATATACATAATTAATTCTGAAAATGTGTAAAAAATTCTTGTATATATCTCTTAACAGTTTTCTACCTCAACGTATGGTGTGTATTTAATAGAGCAAAACAGAACATTTGGTTAAAATCTGAACAGATCAACTAAAATCTATTTTATTTTGATTAATTTAACTGTGTTCAGTCATATCACAGTGTACAAAAGTGTCAGCAGGTGTGCACTTTGTAGAAGGGGCTATGAGTCCCCGTGCATTGTATTATTTTCAATACAGATGATTTGTTACTTCAGATAAGATATTTGTCTGCAGAAAGATTCACAGCAGAAAATAAAATGTATTTTATCCTATTTGATTTAACAAAAGTTTTGTTTGTTTCATATATTAAGAGAAATCAGCTACTAAAGGTAAAGACACACGCTTATATTGGTTATCAGAAAATGCCAATACTGTATACTGCATTACTTTAGTATGATAATAATTTACGGTTATAAACATTTAACAAACTAAATATGAAGTAGCGCTCCTAACGCCCTCCAATGTAATCCTTAAGTGCTGTACAAGTCTGAGACCAGCTTCATTGTTTCCACTAGAGTCAGAATCAGGGAGTGTAGCGGGGGGACGCTGCAGATGTCTCACATACAGACTGTTACACTAGAGTCAGAATAAGGGAGTGTAGCGGGGGGACGCTGCAGATGTCTCACATACAGACTGTTACATTAGAGTCAGAATCAGGGAGTGTAGCGGGGGACGCTGCAGATGTCTCACATACAGACTGTTACACTAGAGTCAGAATCAGGGAGTGTAGCGGGGGGACGCTGCAGATGTCTCACATACAGACTGTTACGTTAGAGTCAGAATCAGGGAGTGTAGCGGGGGGACGCTGCAGATGTCTCACATACAGACTGTTACACTGGAGTCAGAATCAGGGAGTGTAGCGGGGGGACGCTGCAGATGTCTCACATACAGACTGTTACATTAGAGTCAGAATCAGGGAGTGTAGCGGGGGGACGCTGCAGATGTCTCACATACAGACTGTTACATTAGAGTCAGAATCAGGGAGTGTAGCGGGGGACGCTGCAGATGTCTCACATACAGACTGTTACACTAGAGTCAGAATCAGGAAGTGTAGCGGGGGGACGCTGCAGATGTCTCACATACAGACTGTTACATTAGAGTCAGAATCAGGGAGTGTAGCGGGGGGACGCTGCAGATGTCTCACATACAGACTGTTACATTAGAGTCAGAATCAGGGAGTGTAGCGGGGGACGCTGCAGATGTCTCACATACAGACTGTTACACTGGAGTCAGAATCAGGGAGTGTAGCGGGGGGACGCTGCAGATGTCTCACATACAGACTGTTACACTAGAGTCAGAATAAGGGAGTGTAGCGGGGGGACGCTGCAGATGTCTCACATACAGACTGTTACACTAGAGTCAGAATAAGGGAGTGTAGCGGGGGGACGCTGCAGATGTCTCACATACAGACTGTTACATTAGAGTCAGAATCAGGGATTGTAGCGGGGGGACGCTGCAGATGTCTCACATACAGACTGTTACACTAGAGTCAGAATAAGGGAGTGTAGCGGGGGGACGCTGCAGATGTCTCACATACAGACTGTTACATTAGAGTCAGAATCAGGGAGTGTAGCGGGGGGGCGCTGCAGATGTCTCACATACAGACTGTTACACTAGAGTCAGAATAAGGGAGTGTAGCGGGGGGACGCTGCAGATGTCTCACATACAGACTGTTACACTAGAGTCAGAATCAGGGAGTGTAGCGGGGGACGCTGCCGATGTCTCACATACAGACTGTTACATTAGAGTCAGAATCAGGGAGTGTAGCGGGGGACGCTGCAGATGTCTCACATACAGACTGTTACACTGGAGTCAGAATCAGGGAGTGTAGCGGGGGACGCTGCAGATATCTCACATACAGACTGTTACATTAGAGTCAGAATCAGGGAGTGTAGCGGGGGGACGCTGCAGATGTCTCACATACAGACTGTTACATTAGAGTCAGAATCAGGGAGTGTAGCGGGGGGCCGCTGCAGATGTCTCACATACAGACTGTTACGTTAGAAGCAGCCAAAGAGATACAAAAGAAATGTGTACTGTAAATAATATTGCTGATAGATAGTGTTTGCTTTAGGTTTCATCATATTGATCTCAGCGGTATTGTACGCTGACTATGGGCAATAGTATGGCTAATATCCTGCAAGGCAGGTAAGCCGTGTTACAGTTATTGAATACACCCGACCATCAGATGGACATAGAACCCAAAAGTGCTAAGCAAGAAGACACACTTGTTGCTCCTACAATAAGCTTCTGAGCAAGGAGGTAAGAAGCAAGGAGCTGAAAGGCTTTGACGAGTGGTGTCTGGGAAAAAGCGCTGTCTGCCAACATTATGCCTGGCAGCATGCGTATAAAGTTATAGGTGGGAAACAATAGAAAACCACTAGAGTCCACACAGGCCTTTGCAACAGGCTGAAGTGTGCATTATAGAACCTGAGAAAAGGTTGTAAACATACACAATGTACCCACCCTTTTAATGGAAACAAGTGATCTTCACCCAGTTGCCCTGGGTCTTAAGATATGAATTTGCCCTTGTGTGAATACAGACACTGGCTGGAGAAATGGCTTTACAAGTCAGCAAACACTGAGGCTGCAGTATAAAAACATATTCAAAGGTTATTCAATGATGGGAGAAATTAAGACAAATAGATACAATACTAGTAAATATCATATAAGGCATAATTTGAATATTTGAAGTTATAATGTATATATGGTGATTTAACTAACTGTCCATTGTCAAGTTTTTTTGTCTATCCAAGATACTAATGTAGATATAAGTTACAAGCTGCAACTTGAAGACTGAGTGACTATGGAAATACTTCAGAAAAGTTCTTGAACCCTGAGTTGAAAGTCTATGCCAAGGTCTATTGACTGCACCGATTGTATCAAAAAGTGGCAAATAAGGACATTGGGATACAAGAAAGCCTAAAAGGAAGTATTATCCAATCATTGTACTGTACCATGCATAAATACAGTTCAATAGGTTCAAAATCTGATAAGGGTTTTTTGGGATGTATAATGTCTTCTGCTGCATTAATGGTGATTATTGTGACCCTTGTGTGGTCATTGATAATTAATCCAATGTAGTACAGTATGACAATTGCCAGAACTGTACATAATAAGTGGGAATGTGCATTGGTGTAAAAGAAGCTTGTTTTACTTACTTTAATGACACATATGAAGTTGTTGAAGCCATTGAGAACCACCTATTCCAAGTTAAAGAGTTAAAAAGCCAAGTTGCCAAAGTTTATAGTGAAAATAAATGGCTAAACTCATGGAAAAATCCAGTAACCTGGCTTAAAGGTTTTATTTATAGTTCCCTATGTTCTGGTAAAATTTGTATTATGACTGATAGGTAAAATACTCACACTTGGTTTTTGTTCCAGAAACAAGAAAAAAGAATCGCACCCTGTGATGTACAAGATTTGGTCAATCACATGAATTTTAATTATTGATGTGTTACAAGATAAAGTCGCCACAACATAGACAAGATGTTCTTTACTATTGGCAACAATGTACTAGAAGAACTAAAAATGTTGGACTATGGTGGAAATCATAAGTGAAAGGACATTGCAAATGGACTTAATAAATGAACAATTAATTCTGAAAGTAAATCTCACAAGACTCCCTGATGAGAAATCTGACAAAGAAAATGACATGTAAAAAGATAAGGGAAACTAGAGATGCGATGCTATAAACCTCAGTTTGAATCCTCCAGGTTTTATAACACTACACAAACACTTTACAGAGGGAAGAGCGGTAGACAGTTTACTATGATGGATATGTGTGAATGGTCATTACCCTCCACCTGAAGTGATGACAGCATCTGCTCGTGGAGAAATAGCCATTAGCACCATTATGGTGGACTGTGTGCTCCTCGTTAGGCAGGTCAACTGTACTGATAGATTGTCACAAACAGGAGGAACTGAGAGAAGCCGCATTATATTAAGCAACCATTTTGCATATACTGTATACTTTAGTTTTTATAATGGATAATAACCAATAACGATACTAAGTATATAAACTATCCCTTGACCCTCTAATAGTCTGTATAGGAAATATGTACTTCCACATATTGCCAATTGTCAAGGATCAGCGCAACGCAGGTATAGGCTATTATCCTCACCTATCCCTGTAGATTATCAGTAAAAGGTGGAATCAACAGGAGGAAATGATAGAGTATAGATATGATTCTAACCTTTTATATACATATAAGGTTTAAGTTTTATATAGGTTATTCAGTTCTATCACTGTCCCTTTAAATGTATTTTATTTAAAATGCTTTTAGCAGAACAGATTTTAATTTCAGCATAAGATGGAAAAGTTTGAGGTGATTGTAAGAGATGTGATAATACAGAAAATCAACGAATCAATAAATCTATGCTTTTATTATATTCTGTTTTCCTGACTGCTGCTATTATTGCTGCAGATGACTTTAGCTTGTTGCACAATGTACTATTCACTGCGTATGAGGCCTTCCCTTTGCGCTAAACAGTTATAATATGTCATTCAGAACAGTGCTATAAAAGTGATTTCTTGTTGAGAATTGTTTTTGGTTTTAGAAGTTTAAGAATGTGATGTTGACAGTATAATGTAGCAAGGACAGAAAGCTAGTCTCCACAAACTGAATAATATGGGAACAAGGCCACACATGCGTAGACCCACAAGGCCACTGAAGTTGGGTGTTGGGTTAATTATGACATCATGATTGAAAGCAGAGCTTTCCAATAAGACTCAATGCTTATGAGTAATTAATTAATGTGATTAAGGCTTAAATATCAGTTACAGAAGGAGGGGGAAGGCAGTTGAGGAAGAACAAGCAAGCACGGGGGGCTGGAGGTAACTATGAAGGAGGTTTAATCATGGCTGATCACTGTCCTTGAAAGGTGTCCATTTTGATTTGATTTAGAATTACTGTTTAAGTATTAGCTAGTCAGTTTTATGTTTCTTGTGTTAGTCTGCATTTGTAAATACCTGTAATGAAGCTATTCTTTAAGTAAAGCATTGTCATACATTTTATAACAAGGTTGTGTGGGTGTGCAATCATTTCAGCGTTGCCGTTATATTTCAAGGTAATAAAGTAAATATATACAGGTTTGGGTTATCAATCATATCTAATCTTATCAAACAAATCTCTGCGTTATCAGATGTTACCAAGGTCAGAAGATATTGCACCTGCGACATGAAGATAGCGTTTTCCAATGTTCTGAGAATCAGAAGGAGGAGGCACAGTGACTGCTTGCTTATTAACATTGATCCAATTATTTCTATTATAAACAAACTTTTGTTTTGACATCTTAGTAAAAAGTATGAATTTATTGCTTTAGCTTAAAACGTCAAAATAAATATTTAATGAGCACTGACGTGGATTGGATCCCACATTTTGGGTATAACTATGAGCACCTTAAGAATAAACTTCAGATCAGAAAGGTCTGCTGAGATACTCTGTGTGCGTTCATTTCAGGTCTCCAGCCGGCTGTCACTCATGGAACCTCTGACTGTACATTGAAGGTAGTTGTCAGACCCTGTGTCATCTCTCAGGGACCCTAACAGGCTTCAGCACTTGCTGCAGAGGGGAAACAGAAGATTATTATTACACGTGTGTTATACGTGTCACCATTCCTGAGCGTATACATAGGGGAGCATTTGGGGGAAGCGACGGGACAGGAGAGAATGCAGAAGGGATCAGAGATTCCTGCTGGGGTCCCTCCTACATACATTTAGGGGATACGTAACATATTCTGCAAATATTACATAATAAATGGGTCCCATAGAGATATATATAAGAAATGTAAATAACTTACAAGACGCTTCCGGGCTTTATATCCAATCACCCAGTTCTTTTTGGGGGTTTTGCGAAATTTCCTAGAAACAGAATATACAGAATATTATAGGGATTGCTGGGCCATGTGACAGCACTCCGTTATACAGATGAGGGATAATAACAACACTCACACTGTGTGCACCAACACACTCAGCTTAAAAAATCTGTCCTCCAGTTCCTGCGGAGGGAATGAAAAAAAGGTTAACATTGATTTTAACTGAACCTGCCCAGAGTTCTACCGTAACCCAAGGGGGGTCATTCTGATTGACCCGGTAACCCGCTAAGCTCGCAGGTTACCGTCCCTGTGACACCACCCCACGTATCCCTGTCGCCGCCGTATCCCCTCGCATGTGCCCGCAAATCCGAAATCATTCCGTGGTTGGGTTTTACCCGCCTTCGCAAATATAAGTCTGTTGAGACTGACTTATATTTGCGAGCGCCGGACAAAGAGAGGACGGGCGGCTGACGTCAGGAGGAACTTGGAAGGAGTGCAGGAGAAGTGGGAAAAATTTAAAAGTGCAATTCTAAAAGCAACAGAACTTTGGGCCTTATTTTGGTTCACTCTTTCTGACAAAACCATGTGCACTGCAGGGGGGCACATGTTACTTCTGCAGAGAGAGATAGATTTGGGTGGGGTTTTACTTCAAAGTGAGATCTATATTGCAGTGTAAAAATAAAGCAGTCTGTATTTACCCTGAACATAAACAAAATAACTCACCCAAATCTAATTTTCTCTGCACATTTTACATTTGCACCCCTGCAGTGCACATGGTTCTGTCCATCTAAGAAGGATTTTGTCAGAAAGAGTGAACCAAAATAAGGCCCTTTGTGTCAAAAGAGTTAGGAAAAACACAAGGAAAAGGAAGCCATTGTGGTTTGCGAAAGAGGTAACAAGTATTGTGAGAGCAAAAACGTTGGCCTTTCAGAAATTTAAGCAGACGCAGAATAATGAGGACAAAGAGGGGTATCTTGTTAGACAGAAGGAGGCTAAGAAGATAATTAGATGTGCAAAACCACAGACTGAGGAGAAAATGGCCCAGTCAGTGGGTAAAGGGGGGGGAACTTTTTTGAGGTATATAAGTGAAAGGAGAAAATCAAAAAGTGGAATAATAAGACTAAAGACAGTGAGTGGAAGTCTTCTTGAGGGGGACAATGTAATAGCAGATCATATTAATAATTATTTCTGCTGCTTTCACTGCTGACAGAGAGGGAAATGGGCCACAGAAAAAGTACATTTACAGAGGAGAAAGTCCTCACAGAACTCTCAAAACTGAAAGTGGATAAATCAATGGGGCCAGATGGGATACATCCAAGGATACTAAAAGAGCTTAAAGGGGAGCTGGTAAAACCATTAACAGAATTATTCAATGATATGGCCCAAAACGAGCAAATGTAGATACAATCTCGACCAATTGTATGTAAATCGGCCGTGTTTTGGGCCATTTCGCTGCCCTTTTGATTCGATCCCGATCCGATGCGCGGCCCCGCGGGTCGTTAGGTCTTTTCTGAGATCCTATCTGCTACAGGTAGGATCTCAAAAATGACCATTGTAGTGGGTAAGGGTCGCAATCGGATCGCGATCACATCAGGGGCTTTTTCTGTGCCGGTTGCTCACGAGCAGGATCGTCCTGGTGTGTACCAGGCATTACATCAGTAGTAGGGAAATTGATGGAAACACTCTTAAAACAAAAAGTTGTAGAATATCTCAAAATTAGCAATTTACAGGATCCGAAACAGCATGGGTTTACTGGGGGAAGACCATGTCAAACAAATCTTATTGACTTTTTTGACTGGGTGACTAAAGTAATAGATCAAGGTGGGGCTGTAGCTGTAGCTTATCTAGACTTTAGTAAGGCTTTTGACACTGTCCCACATCGCAGACTGTTAAATAAACCTGAAATCTTGGGATTGGATTCTTCAGATCTGGCTGGTTGGAACAAAAACATGGTTATGGATGAGAGCAAATGGCAGCTGACCATTTGCTTGGAAATGCTGGAAAGCTTTCTTACAGTGTGATCCTTATATGCAGTGGGGGGGGGGGGTAATATAAAAGTTGGTTGAAAAAGTAATAAAATAAATAATGTTTTTTCAGGTTCCTTTTTATCGGTTTGAGATGTAAGGTGATAAATCCCTGTTTTTCAGACATCTCTCCATGGTCTCCCCAAATGTGAGGTTATCCCTGGTAACTCGCTGCAGATTATATCACATGTATGTTATATGTAAGTTCCCATGTGACACACATAAGCTGGCCATACAGCTACAGATTGATTGTCTGATCTGGCTGGTTGGAACCAACGCCTGGTAGTGGATGACAGCAGATGACAGTTGACCATTTGCTGTGAGATGCTGGAAAACTGCCCAAAACTGTCACTCAGATATTACCAGGTGTTTGTTCCATCCAGCCAGATAGGACAATCAGTCTGTAGGTGTATGGACAGCTTAAGCCAGTCAGCTCCTAACTGTCATGTTACAGGGGCCGAATGGCTGCTGCATTATCACTTCTCCAGTATGTCCTATTGGCTTGTCCCACTGCTTACACTCCTACCAGCGCTCCCTGGCTTTTGTTATTAGTATTACACCACCTTTCTGTATGCTCTTTTCACATGTGCCCCTTGTGCATTGTTTATGTATGTATGCATGTATACCTTCCAACTCTCCCGCATTTTGTGGGACCGTCCTGTTTTTTTTTGGGGGGGGGGTTCCTGCGTCCTGCCAGAGGCAAGTATAGGCCATGCCCCCTTGTCGCTAGGCCATCCCCCCAAAATGCTGGCTGCACACAGCGTCCCACTTGCTGTAGGTCTAATGTTGGAAAGTATGATGTATGCACTGTATGTATGTATGTATGTATGTATGTATGTAATAGCACCACCCAGTGGACAAACAGTTTTATACAATGGGAGAGAAATTGTTTGACATTCCCATAGAATAAGTATTGCACATAGCTTGTCTCACACATAGGGAGGAACGTGAAATAATCTGTTTTCCAAATAACTGGGGTACAATGTGGGGGTGCATTGATTCCCATCCCACGGATCCTCACCGACTAATAACGCTAGCAAGTTACTTTATTACTACAGTTCTGCATATTATATAGAGATGGCGCAGCTCTCAGCCAGCTCAGGGAATCGCCAGGCTGGAGCGGCTCTCAGCCAGCTCAGGGAATCTCCAGGCTGGGGCGCCTCTCAGCCAGCTCAGGGAATCGCCAGGCTGGAGCGCCTCTCAGCCAGCTCAGGGAATCGCCAGGCTGGAGGGGCTCTCAGCCAGCTCAGGGAATCGCCAGGCTGGAGCGCCTCTCAGCCAGCTCAGGGAATCGCCAGGCTGGAGGGGCTCTCAGCCAGCTCAGGGAATCGCCAGGCTGGAGCGCCTCTCAGCCAGCTCAGGGAATCGCCAGGCTGGAGGGGCTCTCAGCCAGCTCAGGGAATCGCCAGGCTGGAGCGCCTCTCAGCCAGCTCAGGGAATCGCCAGGCTGGAGCGGCTCTCAGCCAGCTCAGGGAATCGCCAGGCTGGGGCGCCTCTCAGCCAGCTCAGGGAATCGCCAGGCTGGGGCGCCTCTCAGCCACCTCAGGGAATCGCCAGGCTGGGGCGCCTCTCAGCCAGCTCAGGGAATCGCCAGGCTGGGGCGCCTCTCAGCCAGCTCAGGGAATCGCCAGGCTGGGGCGCCTCTCAGCCAGCTCAGGGAATCGCCAGGCTGGGGCGCCTCTCAGCCAGCTCAGGGAATCGCCAGGCTGGGGCGCCTCTCAGCCAGCTCAGGGAATCGCCAGGCTGGGGCGCCTCTCAGCCAGCTCAGGGAATCGCCAGGCTGGGGCGCCTCTCAGCCAGCTCAGGGAATCGCCAGGCTGGGGCGCCTCTCAGCCAGCTCAGGGAATCGCCAGGCTGGGGCGCCTCTCAGCCAGCTCAGGGAATCGCCAGGTTGGAGCGCCTCTCAGCCAGCTCAGGGAATCGCCAGGCTGGGGCGCCTCTCAGCCAGCTCAGGGAATCGCCAGGCTGGGGCGCCTCTCAGCCAGCTCAGGGAATCGCCAGGCTGGGGCGCCTCTCAGCCAGCTCAGGGAATCGCCAGGCTGGGGCGCCTCTCAGCCAGCTCAGGGAATCGCCAGGCTGGGGCGCCTCTCAGCCAGCTCAGGGAATCGCCAGGCTGGGGCGCCTCTCAGCCAGCTCAGGGAATCGCCAGGCTGGGGCGCCTATCAGCCAGCTCAGGGAATCGCCAGGTTGGGGCGCCTCTCAGCCAGCTCAGGGAATCGCCAGGCTGGGGCGCCTCTCAGCCAGCTCAGGGAATCGCCAGGTTGGAGCGCCTCTCAGCCAGCTCAGGGAATCGCCAGGCTGGGGCGCCTCTCAGCCAGCTCAGGGAGTCGCCAGGCTGGGGCGCCTCTCAGCCAGCTCAGGGAGTCGCCAGGCTGGGGCGCCTCTCAGCCAGCTCAGGGAATCGCCAGGCTGGGGCGCCTCTCAGCCAGCTCACGGAATCGCCAGGCTGGGGCGCCTCTCAGCCAGCTCAAGGAATCGCCAGGCTGGAGCGCCTCTCAGGCAGCTTAGGGAATCGCCAGGCTGGAGCGCCTCTCAGCCAGCTTAGGGAATCGCTAGGCTGGAGCGCCTCTCAGCCAGCTCAGGGAATCGCTAGGCTGGAGCGCCTCTCAGCCAGCTCAGGGAATCGCTAGGCTGGAGCGCCTCTCAGCCAGCTCAGGGAATCGCCAGGCTGGGGCGCCTCTCAGCCAGCTCAGGGAATCGCCAGGCTGGGGCGCCTCTCAGCCAGCTTAGGGAATCGCCAGGCTGTGGCGCCTCTCCGCCAGCTCAGGGAATCGCCAGGCTGGGGCGCCTCTCAGCCAGCTCAGGGAATCGCCAGGTTGGAGCGCCTCTCAGCCAGCTCAGGGAATCGCCAGGTTGGAGCGCCTCTCAGCCAGCTCAGGGAATCGCCAGGCTGGGGCG
Source organism: Crinia signifera (assembly GCF_055691185.1). NCBI lineage: Eukaryota > Metazoa > Chordata > Amphibia > Anura > Myobatrachidae > Crinia > Crinia signifera. Next base: position 323,656,809 of record NC_139219.1, on the reverse strand, counting down.
CCTCTCAGCCAGCTCACGGAATCGCCAGGCTGGGGCGCCTCTCAGCCAGCTCACGGAATCGCCAGGCTGGAGCGCCTCTCAGCCATCTCAGGGAATCGCTAGGCTGGAGCGCCTCTCAGCCAGCTCAGGGAATCGCTAGGCTGGAGCGCCTCTCAGCCAGCTCAGGGAATCGCCAGGCTGGGGCGCCTCTCAGCCATCTCAGGGAATCGCTAGGCTGGAGCGCCTCTCAGCCAGCTCAGGGAATCACCAGGCTGGTGGAAACAAGCATCTAACATGCACCCGTGTCCCCATCAACACGGCGGTGGGGAGCACTTTCCCTGCCCATCTCCGCTTCAGGGAGACGGGCAGGGTTAGGGGGCAGCTGGGGGCATCAGTGGCAGAGGGCTCTGTCGGAACCCTTACGTCAGTTGGCGCAGGCTGGCGGATGGCGATTCTATAGTCAGGAGCAGCTCAGGCGGGAGCTGCTCCATCTGTAGGTAACAGATGTGGTGTTGATGATGCAGTAATAGCATTGTGCGTTATCTGAGTGATGCTGGAACATAGGGGCCCCCAGTATTATTGGGGAGCAGGATAATGATAGAGAAATCTGGGGGATTCTGTGTGTTATATTCTGCTGGAAGGTCACATTATTCTGTGCTCTGTATTTTAGGTTTCCCGGATGTGTCTGGATGGAGTAGATCCCTCGCAGAGCCTGGGAGGTGTATACAGCTTCTGGCTGCTTGGTCCCGGCCTCACTCTGCCGTATACAGGATCCTAATGGGAGAAAGGGTTAGTGCGTTACTGACCAGGTCACATGTGATCATTCTATACTGATTTATGTATCCTTACAGATAGCTGTCCGTGGTGTATCCGAGCCTTTATATACATACACAGCACTGTGTACACTGACATACATACACAGCGCTGTGCACACGGATATACATACACAGCGCTGTGTACACTGACATACATACACAGCGCTATGCACACGGATATACATACATAGCGCTGTGTACACCTATTATATACACTGACATACATACACAGAGCTGTGTACACCTATTATATACTGACATACATACACAGCGCTGTGTACACTGACGTACATACACAGCGCTATGCACACGGATATACATACATAGCACTGTATACACCTATTATATACACTGACATACATACACAGCGCTGTGTACACCTATTATATACACTGACATACATACACAGAGCTGTGTACACCTATTATATACACTGACATACATACACAGCGCTGTGTACACTGACGTACATACACAG
>NC_139219.1:323472503-323655337 GCF_055691185.1 Crinia signifera | reverse complement strand
TAGCCAGACAGAGACAGTGAGTAGCAGTCAGCATGCTCATTGGTATATGACTGGAGCTATCCACCAATCAGAGTCCAGCATTCTCTTCCTGCCTCCCTGCCTATAGCCAGACAGAGACAGTGAGTAGCAGTCAGCATGCTCATTGGTATATGACTGGAGCTATCCACCAATCAGAGTCCAGCATTCTCTTCCTGCCTCCCAGCCTATAGCCAGACAGAGACAGTGAGTAGCAGTCAGCATGCTCATTGGTATATGACTGGAGCTATCCACCAATCAGAGTCCAGCATTCTCTTCCTGCCTCCCAGCCTATAGCCAGACAGAGACAGTGAGTAGCAGTCAGCATGCTCATTGGTATATGTCTGGAGCTATCCACCAATCAGAGTCGAGCATTCTCTTCCTGCCTCCCAGCCTATAGCCAGACAGAGACAGTGAGTAGCAGTCAGCATGCTCATTGGTATATGTCTGGAGCTATCCACCAATCAGAGTCCAGCATTCTCTTCCTGCCTCCCAGCCTATAGCCAGACAGAGACAGTGAGTAGCAGTCAGCATGCTCATTGGTATATGACTGGAGCTATCCACCAATCAGAGTCCAGCATTCTCTTCCTGCCTCCCAGCCTATAGCCAGACAGAGACAGTGAGTAGCAGTCAGCATGCTCATTGGTATATGTCGAGAGCTATCCACCAATCAGAGTCCAGCATTCTCTTCCTGCCTCCCAGCCTATAGCCAGACAGAGACAGTGAGTAGCAGTCAGCATGCTCATTGGTATATGACTGGAGCTATCCACCAATCAGAGTCCAGCATTCTCTTCCTGCCTCCCAGCCTATAGCCAGACAGAGACAGTGAGTAGCAGTCTGCATGCTCATTGGTATATGACTGGAGCTATCCACCAATCAGAGTCCAGCATTCTCTTCCTGCCTCCCAGCCTATAGCCAGACAGAGACAGTGAGTAGCAGTCAGCATGCTCATTGGTATATGACTGGAGCTATCCACCAATCAGAGTCCAGCATTCTCTTCCTGCCTCCCAGCCTATAGCCAGACAGAGACAGTGAGTAGCAGTCAGCATGCTCATTGGTATATTATGTCTGGAGCTATCCACCAATCAGAGTCGAGCATTCTCTTCCTGCCTCCCAGCCTATAGCCAGACAGAGACAGTGAGTAGCAGTCAGCATGCTCATTGGTATATGTCTGGAGCTATCCACCAATCAGAGTCCAGCATTCTCTTCCTGCCTCCCAGCCTATAGCCAGACAGAGACAGTGAGTAGCAGTCAGCATGCTCATTGGTATATGACTGGAGCTATCCACCAATCAGAGTCCAGCATTCTCTTCCTGCCTCCCAGCCTATAGCCAGACAGAGACAGTGAGTAGCAGTCAGCATGCTCATTGGTATATGACTGGAGCTATCCACCAATCAGAGTCGAGCATTCTCTTCCTGCCTCCCAGCCTATAGCCAGACAGAGACAGTGAGTAGCAGTCAGCATGCTCATTGGTATATGTCTGGAGCTATCCACCAATCAGAGTCGAGCATTCTCTTCCTGCCTCCCAGCCTATAGCCAGACAGAGACAGTGAGTAGCAGTCAGCATGCTCATTGGTATATGTCTGGAGCTATCCACCAATCAGAGTCCAGCATTCTCTTCCTGCCTCCCAGCCTATAGCCAGACAGAGACAGTGAGTAGCAGTCAGCATGCTCATTGGTATATGACTGGAGCTATCCACCAATCAGAGTCCAGCATTCTCTTCCTGCCTCCCAGCCTATAGCCAGACAGAGACAGTGAGTAGCAGTCAGCATGCTCAGTGGTATATGACTGGAGCTATCCACCAATCAGAGTCCAGCATTCTCTTCCTGCCTCCCAGCCTATAGCCAGACAGAGACAGTGAGTAGCAGTAAGCATGCTCATTGGTATATGACTGGAGCTATCCACCAATCAGAGTCCAGCATTCTCTTCCTGCCTCCCAGCCTATAGCCAGACAGAGACAGTGAGTAGCAGTCAGCATGCTCATTGGTATATGACTGGAGCTATCCACCAATCAGAGTCCAGCATTCTCTTCCTGCCTCCCAGCCTATAGCCAGACAGAGACAGTGAGTAGCAGTCAGCATGCTCAGTGGTATATGACTGGAGCTATCCACCAATCAGAGTTCAGCATTCTCTTCCTGCCTCCCAGCCTATAGCCAGACAGAGACAGTGAGTAGCAGTCAGCATGCTCATTGGTATATGACTGGAGCTATCCACCAATCAGAGTCCAGCATTCTCTTCCTGCCTCCCAGCCTATAGCCAGACAGAGACAGTGAGTAGCAGTCAGCATGCTCATTGGTATATGACTGGAGCTATCCACCAATCAGAGTGCTGGAAGCCAGTGGAGAGATGGCACCACCGTACCATCCTGCTATTTGTCACCTCTTTGTTCGGGCAGCAAGGGCATTCGTTCGGGATAAGCACCAGCAGCTGGGAGAGACGACAGAGGGAACAAGTAAAGGTACTGTACCTAAATGTCTGGCCAGGCAGTAAGCTAGTCCTTATCTATTGCTCCATAGAACAATGGACTGTATATCAATATACTAATAAACTAAAAGTAGAACGTCAGTGTTTCTTCCAACCCACTCATGATGGTCGCGGGTGGGCACGACACACTCACGATGTGCACCATGAGCGGGTCCGATTCGATGGCGACCCGCACCCGGGAGTATGGTCGTTCTTCAGATCCTACCTGCAGCAGGTAGGATCTAAAGAGAGACCGATCGACTCGCGGGGCCGCGCATCGGATCGGTATCGGTCCTCACCAGGACAGAAAAGGGCCCAATCACCACTCAATCTACGTCCAATCGGTCGGAATTGGATCTAGATTGATGGGATCGGACCCTTGTCGCCCTAGTGTGTACCCAGCATTAGACTATAGAACTAATCTACTTACACTAACAATTACCACCTTGGGGGAAATGTAATAGGGTAAGAGAATCAGAAAGTGAGAATTTTTTTTTTTTTTTTTTTTAAAGCGGCAATCATTTACACTGCAAAATCAAACTGCTGTTGCAGTGTAAATGATTGGCGCTTTAAAAAAAACTGGAGATTTCTTACCGGTACTTGTTTCCTATCTGGGCGCCCACGATTTTAATCGCGGGCATCGGGGGTAAAATCGGGGCCATCGCGGGCATCGCGGCCGATAAAAAAATCGGGTGCGATGGGCCAGAAGCGATGCCCGCGATTTTCCCCATAGAGAACAATGTTAAATGCCTCAATTTACCCGCGATGACCACGATTTACCATAGGAAACAATGTTAAATGGATCAATTTACCCAAATCAGCATAGGAACAATAGTAAATGGGCCAAAAACACCCCTGAACATTGAAATGTCCCCCCAAAAGTAGTTGACGCCACCCCGCCATCAACGTGAACCCGCGGATACCTTCACAGGTAAACGCGTCCCTTCGCGGGCTTCCCAGGTGACCGCGTCGCCATGGACACCTGGGAAGCCCGCGAGGGGACGCGTTTACCTGTGAAGGTATCCGCGTGCGCTCGCCACGCTTCGGGCTCGGTGGCTCGCTGCGCTCGCCACACTATTCTATTCTCACTCCACGCCCTAGTGGATAGTAGGGCATGAAAAGGTCGGAGGACGCGTACCGCCGCCCCTCGCGGCCTCGCTGCGCTCGCCACGCTTCGGGTTCACGTTGATGGCGGGGTGGCGTCAACTACTTTTGGGGGGACATTTCTATGTTCAGGGGTGTTTTTGCCCCATTTCCCATTGTTCCCTATGATAATTTGGGGAAATTGATCCATTTAACATTGTTTCCTATGGTAAATCGCGGTCATCGCGGGTCAATTGGGACATTTAACATTGGTCCCTATGTAAAATCGCGGTAATCGCGTCGGTCGCATCGCATGTCATTATAATGGCATGCGATGTACCCGCGATGCCCGCGATGGGCGCCCAGATAGGAAACAAGTACCTTCTTACCAAATCTCTCACTTTCTGATTCTCTCAACCTATTGATCAATGTACCTCTCATGTTCCCAATAGTTTGGTATCCAACGTACATCGAGTTGTGGTGTCGGATAGAATACTGTATTGCTGGAGTAATTGTTCCAGTCCATGGACGGCTGCTCTGAAATGCATCTGTCTCCACGATCACTGACATTGCCTATTCTATAGCACTGGAGCAGAACATGGCAGTACACGCTCGTGCACTGGAGGGTACTGTACTGTAAATGAGTCCCGGGCCCCCCCCCCTCCTCACTTGACTTACTGTAACCCGGCTCCTGCTCCCCCATCTCCTCTTCCGCTGAGCTGTAGCCCAGAGGCCCCGGAGCGCAGGCTTCTTCAACTGTGGAAGCCGGCGGCCAGTTAATATGCAGCACCGGCTAGTGAGCCAATCAGAGCTTTCAGAGCTCAGCCACTCTGATTGGCTGTCGGTACGCAAGCTCCGATTGGCTCAAAAGCCGGTGCAGCATTTTAATTGCCCCCTGGCGTCCTGGGTTGAATAAGGCTGCACTCTGGGACCTGCTTTGTTCAACGCACAGAGCGCAGCAGAGGCAGTCGGGGGGCTGTAGTGGGCAAAATGGGCTCCCAGGGCCCTTCCAGAGGCTGGGGCCCAGGACAGCTGTACCCACAGCACCCCCCTATTGGCGGTCCTGAGTACAGGCGGTACAGGGGGATCCAAACCAATCTCTTGTTGCTAAACGGCGCTCATTCTAATAGGAAGGAGCAGGTACAGTACCAACGCCATTGGTAGATGGCCTTTTCTGAATATTACACTGTCCCGGAATAATGAATGGGCCCGTTTCTTATAACGTGATTAGTGATGATCAACACACACCTAAGTCCATGCACATTATGGCCCTGATTCTGATGTACTCGGTAAGCTGAGAAGCTTGTAACTACGCCACGTCGCCCCCGGCGATTACACGCCCCCGCCGCAGTCATGAAGACACAATCCCCTTGCATGTACCCGCAGCCAGAAACATCATCAAAACCATCCAATGATTTCTCCAGGGCTCGCAAATATAAGTCAGTGGAGAATGACTTCTATTTGTGGGCTTCCGGACGAAGACAGGGCGGGCAGCTGGTGTCATGTGACATCAGCTCCCCGCCCACCTTCTCCCACCCACATTCAAGGGCTGGTCCTGATTACCAAAACACGGGGGACAAAAGGAGTAGGGGTCCCCCATATTTTAAGAACCAGCACCAGGCTCAACTAGCCAGCAGGGTAATGACACAGCCGGGGGACACTTATTATATAAGGTTCCGTGGCCGAGGCATTAACCCCCTGACCGATCAGCCTGGGCAGGGGTCCTGGGGAAGTGGGAACCCCCCAATGAAGGGGTCCCCCCGCCAGAATTTACCTACCCAGGCTGAAACCTAGGGCTGTCCCCGTTACCCCTGTGACGTGGGTACCGGGCTGATGGTGGGGTAAAAGAAAGAATAAACTATTGTATATTGCTGTGGAACTATGAGTCCCAGCAAGCCTCCCCGCAGGCAGGGGACTTGGAGAACCACAAGTCCCAGCATGCTGGGCTTTAAAGGGCCCGCTGGAACATGTAGTTCCACAGCAATACAAATAGTAAAATAAACACACTGACACCAGAACAGTAAAACTTTATTACATACACAGACCTTTCATACATATACTTACCTATCTTGACCCCATAGGTAGGTCTACGTCCGTCCGTCCATCAGCTGAGATTGAAGAAATCCATAGGGGTACCTGGAAATCATACTCATGGGGTCCTCTGGTGTAGATCGCGTCCTCTTGGTTCCATGCAGCATCCCGGGACTTGGCAAAATAACAACCTGGGGCTGGTTACGGTCGTGGGGGGGGGGGGTTATTATTATTATTTATTTATCCCTCTTTTTAATACTGAAGCCTGCACGGATCTGACTGATCCGTGCAGGCTGCTGATACGAATTTGTATTAATAAAAACACAAATTCATACGACAGCGGAAAGTAAATTCCCTTCCACAATCTGAATTTGTATACAGCTATACTAGTCGTATGCAGAATACAAATAAGAAAATTCGTATTCATACCCTTAGTATATTTACCCCAGGGTGTCATGCATACACCCCCCCCCCCCCTTCCCCAGGTAAAATTTGCCACTGGCTTTACTGTGACTGGCAGTGACTTCCTATTGGAAGTCTGACATGCCAGTCACCCAAGGAAGTTCCATTGGGAGGTGTTCTCTCTCTCCCAGTGGGCAGCCCACAAAAACGGGTTCTGCGCATGTGCAGTACTGAGGAAGACACTGTGAATGCACTAGACCCGGGACCGTGAATATGAATCTGTGGAAGAAGCTCCTCTGCAAGTGTCGGTCACATGACTGGGGTAGGGACCGGCAGCAGGGACCAGCAGGTGGCAGCGGGGACCAGCGGAGTGGGGGGGACAACCAGCAGTGTCACGGCCAGGGCCGCCAAGAGGCAGGGGGGGCCGGTACATTTTACCGGGGCCCGGGCCTGTCAGGGGGGCCCGGGTTTCGGGACACACATAGAGCCGGCAGCCTACTATGCCCAGTGCTGACAAGAGGAGGGGTAAAAGGATACAGCATATGTCAGGGGAGCCCGGGCTCATCTCACTCCTCCCTGGATCCCAGGTTTCGCGGTGGTGCGGCCGCTGTGGACGCCACAGTGTCCCTTTTGCAGTTTCCATTACTGACAGACACTGCACGTACGTAACAGAGGAACCCGGCCAGCCAGGGAACAGGAACAGTGGCATCATGGGAATTGTAGTTTATTTTTTACTGGGTCACACTTTAAGCAGTTAAGGATAAACTACAAATCCCATGAGTCCATTGATCCCTTCTGATGCAGGGAGAAAGAGAGAGAGCAGCGCTGAGCGCTGACATCTGACCTGTACACTGTGGATCCGCGCTGGCATGTCTGCATTCTGTGATAAAGCTGTAATTTCTGGAGGGAGTCAGCGCTGCAGTTCTCTGCCTCCCCCTGCCTCCTCTGTGTTTACAGAAGCATCAGGTCAGCAGCGTCAGTAAGGACTCGTGGTGCACAAATATGTGCTTCATCATACCTCCCAACTGTCATGCTTTCCACGGGAACGTCCCGATATTCGGGGACGTTCCCGCGTCCCGCCCGGGGCCGCCATTGTCCCGCGGTGGGGGGGACAGTTGGGAGCCCCCCCAGCTTGCCGAGAATAGACGCTGTGCGCATGCGCACAGCGTCTATTCAGCGCCGACGAGCGGCGAAAACGGGGGCGTGGCCGGAGTTCGCGTCACCCCGTGAGGCCACGCCCCCTTTTCTCGAGGCCGCGCCCCCTTTTCAAAAGTTGGGAGGTATGGCTTCATCATAACAGGGTAAAGAGCATTTTTATCTAACTGAACTACATTTATTTGTCAGCTACTTATATCACAGTATATATATATATATATATATATATATATATATATATATATATATATATATATATATATATGTATTTATATTTGAGAGTATGACCACTCCCACCAGCTGCATAATTAGACATTTTGCTCCCCCCTGCTTTGGGTTCCCAATACATTATATATATTTTTTACCTAAGTGCTCGTTGCCAAGGGTTACATATGCCCATTGTCAGCAATTGGAGCAGTGGCCAGAATGATGCAGAATGAGAGGTGAGCACTGAAAAGTTGCGGGACCTCGGCAATGGTGGGGGAGGGCAGCAGTCAGCTGCTCCAGGTCCTTTAGGACTCCAGGGCATTGCAGCAGTAGCTGGGACGGCAGCCGCAAGTATATGTATTTTTTATGCCTGTCTACTTTTGGTATGTCCCACATGTGTATTGTTCTAGTATGCGTGGCACACTACCCTCAAGGACACGCCCCTTTTAACGTGACCATGCCCATTTTTCTGGAGCGCGCGCACCTAACACCATCCTTCACTTTCCCATTCTCCACTTCGACCACTGTATATATATATATATATATATATACACACATACAGAGTACCACAACACTCGCCATCCCTGAGAATGGGGTGCAAACAGCACTCGCCATTCCCAGGTTGGGGTGAAAGTGGCCTGTGACCACATGCTCTAATAAATACAGATACAGGAACTCAACACTCTCCATAATGAACTAACTCACCTTAGTATACAATTAATCAAATAAATAATGGGGTTTTAGTTCATGAATTGATCAATGCATTTAAGCTTGCAGCCCATCGCCAAGGGACCCCATTTCACTGCAAGTCCTACACTAGCATTTGTTTCTCAAGAGCCTGCCAACTGCCGACACATCATAGCTAAAGTGGACATGTGTTTTTTTTCTGGTTTAAAGCTCACCTGCCAAGTGCCTTATGGCTTTTCAAGATGAGGCAGTCACCTAACACAACACCTGACTTAGAATTAAAGGGGCAGCTGTAACAGGTTACAGATAAATTAGCTCATCTGGGGTGAAAGAGAAAGCTATGATCACAGTAACAAAGGTTAATAAAAATTAACCCACATATATACACACATACAGAGTACCACAACACTCGCCATCCCTGAGAATGGGGTGCAAACAGCACTCGCCATTCCCAGGTTGGGGTGAAAGTGGCCTGTGACCACATGCTCTAATAAATACAGATACAGGAACTCAACACTCTCCATAATGAACTAACTCACCTTAGTATACAATTAATCAAATAAATAATGGGGTTTTAGTTCATGAATTGATCAATGCATTTAAGCTTGCAGCCCATCGCCAAGGGACCCCATTTCACTGCAAGTCCTACACTAGCATTTGTTTCTCAAGAGCCTGCCAACTGCCGACACATCATAGCTAAAGTGGACATGTGTTTTTTTTCTGGTTTAAAGCTCACCTGCCAAGTGCCTTATGGCTTTTCAAGATGAGGCAGTCACCTATAGCTATGATGTGTCGGCTATGATGTGTCGGCAGTTGGCAGGCTCTTGAGAAACAAATGCTAGTGTAGGACTTGCAGTGAAATGGGGTCCCTTGGCGATGGGCTGCAAGCTTAAATGCATTGATCAATTCATGAACTAAAACCCCATTATTTATTTGATTAATTGTATACTAAGGTGAGTTAGTTCATTATGGAGAGTGTTGAGTTCCTGTATCTGTATTTATTAGAGCATGTGGTCACAGGCCACTTTCACCCCAACCTGGGAATGGCGAGTGCTGTTTGCACCCCATTCTCAGGGATGGCGAGTGTTGTGGTACTCTGTATGTGTGTATATATGTGGGTTAATTTTTATTAACCTTTGTTACTGTGATCATAGCTTTCTCTTTCACCCCAGATGAGCTAATTTATCTGTAACCTGTTACAGCTGCCCCTTTAATTCTAAGTCAGGTGTTGTGTTAGGTGACTGCCTCATCTTGAAAAGCCATAAGGCACTTGGCAGGTGAGCTTTAAACCAGAAAAAAAACACATATCCACTTTAGCTATGATGTGTCGGCAGTTGGCAGGCTCTTGAGAAACAAATGCTAGTGTAGGACTTGCAGTGAAATGGGGTCCCTTGGCGATGGGCTGCAAGCTTAAATGCATTGATCAATTCATGAACTAAAACCCCATTATTTATTTGATTAATTGTATACTAAGGTGAGTTAGTTCATTATGGAGAGTGTTGAGTTCCTGTATCTGTATATATATATATATATATATATATATATATATATATATATATATATATATATATAAATTCCTCCAAAGATGGTCACTTGGTCAAACTTCTTTAAAAAGTCCTCTTTGGCCCAACAGTTTCGGGGGCTCCCCCCATCATCAGCGTGCTGCTGTCCATGACGATGGGGGGAGACCCCCAAAACTGTTGGACAATAAAGGATGTTTTTTTGAAGAAAGCTGACCAAGTGCCGCTATCTTTGGAGGAATGGGTTTTACTCATGTGCTAAACATGCCCTTCTGTGGTCACACCCCCATGGGGGCCCTGGGACGTTGTTGTACCAGGGCCCAGGATTTCTCTTGGCGGCCCTGGTCACGGCATCCCCACTCCTTCACAGAGGTAAGAGCTGCCACTAAACAAAACTACTGTAAGCAACAACAAAGGTATCCCACTCAACCTTCTAACCAACCATGTGCACTGTAGGTGGGGCAGATGTTACATGTGCAGAGAGAGAGAGAGAGTTAGATTTGGGTGGGGTTTTAAAATGAGATCTATATTGCAGTGTAAAAATAAAGCAGTCAGTATTTACCCTGCACAGAAACAAAATAACTCACCCAAATCTAATTCTCTCTGCACAAGTTACATCTGCCCCAACTGCAGTGCACATGGTTTTTCATTTGAGAAGGAATTTACCTTTGCGAGTGAACCAGAATAAGGGCCATACTTCTTTGGGGATTTCCCTCCATAGCGTATGGGCTCCGCTTGTGTAACAGGAGAGTGCTACTATGTGGTGCTCCCTAATTGGCTGATGGGTCTCTAAGTGGTTCTTCTAATTAAGAAATGGTTAATAAATACACTGGATTAGGTGAGTATGTATTATCCCTTTACAGGTACCCTATGGATTCTGCTGGAGAAGAGGACCGAAGGGCCACAGGGTGTGCGGGTGTATCTACAGATGTGTCCACATACTGTATATCTTGGCTTTTTTCCTCAATTTGTCATCTACTGGTTAATAAACCAAGTAGCGTGGTTACTTCTGTGGGGACTGTCCTCCATTGCTCACTGATGACACCTGTCCTCCATCGCACAACGCTGACACCTGTCCTCCATCGCACAACGCTGACACCGGTCCTCCATCGCACACCGACGACACCTCTCCTCCATCGCACACCGACGACACCAGTCCTCCATCGCACACCGACGACACCAGTCCTCCATCGCACACCGAGGACACCTTTCCTCCATCGCACACCAACGACACCTGTCCTCCATCGCACACCAACGACACCTGTCCTCCATCGCACACCGAGGACACCTTTCCTCCATCGCACACCGACGACACCGGTCCTCCATCGCAGAACGCTGACACCTGTCCTCCATCGCACAACGCTGACACCTGTCCTCCATCGCACACCGAGGACACCTGTCCGCCAACGCACACCGACGACACCTGTCCTCCATCGCACTCCGACGACACCTGTCTTCCTTCGCACACCGACGACACCTGTCCTCCATCGCACACCGACGACACCTCTCCTCCATCGCACAACGCTGACACCTGTCCTCCATCGCACACCGACGACACCGGTCCTCCATCGCAGAACGCTGACACCTGTCCTCCATCGCACAACGCTGACACCTGTCCTCCATCGCACACCGACGACACCTGTCCTCCATCGCACACCGAGGACACCTGTCCGCCAACGCACACCGACGACACCTGTCCTCCATCGCACTCCGACGACACCTGTCTTCCTTCGCACAACGCTGACACCTGTCCTCCATCGCACAACGCTGACACCTGTCCTCCATCGCACACCGACGACACCTCTCCTCCATCGCACACCGACGACACCAGTCCTCCATCGCACTCCGACGACACTTGTCTTCCTTCGCACAACGCTGACACCTGTCCTCCATCACACACCGACGACACCTCTCCTCCATCTCACACCGACGACACCAATCCTCCATCGCACACCGACGACACCTGTCCTCCATCACACAACGCTGACACCTGTCCTCCATCGCACACCGACGACACTTGTCTTCCTTCGCACAACGCTGACACCTGTCCTCCATCGCACAACGCTGACACCTGTCCTCCATCGCACACCGACGACACCTCTCCTCCATCGCACTCCGACGACACTTGTCTTCCTTCGCACAACGCTGACACCTGTCCTCCATCGCACAACGCTGACACCTGTCCTCCATCGCACACCGACGACACCTCTCCTCCATCGCACTCCGACGACACTTGTCTTCCTTCGCACAACGCTGACACCTGTCCTCCATCGCACACCGACCACACCTCTCCTCCATCTCACACCGACGACACCAATCCTCCATCGCACACCGACGACACCTGTCTTCCTTCGCACAACGCTGACACCTGACCTCCAGCGCACACCAACGACACCTGTCCTCCATCGCACACCGACGACACCTGTCCTCCATCACACACCAACGACACCGGTCCTCCAGCGCACACCGCTGACACCTGACCTCCAGCGCACACCGCTGACACCTGACCTCCATCGCACACCGAGGACACCTGTCCTCCATCGCACACCGAGGACACCTGTCCTCCATCGCACACCGAGGACACCTGTCCTCCATCGCACACCGAGGACACCTGTCCTCCATCGCACACCGAGGACACCTGTCCTCCATCGCACACCGAGGACACCTGTCCTCCATCGCACACCGAGGACACCTGTCCTCCATCGCACACCGAGGACACCTGTCCTACATCGCACACCGACGACACCTGTTCTCCATCGCACACCGAGGACACCTGTCCGCCAACGCACACCGACGACACCTGTCCTCCAGCGCACACCGACGACACCTGTCTTCCAGCGCACACCGACATTACCTGACCTCCATCGCACACTTTGCACACCGACGACACCTGTCCTCCATCGCACACCGAGGACACCTGTCCTCCATCGCACACCGAGGACACCTGTCCTCCATCGCACACCGAGGACACCTGTCCTCCATCGCACACCGACGACACCTGTCTTCCAGCGCACACCGACGACACCTGACCTCCATCGCACACCGAGGACACCTGTCCTCCATCGCACACCGAGGACACCTGTCCTCCATCGCACACCGACGACACCTGTCTTCCAGCGCACACCAACGACACCTGACCTCCATCACACACCGCTGACACCTGTCCTCCATAGCACACCGACGACACCTGACCTCCATCGCACACCGACGACACCTGACCTCCATCGCACACCGAGGACACCTGTCTGCCATTGCACACCGAGGACACCTGTCCTCCATCGCACACCGAGGACACCTGTCCTCCATCGCACACCGAGGACACCTGCCCTCCATCGCACACCGACAACACCTCTGCTCCAGCGCACACCGCTGACACCTGACCTCCATCACACACTACCATCCGCGGGCAGCTGCATATACTAGATACTGCCACCACCTGTTCCTGCTGCAGTTGTCCAAATACATTTTTATACCACAGAACTTACATTATATCTTCTGTGGCTGGGATCCGCCGGTTACACAAACCTGACATTACACCACTACTGGTAATGTTTCCGGTGGCCTGGGAATAATTAGTCACAGTGACCACCACACAGTGATGCCGATGCAGCTGCCCATGGGTATAAAGTGGTGGCATTGGTAATCCCACTTGGTGAAGGGGGAATAAGTGCTGTCAGGGGTGTTGCTGGCTTATAAACCACCATACAAAGTTCCAACCAACAAGGTACGTAGCACGGTCAGCCCACCTATCACAGGACCCTCCTGTACCCAGTGCCCCCCATATCTCTATGTTCTCTGTCTCTCCTCAGTCCCCCGTCCTCCCCCTCCCTGCTGAGGAATGTACAGCAGCAGCAGCACACAGAGCACGGCCACAGCAGCCCCGGCTCCCGTCCCGTGTGAGTAGCAGGAACACGGGGAACGTGGAGGGCTGATTGGCTGCTTCCTTCTGTCCGTCACCTGGGCCCTGCTCCCTGATCAGCAGCGCGAGGCAGCCAAGTTAACACTAGCTATACAGCAGCTGCTACACTCCGGCTGCTGTTTGCAGAGCCGCCCACCTGATCCCCGCACAACCAATCATAAGCCAGGGAGTCAGGATGCACGGTAAAACCCCAGTAAGCCTGCATGCCCTCCCTCAGCCCGGCGCTGGCACCGCCCCTGATCTGCAGCCTGAGCGCATGCGCAGAGATAACTACGGACTCCTCTGCGCAAGTCCAGGACGTTACTCCGCCGCCGGCTCCCCGACCCCTCCTATGGGCGGGATCTTCTGCTCATCCTGGCCGGGGCTTATTGCCCGGGGCACTGACTGGGCAGGTATTATCCGACTCAGTCCTAGGCCGCAGTGTAATCGGTAGCAGTAGCGCACGCAGGGGGGGTTTCTGAGTACCCAGAAACCCCCCCCCCCCAGGAGACTAAGTGCCCTAGTCTGAAAGCTGAGGGTCCTCTCTTTCCATAGCTGCAAGAATTTTGAAAATCGGCTCTTGGGAACCGGAGATATCTGACTTCAAAGCAATGGTCCCCATCCAAGCCTGTTAATTGCTCTTCCCAGTCAGATATTTCAGGTTTTGTCTGACGTAGAGTTTTTCTGAGGGTATATTCCAAAAGCTGGGACTCTTCCCCTTTGACGGACACTAGTAGCTTGTCCCTACTGTTCCCACAACCAGAGATATCAGCCTTCCAGCAGCTGGTTACTGCTCCAGCTCCACACACCTGGTGTGTAGTTTTATATACTCGTTGGCAGATTGCTCTGCCTCCTGAACTCTGATCCCCTAGTCCCCAGTACCATTTGGTAGGTGGGATTCTCTAGTTTTTAAAAACTAAGAAATTTATTTCCAGGAACTGGAGATATCTGCAGTCAAGCAAGCTGTCCTCCCACCAGAAAATTATGAATAATAAGCCCACTCCACTATACACTCCTCCTCTGCATATAAAACATCCTCTACCACCCTGGAAGTTGTGTATCAGGGCCCCTTCATTCAGCCCGATGCCCCCTTCTCCCACCCCATCTCCCACCATCTGTGCAGTAAAGGGGTAATTAGTGGAAATTACTGATCCAGGCCCTACATGCTGAGCGGTTGATACAATACCTCCTACCACTCGCGGGACACCAAAGCTTCCTCCACCCCTACCGCTGGAGGATCGGTAGGGGCCCCAATACATTGCTATGCCCAGGGGTCTACACTGCTGTTGACGCCCCTGTATATATATATATATATATATATATATATATATATATATAGATAGATAGATAGATAGATAGATAGATAGATTTATATAGATAGATATATATGTATGTGTATATGTATATATATATATTTTTTTTATTATTACAATTATTATTTATGTACATTTGGTCTATCTATAATACTTTAACTGACCCGGCATATACTGGGTCACCTAAGTGTCCATCTCCGTGCTTTGCTCCGCCCCTCTGGAAACCCCCTTCTGAAAATACTGCGTTTGCCACTGGGTAGTGTATGTGGTGTAGTATGGTGTGTGTGTGTGTGTGTATACCTCCCAACTTTCGTGCCGAAGAAATAGGGAAATAGCGAGCGCCCGAAAAGGGGGCGGGGCGTATGCAAATGAGGGCATGACTTATGCTAATAGCCGCGACCTCATTTTTATACGAGAATAGACGCTGTGCGCATGCGCACAGCGTCTATTCTATTAGATTGGGGGGTCTCCCAACTGCCACCCCCCGCAGCGGGACAATGCCTGCCGCGGGTGGGACAGCGGGACAGGACCCGAAAATCGTGACTGTCCCGCTGTAATCGTGACAGTTGGGAGGTATGTGTGTGTGTGTGTAAGGGGCAGTATGTCATGTGTGTGTTATGCTGGGTACACACCAGGACGACTAGGGCCCGATCCCCTCAATCTAGATCCAATTCCGACCAATTGGATGTAGATTGTGTGGTGATTGGGCCCTTTTCTGTCTTGGTGTGGACCGATACCGATCCGATGCGCGGTCCCGCGGGTCGGTCGGTCGTTATTGAGATCCTACCTGCTGCAGGTAGGATCTCAATAACGACCATACTGCCGGGTGGTATGGAATCGTGACAGTTGGGAGGTATGTGTGTGTACGGAGCAGTATGTTATTTGTGTATAAGGAGCATTATATATGTGTGTAAGGAGCACTGTGTATGGTGTGTGAGTGTAAGTGCAGTTTTTGTGTGTGTAAGGGGTAGTATATTATATGTGTATGTGTGTGTGTGTAAGGGACAGTATGTGTGGTGTGTAACTGTGCAAAAGTGGCAGTATATATGTGTGTTCCAATATTCAGCGTGAACCTATATATATGTTATGTGATCTAGAAACATGATCTAAATATGTAGGGAAGTAAGGGGTGCATGCACATGGGGGGGCGGGGGACGACGACAAAGGGGACGTAAATAGGCGGCGGGCAGAGATGGGCGAATGAAAAAATAAATAAAAATACCCATACAAATGAATGTGCCCCCCCCCCCTCCTATTTGCCTCTCTTGCAGCCAGGATCTCCCCGCTGCCTATTTGCATCCCCCCACCCCCTCTCTGTGTACCCCCCCTGACCCGACTCTTACATTCCCCCCTTATCAAGTTGCGATACATAGTGGGTGCTAAAAAGATGTGCACCCACAATGTGCGCTGAGGGCTGCATATAAGATTTATGTGAGACTCTGGGGCTGCCTATATCTGCTGGTGCACCAGTGCGCCTCCGGTACGGCAGCAGCACTGAGCTTTTATATAGAGACTCTGATAAAGTTCCCTATAGGAGCGAAACGCGGAGGAGTGGAAACTACCCGTTATTGATACCCCCACCTGTGTCGGGATCCGTTACACTCATAGTGGTACCTGTGGCCGAGTTCCGTTGAGGAAAGAGCCTGCTTAGTCCAGCAGCCGTACGGGAGGTCGGGAGGATGGACGCATGTAACAATCAGGACCTATGGTGCCCATACATACGATTGCACCATGCGATGCGCGCTCCCGCGGGCATATCATCGCACAGTACAAAAGAATGTGCCGCACATACATTTTGCACTGCCTTCGGATCGCATTGCATGCGATTGGATCGCATCCAATGCGATTTAGTACAAAACGCACAGGAAAAATTGCACCGTGTATGGGCACCTTAAGTATACCCATACCCATCGCACCTGTTTCCCGGTGTACACCCCAAGGAGTCCATCATCCGATTTAGCGCTTCATGTGCCATATATACATTTGATTTATTGCATGTAAAAGGACTACCGGTGCGCTGCCGCAGGAGATCCAGGAAAATCAGATGCAATGCGCCCAGCTGGCGGCTGCACATCTGATTTATTGTATGTGCAGCAGATCCGGCCTCCAAACCGGTGCGCACGGGACCGGGCATCGGGTTATAGCGGATGTCAGTCACAGGCCATTTGGCCACTTTTCACCCGATTTCTCAGCACAATCCGTAGGAATCGGGTGGATACATAAATGCATCTCATTTATATATACAGTATACAGTATTAAGATTGTGTTTCTAGATAATGTATCTGGTTAGATATTATGGGGGAAATTTACTAAGATGTGTATTCTACTTCACATGTGACTCTAGACTCTAGAAGATAGTAGTCAGGATCTGATTGGTTGCCCATAGCAACATCACATGTGAAGGAGAATACACATCCTAGTAAATTTGCCCCTATATGTTCATGCTTGATTTTAATTGTGATATATTGATTATATGGTCTTTAAAATATATTTAATCATACCCACCTATTTTAGTATTTAGGGCAGGTTACTCTTATAATAAGTATGTACAGTGTGTGTGTGTAGGAGCGGTATGTGAGTGTGTGTGTAAGGGGCAGTAGGTGGTGTGTGTGTGTAAAGAGTAGTTAGAGTGTGTGTAAAGGGCAGTTTGTATATTAGGGGCAGTGGGTGCTGTGTGTATAAGAGGCAGTATGTGTGGTGTTTGTAAGAGGCAGTATGTGTGTGGTGTGTGTAAGGGACAGTATGTACAGCATTTGTGTGTAAGGGGGAGTATTATGGCATTTATGTGTATAAGGGGAAGTATGTGTGTGGTGTGTGTGAGGGGCAGTATGTTCCGCATTTGTGTGTAAGGGGCAGTATGTGTGTGGTGTAAGGGGCAGTATGTTTGGCATTTGTGTGTAAGGGTCAGTATGTGTGTGGTACATGTGAGGGGCAGTATGTTTGGTATTTGTGTGTAAGGGGCAGTATGTGTGGTGTGTGTAAGGGGCAGTATGTTTGGCATCTGTGTGTATAAGGGGCAGTGTCACACCAGGGGACTCAGTCGACAAGACTGAGACCTCTGGTGGGGACCTGGACCAGTGAGGTTGGAGAGGACCCTTGCGCATGGAGTGCGCGACAGTGCACCCAGAGCCAATAAGCAGTCAGAGGTAAAATACAACCAGAGTTTATTTGCAG
The DNA here is from genome assembly GCF_055691185.1 of Crinia signifera. Classification (NCBI taxonomy): domain Eukaryota; kingdom Metazoa; phylum Chordata; class Amphibia; order Anura; family Myobatrachidae; genus Crinia; species Crinia signifera. Next base: position 323,637,388 of record NC_139219.1, on the reverse strand, counting down.
ATGGTTGTAATATAAACAGACAGTAAAGTATGCAGGAGAAATAACAGAGTTCATGCAGATTGCAATACTTTACAGATGTGATGATATGTGGGATCGATGGTGGAACATCGGATGTGAAGACTGTGGGTCCGGAATGACGGACGGAAGGCTTGAGCTTGACTGTGGGTCCGGAATGACGGACGAAAGCTTGGCTTGGAAATCCGGAATATCGGACTATCGATGATGATGTGGGAACATCGGATCCGGGTATCGGATATGGAAGAAGGCTGTGGGTCCGGAATGACGGACGGGAGATGACTGTGGGTCCGGAATGACGGACGGAAGCAGGAGATCCGGAATATCGGACTAGCGATGAAACATCGATGGTGGATGATGCTGGAGCATCGGAAGGACCAGAGTCCCGGAGCTAGGCTTGGTCGCTGGGCTGAGAGGCAGGATCACAGGCGGTGGAATAACCTGGACTTCACAGGAGATGGAACAACCTGGAACACACTGCAGCATGGAAGACAACACCAGCAGAGAAATACACTTGCAAGGAGACAAGGACAGCTGACCATACACTGGAGACAACTGAAGCACTAGCATTGGTTCTGAGAGCTCCCAGCATACTTATCCCCACTGGGTGGCCAGGATTGGCCGAGGAAGTATGACAGGGAGATCAGAACCAACAGGATTGGACAGCACAGACATGTGACTGGGAAGAACATGGCAGCCCCCATGTCTGCTATGGCGGGAAAGTGTGTTTGTGCACACCATGCTGGATACTGGGAGCAATGGCGGCAGACAGGTGGATTGCCGTGCACTGGGGACTGTCACTGGGAGACAGGACGCCGGCAGAGATGACGTCTGGACCGCAAGCTGAACCTGCGGAGGCACTTAGCCGGTAAGAAAGTCTGTCTGACAGCTCGGATCGTGACAGCACCCCCCCCCTTTAAGGGTGGCCCCAGGACACCTTTCAGGCTTGTGGGGAAACTTGGAGTGGAACGCCCGGATGAGTCTGGGAGCATGGACATCGATGGCATTGGTCCATGATCGCTCTTCGGGGCCGTAGCCCTTCCAATCGATCAGATATTGCAGACGACCATATCGGATGCGAGAGTCCAAGATTTTACTGACCTCATATTCTGTTCCACGCTGGGTGCAAACCTTAGGAGCCTTGGGGAGCTTGGAATGAAAGCGATTCAGAACCAGCGGCTTGAGCAGCGAAATGTGGAATGTAGCTGGCACTTTCAAATAGGGCGGCAACTTGAGCTTGTAAGCTACTGGATTGACGACTCGCTCAACTGGGAAAGGACCAATATATCGGGGAGCGAACTTCATCGATGGCACTCTCAATCGAAGATTCTTGGTTGACAACCAGACACGATCTCCTGGACGGAGGGCTGGCACAGCTCTGCGTTTCCTGTCGGCAAATTTTTTGTACCTGCTTAAAGCCTTCAGAAGTGAAGAACGAATGAGCGTCCAGGATTTGACGAATTGCCGGATGGTCGTGTCGACCACTGGAACAGAGGACACAGGTTGCAGAGTGAAGTCAGGAACTCGAGGATGAAACCCATAATTGGCAAGGAATGGAGTGACATTTGATGAAGAATGATATTGGTTATTATGGCAGAACTCTGCCCATGGAAGGAGTTGAGCCCAGTCATCTTGGGAAGAAGAGACATATGTGCGGAGAAATGCTTCAAGGTCCTGATTCACCCTCTCCGTTTGGCCATTGGTTTGAGGGTGGTAGGCTGTGGAAAACTTTAACTTGATTTGAAGCAGGGAGCACAGGCTTCGCCAGAACTTGGCTACAAATTGGACTCCTCTATCGGAGATGATTTCGAGAGGCAGCCCATGAAGCTTGAATATCTCTTTGATGAAGAGCTGGGACAGCTTGGAAGCTGACGGAAGACCGGTGAGGGGAACAAAGTGAGCCATCTTGGTGAACCGGTCAACAATCACCCAGATGGTGGTGAATTTGTCAGACTCTGGAAGATCAGTTACAAAGTCCATAGAGATATGCGTCCAAGGACGATGTGGCACTGACAGTGGCATCAATTGCCCAGGAGGAGACTGACGACTGGTCTTGTGCTGAGCACATTTAGCACAAGAGGAAACAAAGTCCTGTACATCCTGTTTGAGGGACGGCCACCAGTAGGACCTGGTGATAAACTCGTAAGTTTTCTGAATGCCTGCATGGCCAGCGAATTTTGAAGAATGCGCCCAACAGAGCAACTTCTTTCTTAGATCTGGCTTTACATATCTATTCCCTGTAGGGGGCGTGAGATTTGAAACTCTCGTTGCGGAGAAGGCCACTGGATCAATAATAAAATGTTGATGTGTGGACTTAGACTCACTTTCTTGCTCCCATGAGCGGGAAAGGGCATCAGCTTTTCGGTTTTGTGTCCCTGGACAGAACGACAGCTTGAAACGGAACCTGGAAAAGAAAAGTGTCCATCTGGCTTGACGGGGATTTAAACATTGAGCAGACTTGAGATACAGAAGATTCTTATGGTCTGTGATAATTGTGATCTCATGAACAGCGCCCTCTAGAAGATATCTCCATTCTTCTAATGCCAACTTGATGGCGAGGAGCTCTTGGTCACCGATGGCATAGTTACGCTCTGCAGGCAGGAACTTACGGGAGTAGAACCCACAGGGATGAAGACGACCATCGGGCGCTTTCTGCGAGAGGACTGCCCCAACACCCACGGAGGAGGCATCAACCTCGAGAATAAAGGGCAAGGTGGTATCAGGTTGTCTTAAAACAGGAGCGGAAGTGAACCTCTGTTTCAACAGATGGAAGGCTTCGATGGCTTCTGCCGGCCACTTCGCTGGATTAGACCCCTTTTTCGTTAAGGCAGTGATGGGAGCCACAATAGACGAGAAATTACGAATGAATTTTCTGTAATAATTGGCAAAACCCAGGAAACGTTGAATACCTTTCAGCGAAGAGGGAATTAGCCAATCTTGGATGGCCTGCAGTTTTCCTGGGTCCATTTGAAGACCAGAACAGGAGACAATGTACCCTAGGAAGGGTATAGACTTCACCTCGAAGACACACTTCTCCAGTTTACAGTAGAGATGATTAGCTCGCAGCCGGGACAGAACCTCTTTGACCCAATAACGATGTTCTGTGATGTTATTGGCGTAGATTAAAATGTCATCGAGATATACAACTACATGACGATACAGAATGTCCCGAAAAATCTCATTGACATAGTGCTGGAACACGGCTGGGGCATTGCTGAGCCCAAAGGGCATGACGAGGTACTCATAGTGGCCGTCTCTGGTATTAAACGCCGTCTTCCACTCGTCACCCTCTCGTATGCGGATGAGATTGTATGCACCCCTCAGATCGAGTTTCGTAAAGATGGTTGCACCGCTGACACGGTCAAACAGCTCGGTGATGAGGGGCAACGGATATCGGTTCTTTACTGTAATGTCATTGAGGCCGCGATAATCAATGCAGGGACGTAGGCCTCCATCCTTCTTCTTGACGAAGAAGAATCCTGCGCCAGCAGGAGAAGTCGAAGGACGGATGAATCCCTTTGCCAGATTTTCCTTGATGTAATTGGTCATGGCTTGAGTCTCTGGAAGAGAGAGAGGATAGGTTCTACCTCTGGGTGGTTCTTTGCCTGGGATAAGTTCGATAGGGCAATCCCACGGTCTGTGAGGAGGTAGGACATCAGCGCCAGACTTGCTGAATACATCTGAGTACTCTTGGTAGGGAAGAGGCGGAAGGTCTGCTGCATCGGCTGAAGAATGACGAGCTGGGAGTACCTTTTGGAGACAGGTACCGGAGCAGGAAGGATCCCAGGAAAGGATTTCCGATGTCTTCCAATCAAGACGAGGATTGTGAAGACGGAGCCAGGGTAAACCCAGAACCAAAGCATGAGTGGCTCGGGGTAAAACCAGGAAGGACAAAAGTTCAGTGTGCAGGACTCCCACTTTTACTGTAAGTGGCAAAGTTCTGCGGGAGACTGTCGCATCAGGAATCCTACTGCCATCCACAGCAGTAAGGAAGACAGTCTTGGAAAGACTTTCAGTGGGTAACCCCCACTTGCGGACCAGTTCTGCAGTAACGAAGTTGCCAGCGGCACCGGAATCAAGAAGTGCGGAGACAGTCTTGAAATGCTGACCAACTTGTAGGGAAACTGGAAGGACACAATCAGTTGCTGATGGAGAGGACTTAATTACTCCTAGCCTACCCTCTCCTTGACGGGCTAGGAGTTTTCCTGACGCTTTGGGGCATGCAGAAATTTGATGTACAGGATCGGCACAATACAGGCAGAGCTGTGCCAACCGTCGACGTCGACGTTCTCCTGGAGACAAACGGAAACGGTTTATCTCCATTGGTTCTTCTTTGGAATGGACCGCAGGAGCAGTGGGTAAAGAAGGCGGAGGAGTTGGCACTTTAACTGGAGCGCTCTTGTGACGTTCTACAGCCCTTTCTCGGAAGCATAGGTCTACTTTGATGCACAATGAAATAAGGTTACTTAGACCTGAGGGTAAGTCTCTGGTAGCGATTTCATCCTTAATACGATCGGATAGGCCATGCCAGAAAGCTGCGTATAAGGACCCATCACACCAGGAATGTTCAGAGGCCAGAATCTGGAACTGGACCAGATATTGCCCGACGGAGCGGGATCCCTGTCTGAGACGGAGGAGTTCAGTGGAGGCAGATGCTGATCTCCCAGGCTCATCGAAGATACGCCGGAATGTTGACACGAAGTCCTTGTAATTGGACAGGATGGCATCAGATCTTTCCCATAAGGGAGATGCCCATTCTAACGCTGCTCCACACAGGAGGGAGATGATGTAGGCGATCTTGACCCTTTCAGTAGGGAAGTTGCTGGGTTGCAGCTCAAAGTGAATCTCACACTGATTGAGAAAACCTCGACAGGTCTTGGGGTTCCCATCATACTTGGTGGGGACAGAGAGATGAAGACGAGGTGCAGCAGCCATTACAGGAGGATGAACTGGACTTGGAAGTTCTCTGACAGGCTCAGGGCCACTGAGAGTGGTCTGTAGCTTATCCAGCCGGGAAGACAGATCTTGCAGACAATGAATCACTTGGCTCTGCGCAGCCTCTTGCTGATCCAAGCGAACAGCCAGTTGCTGTACAGGGCTGGGTGGAGATGCTTGGTTTGCGGCTGGATCCATTTGGCTAGTGCTTACTGTCACACCAGGGGACTCAGTCGACAAGACTGAGACCTCTGGTGGGGACCTGGACCAGTGAGGTTGGAGAGGACCCTTGCGCATGGAGTGCGCGACAGTGCACCCAGAGCCAATAAGCAGTCAGAGGTAAAATACAACCAGAGTTTATTTGCAGATGGTTGTAATATAAACAGACAGTAAAGTATGCAGGAGAAATAACAGAGTTCATGCAGATTGCAATACTTTACAGATGTGATGATATGTGGGATCGATGGTGGAACATCGGATGTGAAGACTGTGGGTCCGGAATGACGGACGGAAGGCTTGAGCTTGACTGTGGGTCCGGAATGACGGACGAAAGCTTGGCTTGGAAATCCGGAATATCGGACTATCGATGATGATGTGGGAACATCGGATCCGGGTATCGGATATGGAAGAAGGCTGTGGGTCCGGAATGACGGACGGGAGATGACTGTGGGTCCGGAATGACGGACGGAAGCAGGAGATCCGGAATATCGGACTAGCGATGAAACATCGATGGTGGATGATGCTGGAGCATCGGAAGGACCAGAGTCCCGGAGCTAGGCTTGGTCGCTGGGCTGAGAGGCAGGATCACAGGCGGTGGAATAACCTGGACTTCACAGGAGATGGAACAACCTGGAACACACTGCAGCATGGAAGACAACACCAGCAGAGAAATACACTTGCAAGGAGACAAGGACAGCTGACCATACACTGGAGACAACTGAAGCACTAGCAATGGTTCTGAGAGCTCCCAGCATACTTATCCCCACTGGGTGGCCAGGATTGGCCGAGGAAGTATGACAGGGAGATCAGAACCAACAGGATTGGACAGCACAGACATGTGACTGGGAAGAACATGGCAGCCCCCATGTCTGCTATGGCGGGAAAGTGTGTTTGTGCACACCATGCTGGATACTGGGAGCAATGGCGGCGGACAGGTGGATTGCCGTGCACTGGGGACTGTCACTGGGAGACAGGACGCCGGCAGAGATGACGTCTGGACCGCAAGCTGAACCTGCGGAGGCACTTAGCCGGTAAGAAAGTCTGTCTGACAGCTCGGATCGTGACAGGCAGTATGCGTGGGGAGTGTCTGAGAGGCAGTATGTTCAGCATTTGTGTGTAAGGGGTAGTATGTGTGTGAGGCCCAGTATGTTCGGAATTTGTGTGTAAAAGGGGCAGTATGTTCTGCATTTGTGTGTGTAAGAGGCACACACACACATGCTGCACACAGTGTCCCTTACACACTCACACACTTTTTTTATCTCTTTTTCCAGACACACCTAGCCACCTAGAGGACACTGTTTCGGACACTGGTCAGCACGCCTGCAGAGGACACCATGGTCCAGGTGCTCAGCAGTCCACGCCTCCAGGAGGACACCGTGGTCCAGGCGCTCAGCAGTCCACATCTCCAGGAGATCACTGTGGTCCAGATGCTCAGCAGTCCACGTCTCCAGGAGGAAACCGTGGTCCAGGTGCTCAGCAGTCCACGCCTCCAGGAGAACACCGTGGTCCAGGTGCTCAGCAGTCCACGCCTCCAGGAGGACACCGTGGTCCAGGCGCTCAGCAGTCCACATCTCCAGGAGGACACTGTGGTCCAGATGCTCAGCAGTCCACGTCTCCAAGAGGAAACCGTGGTCCAGGTGCTCAGCAGTCCATGCCTCCAGGAGAACACCGTGGTCCAGGTGCTCAGCAGTCCACGCCTCCAGGAGGACACCGTGGTCCAAGTGCTCAGCAGTCCACGTCTCCAGGAGAATACCGTGGTCCAGGTGCTCAGCAGTCCATGCCTCCAGGAGAACACCGTGGTCCAGGTGCTCAGCAGTCCACGCATCCAGGAGAACACCGTGGTCCAGGTGCTCAGCAGTCCACGTCTCCTGGAGGAAACCGTGGTCCAAGTGCTCAGCAGTCCACGTCTCCAGGAGAACACCGTGGTCCAGGTGCTCAGCAGTCCACGCCTCCAGGAGGACACCGTGGTCCAGGCGCTCAGCAGTCCACATCTCCAGGAGGACACTGTGGTCCAGATGCTCAGCAGTCCACGTCTCCAGGAGGAAACCGTGGTCCAGGTGCTCAGCAGTCCACGCCTCCAGGAGAACACCGTGGTCCAGGTGCTCAGCAGTCCACGCCTCCAGGAGGACACCGTGGTCCAAGTGCTCAGCAGTCCATGCCTCCAGGAGAACACCGTGGTCCAGGTGCTCAGCAGTCCACATCTCCAGGAGGACACTGTGGTCCAGATGCTCAGCAGTCCACGTCTCCAGGAGGAAACCGTGGTCCAGGTGCTCAGCAGTCCACGCCTCCAGGAGAATACCGTGGTCCAGGTGCTCAGCAGTCCATGCCTCCAGGAGAACACCGTGGTCCAGGTGCTCAGCAGTCCACGCCTCCAGGAGAACACCATGGTCCAGGTGCTCAGCAGTCCACACCTCCAGGAGGACACCGTGGTCCAGGTGCTCAGCAGTCCACGTCTCCAGGAGGAAACCGTGGTCCAAGTGCTCAGCAGTCCACGTCTCCAGGAGAACACCGTGGTCCAGGTGCTCAGCAGTCCACGTCTCCAGGAGGAAACCGTGGTCCAAGTGCTCAGCAGTCCACGTCTCCAGGAGAACACCGTGGTCCAGGTGCTCAGCAGTCCACGCCTCCAGGCGATATCTTGGCTACCAAAAATCATTCTGACATTGAGGCGAGGATCTGAGCAGTGTACGTCGTCCATAGACCCCCCCTGATATTCACATTGAGCCACTTGGGGTTGCCCCCACCACCACTGTCATTACTTCCTCTGCGCATAAGCTGCTGTGGGATGGATAGCCTTTTTCCACAACAAACATGGCAGCGTAGGCGTTTCACTGGTGTAAAAGGGAGTAAGGTGACGGAGGGTGAGGTGGAGGGGAGGCAGGTCTTACCAGCTTTGGTATGCTCCTCTGCTGCCGGACTCCAGCTTCCCCTGCTCTGCTGCTCCCTTACCTCCCCAGATCAGCTGTTCCCCGGCCTCCCCTGCTCTGCTACATAGTTACATAGTAGGTGAGGCTGAATAAAGACTTGCGTCCATCTAGTTAAACCTATGTTTATAGTAGCTTATCCCTTGTTGTATAGTATGTTCTGATATTTTAAAGACAGATTTTGGGCCTTATTCTGGTTGGTGCGGCCGGGCCGTACGCGTACGTTCCGGGGTTTTTCATGATCTGCGCATGCGCAGATTCGCTAATGCGCAGGTGCGAACACTCACCAACGCTTACGGACGGGTCTCTCCGTGCGAAAAAACCTGTACGCGAGAGTACGGGTATTGGGGGCGGCATAGGGATGTGTTGAGGGGAGCGGCCGAAATAATGAGGGAAAATGGGCGTAAATATGGGCGTACACGGGGGTGTGCACCAAAAATGAACGGTGCTACTACCGCACGATCGCCTAAAGCACCGTTCATTTCGGACACCAAACAGGTGGCCGCCAACCGCCAGCTCAGACCACCCCTACAGATACCGCATGCCAGCGTGCGCCTGGGTTTGCTAATTAACGCTGATTACTACTCAAACACATACACCTGAATGTAATAAGCAATGCTGCAGTCTATTAAGTCCAAACCATGATTTCACTACCTGCAAGCCACACACAGCACGCAAACACATTGGAAGCTTATCTTTCTATACTTCTCGACATTTAAAGGTTTGTTTAATTTAAGGTAAGAATCTTTTTAAGACCTGCTTATATATGCTAAGGTAGGTATTTGCTAAACAGTTAGACACATTCACTACGTGCTTTCATAGACTTTACACAGTAGCACACTCAATCTACACAAGTCGACATGTGTCAACGTGTTCACTCTAATACAAACATAGGTTTTGTATTTAGGATACAATAACATAAACCACATCTAACACCTACAAAGGATGTTTCAGCAATGTTTTAAGCCCATGCCCACTATTTTGCACACAATCTTTGTATAGTACCCAAAATACAGAACTGTACCACTATCTCATCTGCTATGAATTGGATTTGACTACACTCTGGATGTAAGATGCCACCAATCACATTATTGCACTCACATCTCTCTAACAAAGGATTCCTACATCTGCTTATGACACTGTAAAATCATATATATTTACAAAGTTATACATGTTTGTTCACAAGCAATTTTCTCATGTTTGGCCGATTCACACATCTTTTTTTAGGGAGGACACATATGCATTCCTACACAAATTTACCTTTTCACCCTTGTTTGTCTGCCTCACCCACTCCATGAGGAAAGCATTGTTCTGGACCTGCTTTTACCTACTACTGTAGGAGCTACCTCACCTGCACACAAACTGCTTTCTCACCTATTAAGTTGCTCTGCACATGTGCTGACACAAACTAATTAGCAGGGAAAAGTTGGATAGGAACATGGGAATGGCCATGGAGAGGGTTACACATGGGAAACTTCTACCACACTTCAACAAATGTTCAAAAATACCCTGGTCAGTAAGTACACATAAATGTAGTATTTGTTTCACACAAGAAATTACACATACCACAATTTTGATTTAATTGGTAAAATAAATTTATTTGCTGTTCAGCATCACAGCTTATTTGACACTTTAATGTCAGAAATGAAATAAACAAATAAAATAGACACAAAAATAAAAAACAGCCAGAACAAGAGGTTGCATATCTCCAAACATGTGTTACCCTGCAAATGCAATGGTGAAAGAAATGGGGACACCAGAATACGTACTGCAACAACCAGGGTGAATACTAAGCAAGATACACACCACCAAAAATGTATCCTGCATTTGTAGAGGTGAAAATACGAACTTTAATGCCCATGGCACGCAAATGGATAGATGGCCAACTCAGGAAGTGGATGTCCAGTGCAATTTAAACATTTGGGGTCCAACCACAGAGGAAGTGAACCAGGTCTCATTATTTGGGCCCTTTTTTCCCCCTTTTAGATGGGGCCTTGGGGACAGGGGCCTTTGGCTCAGCTGGCTTGCGGCGTCTTCCCCTAGTTGACACAGGAGGGTCAGCAGAGGTGGAAGGTTGGGGAGCAGCTTGGGGTGGGCCAGCAGATGGGGGATTGTCCCTTAGGGACCTGGCGGTGGTCAGCTGCTCCGCAAGAAGTTCATTCTGGCGGCTGAGGTGTTGGCCAATGCTTTGCATGCCAGCCGCCAGAGTGTCATTAATGCGGTTCAAGGCCTCACACTGCTGCCTGTTTGTGGCCTTCCACTCCGCCAGAAATTCCCCAACCTGCTGCTGACGGATCGCAGCATCCACCCCTTGCTGCTCGATCCTCTCCAGCATCACCATCACGCTCTCATCCCATGTCTCCTGTGGCTGGGGCTGGGGGTGTCGTCTTGGTGGAGGCTGGACCACTCGCTCCACCTGTGGCTCTGCAGAGGAAGATGCTGCCGGTTCATCCTGGGTTTCTGCTTCTTCTAGGATAATAATTGAAAACAATGTCACCATCACATACGCACTAAAAAATATCTTTCAAAATACAATGCATTACTGTGACTTACCATCAAAAGCAGCAGCAAAGACCTCCGCCGGGAGCTCACTGTCCATATTGGAGATCCCCCTGACCTCGGCCACATCAATGACGTCCAAGGCGTCCTGCTCCAGGGGGGTATACTCCAAATGATCGGGCATAGGCCCTCTCCCGGTGGACATGCTGTGGTTGTACCGGTCAGTCATCTTCCTCTTCATTGCCGTTTTGAAGTCAGTCCACCTACAAGTTTAAAAATACAAATATCACCATGAGATATGTGCACCACTGTGCTACGTGACATTTCCTAGTGTGGGTGATCTTATGTTTTTTAGCCATATGTGTCCCACACACACATTAATGTCTCCATTAGGAGGCATTTCAGTGTCTCATCTCATTCATTAGGCCACTAAATGCACATACATACATCACTATGCAGAAATGACATCATCCATGGCCAAATTATGCACCTCCACCTGTTGTGAAACTACACATTCCACCATAGCTTGACAATGTGGTTATTATGGAGTAATTTAACTATGGGATGGCATACTGGGATGTGTAGTTTCTCACCAGCTACATGTGCACAGTTTGGTCATTCTTGTTTCAGTAGCATCATATGGAACATGTTACAACAACTCTTTCAAAAACACACTTTCTCTTGTCCCATCACATACTTAACATGAGCAGAACTGTGCCCATAACCTCACATCACACCAATGGTGCATGTTTCATATATCAATGTGGGTTATTAGACATGGTTGTGTTCACATGTGACATTGAAGTGTAGCACTATCTACAAACACACCTTTCTATTATTCTCAAAACATACATGTAACATATGTACACACATATGACATTATCAGGGGGACAAACACCAGGGCTATTTTTCAGCAGGCTCCAGCAGGAACTGAGGCCCTTATTCTAGTTCACTCTTTCTGACAAAATATTTATTAGATGGACAAAACCATGTGCACTGCAGGTGAGGCAGGTGTAAAACCCCACCCAAATCTGATTATCTCTGCACAAGTAACACCTGCCTCACCTGCAGTGCACATGGTTTTGTCCATCTAAGAAATATTTTGTCCGAGTGAACTAGAATAAGGGCCTCAGTTCCTGCTGGAGCCTGCTGAAAAATAGCCCTGACAAACACACTAACCTTTTCTTCACCGCTAGCCAATCTCTGACCACTGGTGACACCTGGTTCACTTCCTCTGTGATCTTGTCCCAAAGCTTTCTCCTTGCACTGGCACTCGGCTTCCTGGGTGCCAATTCTATCCATTCGCGTGCCCTGGGCACTAGAATTCGCAATTCGGCCTCTACAAATGCAGGGTTTCTCTTTTTGGTGGTGGTATCCTGCTCAGTCCTCACCCTAGATGTTGCAGCTTGTTTTCTGGTGGCCCCAGTTCTCTCACCATGCACCTGCTGGGTCACACCTGTTTGGAGAGATGCAACCTCTTGTTCTGGCTGGTTGCTTGGCCCTTGTGGAGCTGGTGGAGGTTGAACAGGGCCTGTTAGTGAGGGGCCCGCTTGGTCTTGCAGGCTACTCCTCTCTTGGGCCCTCCTTCTCCGCTCCTGTTCCCTCTTGTTCAATGCTTCAAGCAGGGATTGTGCTGTAGCTCTCTGTAGAGCGTCCTCAGCTGCGGAATCGTCTGAGCTAGACATGTTTGCAGCAATTCTGGCCTGCATCTGACTGAATATTTATATGTTAATCTCCCGCCATGAACAAGGGGGCGTATACTTTTCCCCGCAATCTAGTTGCTCATTTACGCCGATATTTCCCGCCGATAATTGCCGCTTAAATTACGCAGGTCTCAACGCACCTGATCAATCACCTGTATATGCACATACACAGGTTGTGGAGCATTGTGTGCTACATCGTGAAATGTGTGCACCTGTCATTCCAATGATGAGTGTTGTCAGCTGGTATCTGTTGGAGTTCGTGTATGCTTTGTGAGTCACATTTCAAAACATCAAGTTATAATGCTTTCCTTACATATGTAATGAGTATGAAATTGTCATACACCAACATGTTGCATTGTGCCCCCTTTTAGCAGCGTATTTATTAGTAAACGGTTGCGTGTATTCTTTTCCGCACACTGTATATACAGTACGTCTCTCCATGAAAATCGGTGTATTGTGCCCTTTAAGCAGCGTATTTATTAGTAGACGGTTGCGTGTATTATTTTCCGCACACTGTATATACAGTACGTCTCTCCATGAAAATCGGTGTATTGTGCCCTTTAAGCAGCGTATTTATTAGTAGACGGTTGCGTGTATTATTTTCCGCACACTGTATATACAGTTCCTCTCTATACATTGAATGCATGCTGTTGGTTATGGTGTGTGTATATCGGATCGGTCCGCGTAAGTTTCTATTCGCATCCAGTTTGTTAATGTAAGAAGGATTAATAAAGTTAATACCAAACAAACAATTTTTTACACCAATCAGCAAGCACCAAAAGTGATATATGTACCTGCAATTATTAACTGCGCCATTGCCACTATGACTTCAACCAGGGATAGGGCGTTTTCGACACTGGAGCTGTTGGCCTTGGTTGAGGTCATGGACCGTCACCTGGGGCCCAGGGGCCCATATGTGTCGAACATGGACAAGCGGCGGGCGTATACTGCTGCCCGCCGCCTAATATACTCCCGGACCGGCGTCCGCAGAAGCCTGGGGCAAGTTGAGCGGCGCTGGTCTGACCTGCGCCGGCGGCAGCCAGTGTTGCTTTGTACACTTCGCCGCCATATTGCCCGATGTAAGTTTTTATTACTAGTATGTCTGCGTTTTTTTGCAAATGATTTCTGTACTTTTTATAAATATGTTCCTGAGTATGTGGGTGTATATGGGGTGTATATGGGGTGTATAGGGGGTGTATATGGGTGTATATGGGGTGTATAGGGGGTGTATATGGGGTGTATAGGGGGTGTATATGGTGTGTATAGGGGGTGTATAGGGGGGTTTAAGTAGTTGCTCAGTTTTTGGGTGTAGCATATCAATTAGTTTGCATGATAAATGTCTGAAATATAACAGCAATGATTATTTGGAAGGTTATGAGCATGACTAATGTGAATTTTTCTTTCCCCCTTTTTTATGAAACCCACATGAAAATTTCAGCACGGGCAACGGCACGCATGGAAGCCTGGGAGCAGGCAGCCCGGGAGCAGGCAGCCCAGGAGGAGGAAGAGGAAGAGGAGGAGGAAGAGGAGGAGGAAGAGGAGGAGGAAGAGGAGGAGACAATGGGTCCAGCTGGGGCCCACCAAATTTCCACATCCCCTTCCACCAGCCACTCCCCAACCACCACCCCCTCCCCAACTCCCACCCCCTCCCCAACCCCCACCCACACCCCTCCCCCCACCCACACCCCTACCCCCACCCCCTCCCCAACCCCCACCCACACCCCTCCCCACACCCCTACCCCCACCCCCTCCCCAACCCCCACCCCCTCCCCACCCCCCACCCACACCCCCACCCCTACCCCCACCCCACCCCATTTCCAACCCCCCTACACCTCTCCACCACCCACCCCCAAACCTCTCCAATCCCCACTCCAACCCACTACCAGTATCCCAAGTCCTATCCCATCCCCCTTGCTCCTGACCCCCCCAACCACCGCACACCCAACCAGCGGCGAGCAGGATGGCTCAACCAGCCGTAAGTAAATAATGTGTCTAATGTTTACCTACACATTTCTACACATAAACAATCACAACAACCACATATGTGTATCCAACATCAACATTAGTTGCAACATATCACTGCAGGGCGACCATGAGGTGTGGCCTGTCCTTCTCCAGGAACAAGGGTCCCCTTGGTGTTTTTTTTGGAGTGTGGCCATGCCTCACCCCTTGAATAATTGACATAACAGTACATCCAAAGAGATATCCGACATTAGTGGTGTTGTAGTTATGTGGGTCCAGGTGTTGGGTAACTCCACTTCCCAGCATGATGTGCAACATTAATTTATAGATTGTTTTGTTCATAGTGTGTGAGGCCATGCGGATGCATGCTTTACAAACATAGCTTTAGGCCTATAATTTGTACAGCAATGTCCTAAATTTAAAATAGTAAGGAGTGCTTAAGCCGCAACAATGTCATAACCCTTAAATAGCACAGCCTAATTGTGAGGGTAGAGGAGAGTCCCCCAAAACCAAACTACCAATTGGGATACAGCATACATTCATCCAAGAAGGAGTAATTTAATTAATGTGATTTACTATGTACAGTATGTGTGTGTTAACATATTATTTTTTAGTACTGTGTTTACAGCAGACCCATCTTCAATGTAGTTTAAAAATGTATGTGGCCTTCACACATAACTCACAACTTTTTATTATGTACAAATACAACAAACATTTGTGTATGTTATATATTAATTTTTTTTTTTTATCCCTTCACTACAGACACTGAACAGCACCAGGAGGAGGTGGCACGGATCATGAGGGAAATATTACTGACCCTCCTATATTTATATATTCTTTTTGGCCAACTGGAGGCCCTCATTTAATTTATTTTTATCCCCCCCCCCCCCTTATTATGTTTGTTCAAAATAAAAGTTTATATTCTGTTAGAAATTGCCTGTGTTTTTAATAATAAATATGTTAGAGGGCTTGTAAGGGTAGGTACATATAGATGTGTAATGTAAGTTATATTTGTAATTTGAGGTGAGGGGTAATGATTGATGTGTGAATGTGTGTGTTTTTGAGTAAAATAACACATAGTGAAAATGCATGAATGTTTAATGTTGTTAGATTAAAACATCACACATAACATCAGGGTAGGTATACATGTTACACATTTTGGACAAACTAATTATGGACATAATTTAGTACATAGACAGAAACACCAACATAACTTGATTTAAAAGTAACAGCAATATGGGGACACATAGATAGTGATTAAAATGCCACATTAGAACATAACAAATATACATGTAATGAGGGTTAAAATGTTGTTTTATTAGGGTCTTTATTAAGGTAGACAATTGAGTTAATAGAAAACAATAATTGAATAACAATTAGAATAATTAATTAATTGTCTGATTTGTAGTTGAAAGGCAAGATTTGCAGGTCCATATATGTGAAGGGTATGCCAGCGTGCACGGACGTACGCTCACTCTCACGAGCGGTGACATAAGCTGAGTTTTCCATTGAAAACAATAGGGACCCGTCCGTGCAAGCTGGCGTACGCTCAGATCTCCGCAAGAAGTCGGTGGGAAGACGGACGAGAGACGTCCGTAAACGGTGGCGTACGCTCTGTTGTACGCCAGTTGTCAGAGTGTAATGGGCTGGGCCGTCCGTGTACGTTGGCGTACGCTCAATTGTACGCCACTCCCCTTTGACGTTGTTTCTGGCCGTACGTATGCGGCTGAGTTGTGGGTGGACTTAACCCCAACGGCCGCGTACGGATAGCGTACGTTAATAGGGAACGTACGCACGTTTGGCCGCACCGATCAGAATAACCTCCTTTGTTACTTATTCATACCCGTGGATGTTTTTAACCAATAAATGTTTATCCGACCTTATTTTAAACATATTTATAGTGTCTGCCGACACCACTTCTCCAGGAATAGAGTTCCAAAGTTTGACTGCTCTGACTGTAAAGAAATTTTTTCTTATAGATGAACAAAATCTTTTTTCTTCTAATCTAAACTCGTGCCCTCGCGTCCTAGATTCCTTTCTAGTAGAAAAAAGGGTGTTTGACAGTTCCTTAAATTGGCCCCTAATATATTTATACATGTTGAGCATATCCCCCCTTAAATGTCTTTTCTCTAGTGTAGTCCCAAATTGTTTAATCTTTCCTCATAGTTTAAATTCTCCATTCCCCTAATAAGCTTTGTTGCTCTTCTTTGGATTTTTTCTAATTCTATGATGTCCTTTTTATAGTGCGGGGCCCAGAACTGAACTGCGTATTCGAGGTGCGGTCTAACCAATGATTTGTATAGAGGAATAATTACTTTTGAGTCCCTAGTTTCCATGCCCCTTTTAATACATGCTAGAATTTTGTTGGTCTTTTTTTTGCTATATTACATTGAGCACTACACCCCAGTTTGCTGTCTATTTGGACTCCTAGATCCTTTTCGAATACTGATTTACCCAATTCATCCCCACTTAGGTTATAACTAGCACACTGGTTATGTCTCCCAAGGTGCATGACCTTGCATTTGTTCACATTGAACCTCATCTTCCACTTTTTTGCCCACTCATCTAAATTGTCAAGATCATTTTGAAGCGTGGTGACATCTTCTGATGATTTAATAACTCTGCTCAACTCCCCGACCTCCCCTGCTCTGCTGCTCCCCGGCCTCCCCAGTGCTGTTGCTCCGCAGACTCCCCTGCTCTGCGGCCTCCCCTGCTGCTCCCAGGCTTCCCCTGCTCTGCTGCTCCCAGACCTCCCCTGCTCTGCTGCTCCCAGACCTCCCCTGCTTTGCTGCTCCCCAGCCTCCCTTGCTCTGCTTTTCCCCAGCCTCCCCTGCTCTGCTGCTCCCTGACCTCCCCTGCCCTGCTGCTCCCCAGTCTCCCCTGCTCTGCTGCTCCCCAGTCTCCCCTGCTCTGCTGCTCCCCGACCTCCCCTGCTCTGCTGCTCCCCAGCCTCCCCTGTTCTGCTGCTCCGCGGCCACCCCTGTTCTGCTGCTGCGCGGCCGCCCCTGCTGCTCCCAGGCTTCCCCTGCTCTTCTGCTCCCTGGTCTTCCCTGCTCTGCTGCTCCCTGGCCTCCCCTGCTCTGCTGATCCCAGGCCTCTCCTTCTCTGCTGCTCCCCGGTCTCCCCTGCTCTGCTGCTCCCCTGCTCTGCTGCTCCCAGACCTCTCCTGCTCTACTGCTCCGCGGCTGCCCCTGCTGCTCCCAGGCTTCCTCTGCTCTGCTGCTCCCTGGTCTTCCCTGCTCTACTGCTCCCCAGCCTCCTCTGCTCTACTGCTCCCAGGCCTCCCCTTCTCTGCTGTTCCCCGGCCTCCCTTGCTCTGCTGCTCCGTGGCCTCCCCTGCTCTGCTGCTCCCAGGCTTCCCCTGCTCTGCTGCTTCCAGACCTCCCCTGCTCCCCAGCCTCCCCTGCTCTGCTTTTCCCCAGCCTCCCCTGCACTTCTACTCTCCGACCTCTGCTGCTCCCCAGTCTCCCCTGCTCTGCTGCTCCCCGACCTCCCCTGCTGCTCCCTGGCCTCCCCTGTTCTGCTGCTCCGCGGCCTCCCTTGCTGATCCCAGGCTTCCCCTGCTCTGCTGCTCCCTGGCCTCCCCTGCTCTGCTGCACCCTGGCCTCCCCTGCTCTGCTGCTCCCAGGCCTCCCCTTCTCTGCTGCTCCCCGGTCTCCCCTGCTCGGCTGCTCCCCTGCTCTGTTGCTCCGCGGCCTCCCCTGCTCTGCTGCTTTCAGGCTTCCCCTGCTCTGCTGCTCCCTGGCCTCCCCTGCTCTGCTGCTCCCAGGCCTCCCCTGCTCTGCTGCTCCCTGGTCTCCCCTGCTCTGCAGGTCCGCAGCCCCTCTGGCTTTGCTGCTCCCGACCATGCTGCACCAGACCCACTCATTTTGGAAAATGGAGTCCCGGCCCGCAATTCAGGGTTTAATACGCGATGACTGGTGGGTGGTATTTATCATACATATAATCCCCCTGTTACTCTCCTACAGATAGATGCCGTTATTATACCGTAGTCCTGGCGGAAACCTCTTAGCTGCCAATTTATTATTTTGATTTGGAAAAAAAAAGGCCCATTTCCAAGTATAACAGACATGTGCTCCTGTTGTGTCACGCGTGTGCTGTTACTATGTATGATGATAACAGCAGCAGACGCCTCCATTGTGGTTGCTGTTTGCCCACGCCTGGACGTTTAGATACCCACGTGGCTAATCCCGGTGTTTTCAGCCACGTCAAATGCTAATGGTCATCTGACCAGCTACATTTGCATAGCTCTGATAGACACCCATTAGCATAGACAGCCAGCAGCAAGTGCGCAGAATAATTCACCCCCCTATAAGTGCGCAGAGAGGGGCGCTCACATAGAGTGTACACAGAGGTGATTGGCTGAGAGAACCTGGGGGGATTGGTTTGTACAACTGTCATTGTTACCTCTGTTGGCCATTGTGTTACCGGAAGGCCGCTGACTGTCACCTACACACAGCGGGTTCTCTGCTACATACATGTCCTGTCCATACGTTAGGACATACAGCGCCTGTGCCGCGTACCTCAGTTATTACGCTGCTTCCTATTGGTTGATGAGTATTGGCTGCACCTGTGTGTGAGTCAGGTCCTCTATAAGGGATCATTGTGCTGAGGGGTAATATATACGGAATGCTCCGCTCCCCTAACCCTAGAGGTAATTTGTGCCATAGTGGGTCTCTGCCCTTACATCGTGGCTGCGTGGCAGTGTTACAGAGAAGCAGCAGATGGTGTGATGTCATGGCATCCTGCACCCTGTAGAGAGGGGTAGCCTTTGGGGTCCTCACCATTATTAAAGATGGCCGTAAGCGCGCCATGTCCAAATTGCCCATAAACCTGTGGCTTGTGGGTGCGCGATATCATGTTGGTGCCTGACATTGCGTCTTGTTACTGTACAGTCATCGGTTCTGGCTGAGCTTTCTCCTGTCCAATGGGATCGCTCGCTTGCAGCAGGATCCCCGCATGGAATTGTAGCCGTCATTGGTCAGGTTGTTATGAGGCCGCAGTAAGTTCCATCATCTTCTGGGCAAGAGTTGTATGATTACGCCTGTAAGTGCAGAGGGGGTATCTCTAACTCTACAGGGGTGAATATTACCCCATTTATCGGCTGTGGCCCCATTACACCCCACGGGAGGTCAATATATAGGATGGGTCCATCCAACACAGATTACACAGCCCCAATCTGCTTCAAAGCTAAAATACCTTTTACTCACTAATGGGGGGATGCAATCTGCCGCCGCTATTTCCAACCTGGGAAATAGCGGCAGCTCCCTATTCAATGCTGTCATTAACGTCAGCATTGATGCGGGATCACAGCAGAACGGCTACAGAAGCTGTCGGGCCCGTTCTGCCGCCATCGACAATCCACGGCCGTTTTTGCTGCCACGCCGCCTTTGCGCCTATCGGCAGACGGGACATTGAATCCCGTCTGTCGTTATGCGGTCGATCTGACCGCAAACGGGCCTGGATCATGTTGTAATACGAAGTGACAGAAATTACGTGGCGCAGTGCTGCCTCAATTCACAGTCCCCTGAAGTTACACCCTAACTTCACAAAATATACATATGGAGCAAAGAATTGGGAAAATAGAAAAGTGGCGCAGTGGAATACTTGATGTTCTATTTTAGTAGACTTCTCTCGAGGTTCCGACTGAAGTCTTTCTCGTATTGATATCGACAACCGGGTAAAGGTAAGTGTTCAGATAAAGAAATCCAGGAAATAGAAAATACAAAACTGTATTAAAAACTAATTTATGAAAAAGGTGTGAGTGTCAATTAATATAAACCATTTCCATGGTAGTGACGAAGAGTGATATAGATGTAATCAGCAGGCGTACCCAGACTCACGTTGTATCGTGGGGATGGTCCTCTCATCAAGGTATCTTTGGCACGTCCTGGAAGAGTTCTTTGTGGATCTTCAATGTGATGACAAGATTTATCCAAATGTGCTCGGAAAAGAATTTAAGAGTGTCTTAGTTTCAATGTATTATCCACATATAGCAATTGAATAGGTGCGTGGGGCAGCTGAACAAGGATATTAAACCTATGGCAGCGTACCTCACTTACGTGATAAAAAGGAAGGAAAATACACATAAAGGTTTCTTTTAGTTTTGAAGAAAAGCGGGCGTACCCCTACTCACGATGCATTTAGATGGTATCAAGCTCATAAAGGTTTCTTTATGTGGAATCTTCCTTGGTGTAGAAAATCGTGTGATTTAGAGATTTTGGGATGCCTTGGATTGGAGGATTTGATGTATCCCAAGTTTTTCGTGTACACATAAAAAGGAAAGAAGGTGATGTCTGAGATTTTTTTGAAAAGTCTTACACCTTATAATCAAGGGGTGTGGTGAATAAAGTGAAGGGCTGTGGCTGAGAGACAGCGTACCTTACTTACGTAAGGAAGTGATGGGGAAACACATAGAAAGGTTTCTTTACTTTTTAGATGGTAACAAATGTAGGCGTACCCCTACTCACGATGTAATTGTGGAGTACCAAACCTATCAAGGTTTCTTTTTGTAGATTCCCTCTGGGTATGGTGGGTTTGATGTATATAGATATCGCCCTGGATCTTCCCCAGTGTAGATACCATAAAACAGAAGGAAAATATTTTCCAAGGTATAACTTGGTGTATATAAAATTCCTGGGTATATTATTTTTCAAAGCCAAAGGGAGATATTGAGTACCCTACTCACCCCTTTAGGTGGGGGAAACACGCCCGTAGCGGTTTCTTTTTTAATTTTTTAATCCACTCCTTATGTGGAACCCAAAAATGGAGCCGGGAAGTCGATGTAAAAAAGTATCACAATGTTTTTAATCCAGAGAATTTTTTTCCCATACAAGTCCCATAAAAAATGGATTGTGAGATCCAAGCCTACACAAATCCACTCCAAAAAATATTTTACAAAAATTCAGCAATAAAAACGAATATATAAAAAATATATAAAAACAATACATACATCCACAGGTAAAGAGAAGTGGCTGTTCACTCTTAACTGGCACGATCTACGCGTTTCGGTCCCTGTGACCTTTATCAAGATGTGTCAGAGAAGAGTGAATAGCTCCTATTTAAATGGTGAACAGCCAATGGGAGGGGGACAGGAAGTGACATTGCATTTTTTCCTTCACTATTACCTACCAAACAAAGTCATACAACAAATATATATAATATCAACAGGTGGATTACATTTCGTATATTTAAATCATAAATCCGAAATACTAAATATATAAGTCCATATAGAGTCCTGAATAACATAAGCTACTTCTTGTTGTCATGGAGACCTCCATCAACATCCGGTTTGAACGGCACTGTGGGGTGATGTTCTTAAGTGTGCCAACAATCAGGCAGGCTAAAGTTGAGCTGGTGATGTCATCTATCATGTTATCGGTACAGGTACTGTAATATCCATACTTTTCTCTCTGATCATCGTAGTACAGAGGATCTCCGCTACCCGGAAGTGGCGGTGGAACGCAGGCAGCCGGAAGAGATGTGTATTGATTTGATGCCGGTGACACGCATGACGCGCGTCTTCCGGTGTACAGCAGGATTGTGGGGGGAAGGCGTGGTATTTTTTGATTTGGAACGCACGCTGAAGAGACTGCTGCCATGTGATAGGCTGTTTTAAAGGTACAGCCTCCGGGATCGATGACAGATTCCATGGCAACATGAAGCTTTGCCGCATATAGAGAAAACAAAAACAGGGAGAAAACATCGTGAGATACATTAATATTATATGTATAAATTTATCCCATAGCATCACAACATAAAGATAAGTATAAGGGCGTCACAGATATCACATTATACATGAGGGTGTCACACATACCTCCCGCAAACATCTTATTTAAACTCAAAAGTGTTTGTTCCACCGTTTTTTATAGTTTAAGGTGGTTTGGGGAAAAAGCCCTTAAAATCTTAGAATATATGAGAAGGTGGATATATTGTCTCATATCCCTCTCCCTTCTTTTCAAATACAATGGTAGCAGAGTCATTGACGCTGGAATTTATACAGCAGGCTGCGATCGCAATAATCCGCAGTCTGGAGTAGTATGGCCAGCATCATGTACCCGAACCAGTTCGTACAACGGGGTTGTCTGTCTGCCCAGTGAACTCAACTGTCCCTATAAGAACCATTTGAGTTCAAAGTCGCTATTGAGTCCACTGGGCAGCAGGGTCTTGCAGTTAAATATTAAATTCATTTCTGCCCTTGCAAGGGCTGTGGAACAGTCAGGTTGTCTAGCAGTACCTTTTATATTTTTTAAGCCCCCAAACTCCACTATATCTTTTGTGGAACACTGGTGGGTGGTTTTGAAGTGTGCAGACAATGCATGTGTCTCAAGGCCCTTTTTGATGTTTCTTAAGTGATCGCTAATGCGTACTTTTAGTGGCCTCGATGTACGTCCGATATAATATTTATTACAGCTACATTTCCTCATATATACAATATTTTTAGAATTGCATGTTATGAAGTCGTGGATTTTGATTTTGTATCCATTGATCGTATATTCTTCTATTTTGTTTTTACCAAGACTTTTAATATTTATGCAGCCCTGACATCCGCCACACCTATAAATTCCCTTTGATTTTATGCCTGGTTTAGGGATGTTGGATGTAAAATTACTACTAACCAGGTTGGTCCTTAAATTGGGCGCTCATCTGTAAATATGTTTTGGACGATCAGGAACTATTTTACCTAATATAGGGTCCACACGTTCAATTTTTTTGTGTTCATCTGTGAAGGTGGTTATGAAGGCAAATGCAAATTCATTATTTTTCTCCCCTTTCGGTTTATCCTGGGGGGGGGATGGATCTCTCTATTCCCTGATTTTGATTTGCCTGCTCTAGACCCTTGACAACGCTACTCTCCCTGTAACCACATGCCATGAATTTTTCTTTCATCTTCGCTGCCTGTGTATCAAAGACCGAATTTTCAAGACAGTTCCTCCTTAATCTCTTGAATTGTCCTGTTGGCACTGAATTCAACCAATGGTCGTGATGACAACTCGAGTAAGGAATATAGGACCCCGAGTCTGTCGGTTTGATGTAGTTTTTAAACTTAAGGGTTCCATCTTCGACATAAACTGTTATGTCCAAAAAATTTATTTGGACAGGTTGTATGTCGAAGGTGAGGACAATGTTTTTATTGTTATTATTTAGGTGGGAGCAAAATGCATTGAGGGTGTCTCTATCGCCCCTCCAGACAAAGAAGATGTCATCTATATAACGCATAGAGGACACCAGACCCGCCCCGAACTGGTTGGGAGCCCAGATGGTATCGAGCTCCCATGCGCCCATAAATATGTTTGCATAGCTCGGGGCGAATCTGGTGCCCATTGCGGTTCCTGTTTGTTGTACATAGAAATCCTCATTAAATAGAAAGTAGTTATTTCTTAGGATAAACTGTATACCCTCTATGATGAAGTTTTGGAGAGGGACCGGTTTCTCGGACTCTCCTAGAAATCTTCTGATACTTTCTACACCATCATCATGATTGATGATGGTGTAGAGGGAGCTGACTTCGGCCGTGATCATGAGATCACCCTCCTCCCACTTAATATTAGATAACCCCTTAAGGAAGTCTCCGGTGTCCTTGAGATGAGATTTATTAAGGAGGACCAGGGGTTGGAGATGGTGATCAATGAGCATGGATAAATTAGCGGTTAAGGAGTTCACCCCTGATATAATTGGTCGTCCCGGGGGATCGACCAATTTTTTGTGCACTTTTAGTAGGATGTACAGTACAGGGGTGGATGGTTTATCATTCACCAAAAATTGAGCCTCTCCTTTGTTTATAACTCCATTACTCAAAGCTGTATCAATGAACGCCTTAAGCTTTCGGAGGGTGGAGGTGGTGGGGTCGCCTTTTAGTTTTTTATATGTGTGGGTATCCCCCAATTGGCGCATGACCTCTGCTTGGTAGTTGGTGGTGTTTAGAACCCCCCCCCCCCCTTATCGGCCGGTTTTATGATAATTTCCCTGTTTTCTTTGAGTGAATTTATAGCCTTCCTTGACAAGTTGGAGTTGAACTTGTTGATATCTATGGTTTCTCTTTCCTCCACTAGGTGACACTGGAGAGTTGTAAGAGTGGGAGTGGGAAGAGTGGGAAGAGAGTGGGAATAGAAGGCGACCACAGGGAGCTTGGGCACTTTAGAATAAATTAATAGTGACTAACTCCTCCCCTTCTACTTCCTCTCCTAGGCAGTTTTAGCAGTGGGAAGAGAGTGGGAATAGAAGGCGACCACAGGGAGCTTGGGCACTTTAGAATAAATTAATAGTGACTAACTCCTCCCCTTCTACTTCCTCTCCTAGGCAGTTTTAGCATGTGCCCTGCGGGAGCTGGGTGCGTTCAAGGCTCACTCCTGAGCTTTATATATTTTTAATTTAAAATGATGCTACAATCAGCAAGAGGACAGGCAGGTAGCTCCCTGTCCCTACCTGCCTGCGACGAGGGCGCTGTCGGCGGGTCCGGTCGCAGCTGCATGCAGCTTGCCTCCGGTACCTGGCTGCAGGATCCACAGATCCTGAGGTCCCGTCGCCGCTGCTTGCAGCGCGCCTCGAGGACCAGTCAGCACGCCGCACCCGACAGCCATGGCAGGGGTAAGTATAGCACTGATCTCCCGTTAGCAGGGGAGTCAGTGTAAAAAGCCGTGGCAGCGCACTTTTTAAAAGCGCCATTCCTGAGGAGCGCGAGCGCGGCATGCTGGGTACTTCCGCTTCCTCCTTCTTTGTAGGAGCGGCAGCCATTGAAGCAGCAGCGTGATCCGCGGCTCCCTCGAGGCGTCTGAAGTGCCGGTGACCCTGGTTCAGTGAGTCACAGCGGGACATAGGAGGTCAGGGCGGCTTGGACTGTGTCCAAAAAGGTCCCTTAGCCGGCGCAAGTTATATTTATATACAGTGCGCGTATCGGGCTTGTGGCAGACTCTGCCTTTTTTCTATACCTCCTCTCCTGTCCGGTATTTCCATCTTTCTCACCTTTCTGTGTAAGATTGCTGTGTGTATGATGGCTGGTAAAAAGATTGCGTGCCAGAAGTGCAGCAATAAGTTCGCGCCACACGCGGAGGGCGCCATTTTATGTCCCTCATGTGCTGCATCCCCAGCCCCCACTCCATCAACGTCGGGGCAGGAGACGCCTGTATGGGCTTCCCAGTTGTCTACAGTGATTTCTCAGCTAGCTTCTGAGTTATCTTCGGCCAGACAAGATAGGGATGCAGCCAGGGATCAACAGGCAGAGTTAACCTCTGCTGTGGAGAGTTTGTCTAGAGCATTACATGCAGACACCTCTACACCCCCTCCCCCTAGACTGGCTTCTGCTAGTAGGATGCTTCCTCAGGTCCCTCTGTTAGACGATACAGATGATGACATGCCAGCTCTAGAGGAGGGTGAATTTAATGACCCTGATGCTCAGCCTGATGCTGAGCCTGATACTCCGCTTATACAGGACACTGATGTCCCCTCTTAGGGTTTAGAGGACTTAATACAAGCAGTCCGGTTAACCCTCAATGTCACAGAGGAGGTGAGACCGGCTGCGCGTCCCTCAGTGTTTGCTAAAAAGCAGAAACAGTCTGCATATTTCCCAGCCTCAGAGGAGCTGGATGAACACTTGCAAAAAGCCTGGTTACACCCAGACAAAAAGTTTCAGGTGTCTCAGAGATTTTTCACTGCCTATCCTTTTCCTAAGGATGCTAGAAAGTCATGCGAGACGCCACCTGCTGTTGATTCTTCGGTATCACGCTTGTCCAAAAAGACAGTGTTACCCATCCCAGGAGCCTCTACCCTTAAAGATGTGTCTGATAGGCGGTTAGAGAGTGCTCTGAAGAATATTTATTCAGCCGCTGGTCTTTTACAACGTCCAGCACAAGTGGGATGTTGGGTCAATAGGGCCATGGAGGTATGGGCATCCCAGGTTGCCTCCTCTCTAGACCCAGGGGCAAGTGATATGTTGCTCTTAGTGGAACACATACGGGAGGCTGCAGGTTACTTGGTAGAAGCCTCTTCAGATGTTTGTATGCTTGCGGCTCGTATCTCTGTAGTTTCTGCTCGCCGTACTCTTTGGTTGAGACAGTGGAATGCAGATGCCGACTCCAAGAAGGCAGTGGAGGCATTACCCTTTGCTGGCGAGGCCCTCTTCGGTCCAGAGCTGGACAAAATGATTTCACAAGCTACAGGGGGTAAGTCTCAGTTCCTGCCCACTGCAGCCCCTCCCACACGTAGGTCATTTCCTACTACTGGAGGGCAGTCCTTTCGGTCATTTAGGCCCACCCCCAGATTCAGGGGTAGGTCTAGGGGAGCGGCTACTAGCTCCAGAGGCTTCCGAGGAAGAGGCAGAGGTTCAGCCAGCGCTCCAATCCTGGATGCAAAGGTTACCTCTAAGCCCTCGGCATGACTCCCCCAGCTCCTGTCCAGAACACAGGGTGGGAGGCCGGCTGCTGTTTTACCATTAGGTATGGGCCGGTTCATGCCAGGACGCATGGGTAAAGGACCTGGTAGCAGTAGGCTACAAGATAGATTTCTTGTTGCCTCCTCCTCAACGTTTTTTTCCCACAGGTTTGCCAGCTTCACAGGAAAAAGGCAGGGCCTTGCAGGCCGCCATTCAGAAGCTCAGGGACCTAGGGGTGGTTATCCCGGTCCCGGAACCGGAAAGGACAAAGGGATTCTATTCCAGCCTTTTTTCTGGTTCCCAAGCCGGACGGCTCAGTAAGGCCCATCTTGAACTTAAAGCAGCTCAACCCCTTTTTACGGTTCACTCGCTTCAAGATGGAGTCACTGCAGTCTGTCATTGCAGGCCTGGAACCAGGGGAGTTTCTTGTATCCATCGATATCAAAGATGCATACCTGCATATCCCCATCTGGCCTCCTCACCAGGCATACCTGCGGTTCGCTGTCCAGAAATGTCACCTGCAGTTCCGAGCCCTACCTTTAGGCCTCTCCTCTGCGCCCCGGGTGTTTACCAAAGTGATGGCTGTCATGATGGAGATACTCAGGGCTCAAGGAGTTACAATTGTCCCTTACTTGGACGACCTTCTGTTGAGGGCTCCGTCCAGGGAAGTCCTTTTGCACAACATCCTCCTGACACGTCGGACTCTGGAGTCCCATGGCTGGATGCTCAACATCCAGAAGTCACAGCTGATCCCATCGCAGAGGATCCTGTTCTTAGGAATGATCCTGGACACGGTCCAGAGAAGGGTGTTCCTTCCCATGGACAAGATCTTGTCCCTCCAGGAAGCGGTTCGTCTGGTGCTGCAGCATCGAACGGTCACGGTTCTCCTTTGCACAAGGCTGCTGGGAAGGATGGTGGCCACATTCGAGGCGGTGCAGTACGGGCGGTTTCGATCTCGCCCCTTCCACCTGTGTCTGCTCCGCCAGTGGACAGGTTCACACCTGTTTCTACAGCAGCGGATTTCTCTCTCCCATCAGGCTCGAGCATCACTGGCGTGGTGGCTCAACTCCAGCAATCTGCAGGAGGGGCGGAGGTTCGCCATACACAATTGGACGCTCCTCACCACGGACGCCAGCCTCAGGGGCTGGGGAGCGGTCACGCTGGGCCTCCACTTCCAGGGACTATGGACCCCGGAGGAAGCACAGATGTCCATCAATGTGCTGGAACTGCGAGCAGTGTATTATGCCATGCTCCAGGCAGAAGTGGTTCTCCGGAACAAGGACATCAGGGTGCAGTCGGACAATGCCACGGCTGTGGCTTACATAAACAAGCAGGGAGGCACCCGCAGCCGTGCAGCGATGAGAGAGGTAAAGAGGATTCTGTGCTGGGTGCAGGAGCACGCAGGGGCCGTGTCTGCCATTTTCATTCATGGCGTGGAAAACTGGGAGGCAAACTACCTCAGCCGCCGGGACGTCCACCACGGAGAGTGGTGTCTGAACCCTCTGGTCTTCCAGACCTTGACCCGTCGGTGGGGTTGTCCGCAGATAGACATGATGGCCTCCAGACACAACCACCAGTTGCCCCGGTACTGCGCTCGGACAAGAGATCCACAGGCGGTGGCAGTGGACGCTCTCACGGCACCCTGGACGGATCAGTTTCTTTACATCTTTCCTCCAGTGCCTCTCATCCCTCGGGTTCTGCAGAGAATCCGACGGGAGTCGGTGACAGTGCTGTTCATCGCCCCAGACTGGCCTCGCCGGTCGTGGTACACGGTCCTAACAGGCCTGTTAGTAGACGAGCCATGGCCTCTGCCTCTCTGCGACGACCTGCTAACACAGGGTCCGTTCGCCTGTCCCAACTTACAGCATCTTCATTTGACGGCATGGCTGTTGAGAGGTCCATCCTGAGGAAGGCAGGGATCCCGCAGGCGGTGATTCCAACCATGATAGGAGCCAGAAAGCAGGTTACCTCGGTGCATTACCACCGCATCTGGAGGGCCTATGTGGCCTGGTGCGAATCCAGGAGGGTCTCTCCTGTGAACTTCAAGTTGGCCAGATTGCTGCTGTTCTTGCAAAAGGGCTTGGCCTCAGGACTCCGGCTGGGGTCCTTGAAGGTTCAAGTATCCGCCCTCTCCATTTTTTTCCAGAAGAAGCTAGCTCTTCTTCCCCAGGTACAGACTTTCTTCCAGGGGGTGTTGCGGCTGCAACCTCCCTTCAGACCTCCTACTGCTCCATGGGACCTGGATGTGGTACTGGCTTTTCTCCAGTCCTCTGTATTTGAGCCTATGGAGGAGGTGGAACTGAAATATGTCACTTGGAAGACTGTCCTACTATTGGCCTTGGCTTCAGCTAGAAGGGTGTCGGAGCTCAGTGCTCTTTCTTGTAAGGCACCCTTCTTACGTTTCCATGAGGAAAGAGCGGAGCTGCGTACCTCTAGTGTTTTTCTCCCAAAGGTGGTCTCGGCATTCCACATTAACCAACCTATTGTGGTGCCGGCCTTTCGGGAGGACTCACAGGAGTCTAGGGCGTTGGACGTGGTCCGGGCCTTGCGCATTTACGTGGCCAGAACAGAATCTGTACGGAAGTCGGATGCCTTGTTTGTCCTCTACGACTCCTTGCGTCCTGGTTGGCCAGCCTCCAAGCAGGCCCTGGCCAGGTGGATCAGATTGACAATTCGTCAAGCTTATGTGGCCTCCTCTAGGGTGCCACCTTCTTCAATTTCCGCCCATTCTACAAGGTCGGTGGGTACCTCCTGGGCGGCTGCCCGTGGAGTTTCTATACAGGATTTATGTAGAGCGGCTACGTGGTCTGGTCAGAGGACCTTTGTCCGCTTCTACAAGTTTGACACTTTTGAGGCAGCTGCTTCGCGGTTTGGCCGTTCTGTGTTAAGGGGTTCTCAGCGTCATTCCACCCGTGTTGGGAGCTCTGGGACGTCCCCACTGTAACTCTCCAGTGTCACCTAGTGGAGGAAAGAGAAAAGGGGATTTTGTACTTACCGTTAAATCCTTTTCTCAGACTCCATAGGTGACACTGGATGCCCACCCGACGCTGTCTCTCCGGTTTACTGTTTGGTTTCAGGTTGGCCAATTACCTGAGGTTAAGGAGACTGTTATAATCAGTCTGAGTTCTAAGTTTTACTAAGTTTTTATGGATGAGTTCATTCTGTTATGAATGCTATTCTTCAAACTATATGTTCACTCAGTGTGAGTGCGTGTGTGACTTATTGTGTTATGTTTAACCTCCTCTCGGAAGTGTGTTGTTTTTCCTTTCTTCCAGCTCCCTCCGGGCACATACCTAACTGCCTAGGAGAGGAAGTAGAAGGGGAGGAGTTAGTCACTATTAATTTATTCTAAAGTGCCCAAGCTCCCTGTGGTCGCCTTCTATTCCCACTGTAACTCTCCAGTGTCACCTATGGAGTCTGAGAAAAGGATTTAACGGTAAGTACAAAATCCCCTTTTTTGCTTCTTCCATTACTAGAGTTGCAAAAGTCTCAAGGAAGGGGCCCTTATGGTGTTGGGGATAAAATATTGACTTTGGTTTAAAGCCAGTGCTCAAATTTTCTATTGTGTCTATGGTATCATCCTTATAGAAGAACCTTTTTAGTGTAAGTTTTCGGACGAACCTTTGAATGTCAATGTACAGATCAAACATATTTATATGGTTCGTGGGGGCGTATTTAAGGCCCCGCTGAAGAACATTAGTTTCATCTACAGACAAAATATGTGAACTTAAGTTAAAGATTTTAGTTTTTAGTGGTTCGGGATTAGGGTTTATCACATCCTTTGGGGTAGTCTTCTTTTTTTTTTATTTCCCTTTTTTTGGAGGTTTCTTTTTCCCTCCTCGAGTTCCTCTATAAGGTTTGTTTATCTGTTTCCGGAGTCGAGCCGGTCTCTCACTAAAAAAGGGGATGGGGAATTCCTATACCTTTCGGTGGTTTCAAAATCATAACTTTCCAAAGGGGAAAATCTGTTATTTAGGCTAGTTTCTCTGTGTGGAGAGGATGGTATTGAGGGTTTAAATTTTTGGGACCTAGTGGGAATCCTCCATTCCGGTGTTCTGTGACTCCTATATTGTCTGATGTTACGTTTAGGGGAATAATTACGGCCAAAGTTACGATGTTTGTACTCTTGTTGGGGAGAGAGATCCCTTCTATTGTTAAAGTTCTGGTAGCTTTTTCTGAAGGGGGCACGTTTTGGAGATCTAAATTTATATTGGTGGTCTCTATCTCTAATCATGTCTTTCATTGTCTCTCCTATAATCCCTTTTTCTCGGGGCAAATTTTCTTTCCGGTTTAAGATTTTGGAAGGCCTTATCTATTCTTTGTGATGGTTGGGGCTCTTGTTCGGTTTCAGGAGTGGAGAGTGCAGATTCTCTATCCCTCCTGAATTTCTTTACTTTCCTCTGTATGAGGGCTCTCTCCATTTTTTTAACATTAAATTCTATGGAATTTTCCATTTCTTTAAATCCATCATTTTTTGAATAGGGCTGTGCTAGAGATTTGTACATTTTGATATCATTTTCTAGCTTATTTAGTTCCCTTTTCCTTTCTTGGATGATTAATTCCATAAGTTTGGTGGAGCAGTTGTCAATTATTGACTCCCACTCTTGTTTAAAACCTTCATTTGCTGAAGAGAAGGTGGAGCTTTTGGTAATTTTGCACTAGGACAAGCTCGTACTGTTTTTTTTACTATGCTAAAGTATATTAATGAACCACTCTAAGACATCCTGACATAATTATAACTAGATCGGAGTATCTTCATAGGTTTAGTTATTTTCATCTAAAAAGTGAAACTTTAGGCCTCTTGCCAGAACAGAAGATGTTGACTCAGATCAAAATGCTTTTGCACATTTCTTATTCAGGTCAAGTCACAACTTTCCCACACTAGCCGATTTTGAATTTCTCAATTTCAGTTTTTTCACTCCGCCCTAATATATATATAGTGTAAATACAAATACATTTTTAGGATATGTTCAGAGCGCTGTCCGTAAATATAAGAGAAAGGATTCTTCCTTCTTCTCCGACTCTCACAAAATCAAATGGGTTATGGGAAAAAAGAGAAGAGATGAATGTGTAGGATTTGCACTGTGACAATCAAAAATAAACGTGGGTTTCGCTCTGGACATATCCTAACATTGTATTTGTATTGTCTATTTACTTGTTTTTTGGTTGCACAAGTTCTTTGGATATATTGGAGTTGCTCCTCCTTAGATTGCGCCTTGATTACTCCATTGTTTACATTCTTTTGTCATATATATATATAGTGTTTATATATAGTGTTGCTATATGTGTAACGTTGGAGGGATCTGGTGTAGTTCTGGTAATTACCCATAAGGGGACTGGGAAGTAATCTGACTCTACAGACCGCGACCCCCCATTATTCTGGCATCATTCTTACTACATGACATTAATGTAAATCCCCAACTGGCCAGACCTCCATACCTATCCATACAGACAATCTGGGGACGTCCCTGACAGTACTGTGGTGCTGTGGTGACGCTCCTGTGTACTTACCTTATAAGGTGCGTGTTCCACAACAGAAACGGCTGAAGAATCTGCAATGGGACACAATGAGCATTTCTATACATCACGTGCCAATATACAGTCACTACATGGTATGGGATCACTGACCCCCATTCATGCCGCCATGCTGACCGCCCTCCCCCCCCCCCCCCCCCGCTGCGCCAATTTGCACGTGATCGCAGCCAGGCACAGGAGGAGAAAAACATTCATAATCACTCACCATAGAATGGTTTCCCCTCTCTTAACGCAGAACTGAGTAAGCAAGATGTCATTTGGAGCTGCAATGGCGATAGGGAGAAGGAAGCCGCTGGCTGGTCCTCAGCGGCCCTCCCTCCCAACTGGCAGAAAAAATCTGTCCTTACGCCCCAAATGCCCATCACCTGTCAATCAACTTTTGTACGGATAACAATGGCTAGCCAATTGCTGGCTGTGATCACACGGACGGCTGTGTGCATGTGCGGTCATGCGATAGTCGCCTGTGCTGCGGGATCACCTGATTTCAATGGATCCCTATTCAATGCTGTCATTAACGACAGCATTGATGTGAGAACATGGCAGAACGGGCTCGACTTCAGAAGCTGTTGGGCCTGTTCCGCCGATAACGGCCATGGATTGTCGGGATCCAGGCCGCAGATCGACAATCCACGGCCGTTTTTGTGGCCAGGCCCCCTTTGCGCACATCGGCAGGTGGGACATAGAATCCCACCTGTCGTTATGCGGTCGATCTGACCGCAAACGGGCCAGGATCACTGCTGTCGGCGGGGAACGACAGCCGTGATCCCAGATTGCATATCCCCCTAAGACTGAGTTGTCACGTTAATTATCAATGATACTATATCAAACGTGAGAGAACTGCGGGTGTACATTTAACGGAAAATAGAGCGAGATAGAAATGAAATAATAGTTCTATAATACAATGGTCTGGGGGTGGGACACATAGACGCGACAATTTAACAAACATGAACGAGAAGCACTGAAAAAATAGAAGGACAACAAGGAACTTATAGTAAAGCCAGCGGACAAGGCAGCATGCTGTACATCCACAAATTACTTAGGATCCTAGGGGATCAGAACACATATTGCATACTGAAGAATGATCCCACTCAACAATAAAAACAAGAACTACAGACACTCTTACACAAAGGATTATCCCTAGGGATAATCAATAAACAAGCATTTTATTTCTTACACCCACACCACCCAGTAGTCCCAGTATTTCACTACCTACCAAAGATACACAAGAACCCAACGCAACCCCCAGGCAGACCAGTCATTTCAGGTATCAACAATTTATCTCAATACATAGATCAATTCTTGCAACCTTTAGTCAGCCAACAACCATCACACTTAAAAGATACAACACATACACTACTAAACTTTCAAGACATCTACTGGCAAGATGACATGTGACTATCACTAGCGATAGGATCTCGCTATACACAATCATTAAACACACACAGGGTATAGAAAGTGCAGCACACTTTCTAACGAAAGACACCACAATACATCCGACACAAATAGAATTCATCACAGAAGCCATCAACTTCATTGTTACTCATCATTTTACATGGTGCGACAACAATTATTATTTACAGCGCACAGGCACCGCCATGGGGACCAGATTTCCCCCCAAGTTATGCCAATCTATTTTTGAGAAAATGGGAGGAGGAAGCATTTGGCATGGACATGAATTCAGGGCGAATCTGGTCCTCTGGCGAAGGTACATAGGCGACATACTTTTGATAATTCTCGCGACAACTCTGTCTTGTTCTTTCAACTCCTTACATACTGATGTGTATGACGGTCCCCCCTCTATGTCCCTATACTACCATGGGCTGTATATACAGGGGTACACATGACTAATACCAAGTGCAGGTGTTACTGGGTGTAAGCCGGGCACATATTGATGTGTATGATGGCCCCTCTCCATGGGCTGTATATACAGGGTACACCTGTTAGACAGAGAAACATAACAGCTACTTACTCAGATGAGGTATCGGGACTGTTTTTGGGGTCCTTCCCAGAGTCACTGTTAGAATAATAATAATAATTAGTGGTGATACACAAAGCTCAGCAGCGCAGTAGTGTGATCCACACAACATGACACTACCGCACTATACACAATATCCACATCGGGTGTTCCTGTTACATGATCAGAACCAGGATCAGCAGAGAATCGGCAGCTGGTAAATGCCGCTGCTTAGTAATTCTATCCCATTGTCTGACCACTGCCTGTGTGATTGATGTAGGGGCCAATTCAAAAGGTCCGAATTTGCACCCTCGGTCAGGGGACATCCCTGGGTGGACCCACAAATAAAGTGGGCACACCCACAGAAATGCTGGGTGGAGCCCATGCCCCCACCAACTCGGGGCGGGTGCATGACATCACATGACATCAGCGACCGCCTTCAAATCGTAAAACGTAAGCCCTGGCTTTGTGCAGCAAACAGAGGGGAAATCATTCCATGGTGTGCGAGGAGATGTGTAAGCGTAGAACCGACGCCTCATCTCTGCAACTACACAGTAACACTGACCATTAGTCTAGGGGTCCCGATTCTGGTTCACTCGCAAAAGCAAATTATCTCTCTAAACCATGTGCACTGCAGGTGGGGCAGATGTAACATGTGCAGAGAGAGAGTTACATTTGGGCGGGGTCTGTACTTCAAACTGATATCTATATTGCAGTGTAAAAATAAAGCATTCAGTATTTACCCTGCACAAAAACAAAAAAACTCACCCAAATCGAAATCTCTCCGCACATGTTACATCTGCCCCCCTCCCCCTGCAGTGCAGCATGGTCTTGTCCATTAGAGAAAATTGACTTTTGCAAGTTAATTTTTTTCTTCTATACTGAAATTGCTGCAGTCACAGGTCCTGGTAACGCCGTCATGGCTGTATTCTCTCTTGTGTATGAGAGATTAGTACATTAGTATATTATGTACAAATAGGGTAATGGGCCATTAGCATTACTACTGTCACAGTGACAGCGCTGTTCTGCACTCTGTATACTGCCATGGGGTGTCAGTATATACTGCTGTACACCCGGGAATGTACTGACACGTCCAATGGGATGCATGTATCTTATCTGCGCTCTGTAATACAGCCAATCAGATACCTACTCATCATCGATCCAGTTGGTAATCATCTCTACCCTATAAAAGATCCAGTAAAAGAAAAGAAGTGACAGTTAGGATCTGATCCCTGCAAGACATTTAATAATTATTGTATGTTATGTAAGTACATTTCTGCCGGCTAGGAATAGATTATGTGATGATTAGATTATCGGAGAACCACGAATGCGCAAGCCCTCCGTGCGGCCACAGATGGCGATGGTCTGCAATCGCAGGCTGTACGCTGGCTGATTAAAAGCCAGTCTAAATGTGTGGGCCTCACTCTAGCGTTCTCTGGGAGTGACGCACGAAAACATGACTAATACCTGGTGCGGGTGTTACTGGGTGTAGACCGGGCACATACTGATGTGTATGACGGTCCCCCTCTATGTCCTTATACTACCATGGGCTGTATATACAGGGTACACATGAGTAATACCTGGTGCGGGTGTTACTGGGTGTAAGCCGGGCACATACTGATGTGTATGACGGTCCCCTCTATGTCCCTATACTACCATGGGCTGTATATACAGGGTACACATGACTAATACCTGGTGCGGGTGTTACTGGGTGTAAGCCGGGCACATACTGATGTGTATGACGGTCCCCCCTCTATGTCCCTATACTACCATGGGATGTATATACAGGGGTACACATGACTAATACCTGGTGCGGGTGTTACTGGGTGTAAGCTGGGCACATACTGATGTGTATGACGGTCCCCCCTCTATGTCCCTATATTACCATGGGCTGTATATACAGGGGTACATGTGACTAATACCTGGTGTGGGTGTTACTGGGTGTAAGCCGGGCACATACTGATGTGTATGACGGTCCCCCCTCTATGTCCCTATACTACCATGGGCTGTATATACAGGGGTACACATGACTAATACCTGGTGCAGGTGTTACTGGGTGTAAGCTGGGCACATACTGATGTGTATGACGGTCTCCCCTCTATGTCCCTATACTACCATGGGCTGTATATACAGGGGTACACATGACTAATACCTGGTGCGGGTGTTACTGGGTGTAAGCCGGGCACATACTGATGTGTATGACGGTCCCCCCCTCTATGTCCCTATATTACCATAGGCTGTATATACAGGGGTACACATGACTAATACCTGGTGCGGGTGTTACTGGGTGTAAGCTGGGCACATACTGATGTGTATGACGGTCCCCCCTCTATGTCCCTATACTACCATGTGCTGTATATACAGGGGTACACGTGACTAATACCTGGTGCGGGTGTTACTGGGTGTAAGCCGGGCACATACTGATGTGTATGACGGTCCCCCTCTATGTCCCTATACTACCATGGGCTGTATATACAGGGGTACACGTGACTAATACCTGGTGCAGGTGTTACTGGGTGTAAGCCGGGCACATACTGATGTGTATGACGGTCCCCCCTCTATGTCCCTATACTACCATGGGCTGTATATACAGGGGTACACATGACTAATACCTGGTGCGGCTGTTACTGGGTGTAAGCCGGGAACATACTGATGTGTATGACGATCCCCCCTCTATGTCCTTATACTACCATGGGCTGTATATACAGGGGTACACATGACTAATACCTGGTGCGGGTGTTACTGGGTGTAAACCGGGCACATACTGATGTGTATGACGGTCCCCCTCTATGTCCCTATACTACCATGGGCTGTATATACAGGGGTACACATGACTAATACCTGGTGCGGGTGTTACTGGGTGTAAGCCGGGCACATACTGATGTGTATGACGGTCCCCCCTCTATGTCCTTATATTACCATGGGCTGTATATACAGGGTACACATGACTAATACCTGGTGCGGGTGTTACTGTGTGTAAGCCGGGCACATACTGATGTGTATGACGGTCACCCCTCTATGTCCTTATACTACCATGGGCTGTATATACAGGGGTACACATGACTAATACCTGGTGCGGGTGTTACTGGGTGTAAGCCGGGCACATACTGATGTGTATGACGGTCCCCCCTCTATGTCCTTATACTACCATGGGCTGTATATACAGGGTACACATGACTAATACCTGGTGCGGGTGTTACTGGGTGTAAGCCGGGCACATACTGATGTGTATGACGGTCCCCCCTCTATGTCCCTATACTACCATGTGCTGTATATACAGGGTACACATGACTAATACCTGGTGCGGGTGTTACTGGGTGTAAGCCGGGCACATACTGATGTGTATGACGGTCACCCCTCTATGTCCCTATATTACCATGGGCTGTATATACAGGGTACATGTGACTAATACCTGGTGCGGGTGTTACTGGGTGTAAGCCGGGCACATACTGCTGTGTATGACGGTCACCCCTCTATGTCCTTATACTACCATGGGCTGTATATACAGGGGTACACGTGACTAATACCTGGTGCGGGTGTTACTGGGTGTAAGCTGGGCACATGCTGATGTGTATGACGGTCTCCCCTCTATGTCCCTATACTACCATGGGCTGTATATACAGGGGTACACATGACTAATACCTGGTGCGGGTGTTACTGGGTGTAAGCCGGGCACATACTGATGTGTATGACGGTCCCCCTCTATGTCCCTATACTACCATTGGCTGTATATAAAGGGGTATACATGACTAATACCTGGTGCGGGTGTTACTGGGTGTAAGCCAGGCACATACTGCTGTGTATGACGGTCCCCCCTCTATGTGCTTATACTACCATGGGCTGTATATACAGGGGTACACATGACTAATACCTGGTGCGGGTGTTACTGGGTGTAAGCTGGGCACATACTGATGTGTATGACGGTCCCCCCTCTATGTCCCTATACTACCATGGGCTGTATATACAGGGGTACACATGACTAATACCTGGTGCGGGTGTTACTGGGTGTAAGCCGGGCACATACTGATGTGTATGACGGTCCCCCCTCTATGTCCTTATACTACCATGGGCTGTATATACAGGGGTACACATGACTAATACCTGGTGCGGGTGTTACTGGGTGTAAGCCGGGCACATACTGATGTGTATGACGGTCCCCCCTCTATGTCCCTATACTACCATGGGCTGTATATACAGGGGTACACATGACTAATACCTGGTGCGGGTGTTACTGGGTATAAGCCGGTCACTAAGGCCCTTATTCTAAATCGGACGGTACGGCCCGCGTGCGGCCGTACCGCCGATGTTTTTCTTCTGCACATGCGCAGAGGTCAATCTGCGCATGTGCAGCCCCCTTCGCCGCAGACGTATTTCGTCCGCCGCAAAGGGGGCGTATAGGGGCGTGAGGGGCTTCATACCCTCATTTCCCTATGTGTACGCCCCGCGTTTCATGGGCGTTCCCATGCAAACGCGGGGCGTATGCATGGTAATGAGGGTATGACGCAACTCATGGGGGCGGAAAGCTGACGTCGCCGGATGTCAGCTTTCAGCCCCCATACAAGCTAACACACGGACGATTGTCCGTGTGGTCTCAGCTTGCGGGAGCTGCCGGGGCGTGCGGACCTGCCTTCGATGGTCGACGACCATCGAATGCAGGGGGCAGCTCCCACCATGGTGGAGGCGTACGCCTCCACCATTTTTATGCGGATCGCCAGCCGTCCGTGTACGGACGGCCGTGGCGATCCGTGTC
Source organism: Crinia signifera (assembly GCF_055691185.1). Taxonomy (NCBI): domain Eukaryota; kingdom Metazoa; phylum Chordata; class Amphibia; order Anura; family Myobatrachidae; genus Crinia; species Crinia signifera. The sequence continues at coordinate 323,598,528 of NC_139219.1, read as the reverse complement.
GGGGGCGGGGATTGGTTTGTGCGGCCAGAGCACCGTGTGCGGCTCTGGCCGCACCAACCAGAATAAGGGCCATACTGATGTGTATGACGGTCCTCCCTCTATGTCCTTATACTACCATGTGCTGTATATACAGGGGTACACATGACTAATACCTGGTGCGGGTGTTACTGGGTGTAAGCCGGGCACATACTGATGTGTATGACGGTCCCCCCTCTATGTCCCTATACTACCATGGGCTGTATATACAGGGTACACATGACTAATACCTGGTGCGGGTGTTACTGGGTGTAAGCTGGGCACATACTGATGTGTATGACGGTCCCCCCTCTATGTCCCTATACTACCATGGGCTGTATATACAGGGGTACACATGACTAATACCAAGTGCGGGTGTTACTGGGTGTAAGCCGGGCACATACTGATGTGTATGACGGTCCCCCCTCTATGTCCCTATACTACCATGGGCTGTATATACAGGGGTACACATGACTAATACCTGGTGCGGGTGTTACTGGGTATAAGCCGGTCACATACTGATGTGTATGACGGTCCCCCCTCTATGTCCTTATACTACCATGTGCTGTATATACAGGGGTACACATGACTAATACCTGGTGCGGGTGTTACTGGGTGTAAGCTGGGCACATACTGATGTGTATGACGGTCCCCCCTCTATGTCCCTATACTACCATGGGCTGTATATACAGGGTACACGTGACTAATACCTGGTGCGGGTGTTACTGGGTGTAAGCCGGTCACATACTGATGTGTATGACGGTCACCCCTCTATGTCCCTATACTACCATGTGCTGTATATACAGGGGTACACATGACTAATACCTGGTGCGGGTGTTACTGGGTGTAAGCTGGGCACATACTGATGTGTATGACGGTCCCCCCTCTATGTCCCTATACTACCATGGGCTGTATATACAGGGTACACATGACTAATACCTGGTGCGGGTGTTACTGGGTGTAAGCCGGGCACATACTGATGTGTATGACGGTCCCCCCTCTATGTCCCTATACTACCATGGGCTGTATATACAGGGTACACATGACTAATACCTGGTGCGGGTGTTACTGGGTGTAAGCCGGGCACATACTGATGTGTATGACGGTCCCCCCTCTATGTCCCTATACTACCATGTGCTGTATATACAGGGTACACATGACTAATACCTGGTGCGGGTGTTACTGGGTGTAAGCCGGGCACATACTGATGTGTATGACGGTCCCCCCTCTATGTCCCTATACTACCATGTGCTGTATATACAGGGTACACATGACTAATACCTGGTGCGGGTGTTACTGGGTGTAAGCCGGGCACATACTGATGTGTATGACGGTCCCCCTCTATGTCCTTATACTACCATGGGCTGTATATACAGGGTACACATGACTAATACCTGGTGCGGGTGTTACTGGGTGTAAGCCGGGCACATACTGATGTGTATGACGGTCCCCCCTCTATGTCCTTATACTACCATGGGCTGTATATACAGGGGTACACGTGACTAATACCTGGTGCGGGTGTTACTGGGTGTAAGCCTGGGACATACTGATGTGTATGACGGCCCCCTCTATGTCCTTATACTACCATGGGCTGTATATACAGGGTACACATGACTAATACCTGGTGCGGGTGTTACTGGGTGTAAGCTGGGCACATACTGATGTGTATGATGGTCCCCCCTCTATGTCCCTATACTACCATGGGCTGTATATACAGGGGTACACGTGACTAATACCTGGTGCGGGTGTTACTGGGTGTAAGCCGGTCACATACTGATGTGTATGACGGTCACCCCTCTATGTCCCTATACTACCATGTGCTGTATATACAGGGGTACACATGACTAATACCTGGTGCGGGTGTTACTGGGTGTAAGCTGGGCACATACTGATGTGTATGACGGTCCCCCCTCTATGTCCCTATACTACCATGGGCTGTATATACAGGGGTACACATGACTAATACCTGGTGCGGGTGTTACTGGGTGTAAGCCGGGCACATACTGATGTGTATGACGGTCACTCCTCTATGTCCTTATACTACCATGGGCTGTATATACAGGGGTACACATGACTAATACCTGGTGCAGGTGTTACTGGGTGTAAGCTGGGCACATACTGATGTGTATGACGGTCCCCCCTCTATGTCCCTATACTACCATGTGCTGTATATACAGGGTACACGTGACTAATACCTGGTGCGGGTGTTACTGGGTGTAAGCCGGGCACATACTGATGTGTATGACGGTCCCCCCTCTATGTCCCTATACTACCATGTGCTGTATATACAGGGTACACATGACTAATACCTGGTGCGGGTGTTACTGGGTGTAAGCTGGGCACATACTGATGTGTATGACGGTCCCCCCTCTATGTCCTTATACTACCATGCGCTGTATATACAGGGGTACACATGACTAATACCTGGTGCAGGTGTTACTGGGTGTAAGCCGGGCACATACTGATGTGTATGACGGTCCCCCCTCTATGTCCCTATACTACCATGGGCTGTATATACAGGGGTACACATGACTAATACCTGGTGCGGGTGTTACTGGGTGTAAGCCGGGCACATACTGATGTGTATGACGGTCCCCCCTCTATGTCCCTATACTACCATGGGCTGTATATACAGGGGTACACATGACTAATACCTGGTGCGGGTGTTACTGGGTGTAAGCTGGGCACATACTGATGTGTATGACGGTCCCCCCTCTATGTCCCTATACTACCATGGGCTGTATATACAGGGGTACACATGACTAATACCTGGTGCGGGTGTTACTGGGTGTAAGCCGGGCACATACTGATGTGTATGACGGTCCCCCTCTATGTCCTTATACTACCATGGGCTGTATATACAGGGGTACACATGACTAATACCTGGTGCGGGTGTTACTGGGTGTAAGCCGGGCACATACTGATGTGTATGACGGTCCCCCCTCTATGTCCCTATTCTACCATGGGCTGTATATACAGGGGTACACATGACTAATACCTGGTGCGGGTGTTACTGGGTGTAAGCCGGGCACATACTGATGTGTATGACGGCCCCTCTCCATGGGCTGTATATACAGGGTACACCTGACTAATACCAGGCCGGGCCCATACTAATGTGTATGACATTCCCGCTACAAGGTCTCAGCCCCTTCCCATCATATATGAGACAGGGCTACGTGATGATACGGGTCTGATCTGTTAGACAGAGAAACATAACAGCTACTTACTCAGTTGAGGTATCGGGACTGTTTTTGGTGTCCTTCTCCGAGTCACTGTTAGAATAATAATAATAATTAGAGGTGATACACAAAGCTCAGCAGCGCAGTAATGTGATCCACACAACATTACACTATCGCACTATACACAATATACACATCGGGTGTTCCTGTTACATGGTCAGAACCAGGATCAGCAGAGAATCAGCAGCTGGTAAATGCCGCTGCTTAGTAATTCTATCCCATTGTCTGACCACTGCCTGTGTGATTGATGTAGGGGCCAATTCAAAAGGTCCGAATTTGCACCCTCGGTCAGGGGACATCCCTGGGTGGACCCACAAATAAAGTGAGCACACCCACAGAAATGCTGGGCGGAGCCCATGCCCCCGCCAACTCGGGGCGGGTGCATGACATCACATGACATCAGCGACCGCCTTCAAATCGTAAAACGTAAGCCCTGGCTTTGTGCAGCAAACAGAGGGGAAATCATTCCATGGTGTGCGAGGAGATGTGTAAGCGTAGAACCGACGTCTCATCTCTACAACTACACCGTAACACTGACCATCAGTCTAGGGGTCCCGATTCTGGTTCACTCGCAAAAGCAAATTCTCTTTCTAAACCATGTGCACTGCAGGTGGGGCAGATGTAACATGTGCAGAGAGAGAGTTACATTTGGGCGGGGTCTGTACTTCAAACTGATATCTATATTGCAGTGTAAAAATAAAGCATTCAGTATTTACCCTGCACAAAAACAAAATAACTCACCCAACTCTAACTCTCTCCGCACATGTTACATCTGCCCCCCTCCCCCTGCAGTGCAGCATGGTCTTGTCCATTAGAGAGAATTGACTTTTGCAAGTTAATTTTTTTTTCTTCAATACTGAAATTGCTGCAGTCACAGGTCCTGGTAACGCCGTCATGGCTGTATTCTCTCTTGTGTATGAGAGATTAGTACATTAGTATATTATGTACAAATAGGGTAATGGGCCATTAGCATTACTACTGTCACAGTGACAGCGCTGTTCTGCGCTCTGTATACTGCCATGGGGTGTCAGTATACACCGCTCTACACCCGGGAATGTACTGACACGTCCAATCGGATGCATGTATCTTATCTGCGCTCCATAATACAGCCAATCAGATACCTACTCATCACAGATCCAGTTGTTTATCATCACTTCCCTATAAAAGATCCAGTAAAAGAAAAAAAGTGACAGTTAGGAGCTGATCCCTGCAAGACATTTAATAATTATTGTATGTTATGTAAGTACATTTCTGCCGGCTAGGAATAGATTATGTGATGATTAGATTATCGGAGAACCACGAATGCGCAAGCCCTCCGTGCGGCCACAGATGGCGATGGTCTGCAATCGCAGGCTGTACGCTGGCTGATTAAAAGCCAGTCTAAATGTGTGGGCCTCACTCTAGCGTTCTCTGGGAGTGACGCACGAAAAAGCAGTCGGGCCCAGCCGCTGGGAGGGACGGCTGCTGACGTCATCAGCCCCCGATCTTCCTACAGCCATCACAGTGCCGAGTAAGTACTGACTTACACCGCACTGCACACGGAGAGGGGAAATCCATGCGCCGGTGAGTGGATTTCCCCCCTCTTTGGACAGGTATGAATCAGCCCCATTGTATTCAGGACAGCCGATGACAACTGATGAAAGGTCACCTGACGATATTATGTGGAGGCCCGGTTCTACCAGACTAATATTATCCAAGTAATAAAGTGATATAATTACCTCCCAACTGCTTCCACTACTGGTGAAACCTCTGAGAAATAAATAGAGGATATTAGATGGTAAAACAACAACAATTTGCATATAATAAAAGGTAATTAGTAACATCTCAGGACGTACCTGGTATGGGCTTCAGCACCTGCTGCAGAGGGGAAACAGAAGATTATTAGTCAATATAACCCATTACACGTGTGTTATACGTGTCACCATTCCTGAGCGTATACATAGGGGAGCATTTGGGGGAAGCGACGGGACAGGAGAGAATGCAGAAGGGTTAGGAGATTCCTGCTGGGGTCCCTCCTACATACATTTAGGGGATACGTAACATATTCTGCAAATATTACATAATAAATGGGTCCCATAGAGATATATATAAGAAATGTAAATAACTTACAAGACGCTTCCGGGCTTTATATCCGATCACCCAGTTCTTTTTGGGGGTTTTGCGAAATTTCCTAGAAACAGAATATACAGAATATTATAGGGATTGCTGGGCCATGTGACAGCACTCTGTTATACAGATGAGGGATAATAACAACACTCACACTGTGTGCATCAACACACTCAGCTTAAAAAATCTGTCCTCCAGCTCCTGCGGAGGGAATGAAAAAAAGGTTAACATTGATTTTAACTGAACCTGCCCAGAGATCTACCGTAACCCAAGGGGGGTCATTCTGATTGACCCGGTAACCCGCTAAGCTCGCAGGTTACCGTCCCTGTGACACCACCCCACGTATCCCTGTCGCCGCCGTATCCCCTCGCATGTGCCCGCAAATCCGAAATCATTCCGTGGTTGGGTTTTACCCGCCTTCGCAAATATAAGTCTGTTGAGACTGACTTATATTTGCGAGCGCCGGACAAAGAGAGGACGGGCGGCTGACGTCAGGAGGAACTTGGAAGGAGTGCAGGAGAAGTGGGAAAAATGTGAAAGTGCAATGCTAAAAGCAACAGAACTTTGTGTCAAAAGAGTTAGGAAAAACACAAGGAAAAGGAAGCCATTGTGGTTTGTGAAAGATGTAACAAGTATTGTGAGAGCAAAAAAGTTGGCCTTTCAGAAATTTAAGCAGACGCAGAATAATGAGGACAAAGAGGGGTATCTTGTTAGACAGAAGGAGGCTAGAAGGTAATCAGATGTGCAAAAGCACAGACTGAGGAGAAAATGGCCCAGTCGGTGGGTAAAAGGGGGGAAAACTTTTTCGAGGTATATAAGTGAAAGAGAAAAACAAAAAGTGGAGTAATAAGACTAAAGACAGAGAGTGGAAGTTTTCTTGAGAGGGACAATATAATAGCAGATCATATTAATAATTATTTCTGCTGCTTTCACTGCTGAAAGAGAGGGGAGGGGGCCACAGTTAATTGGCAAGTATAGTCAGAGAAATGAGGGAGAAACAAGTACATTTACAGAGGAGAAAGTCCTCACAGAACTCTCAAAACTGAATGTGGATAAATCAATGGGGCCAGTTGGGATACATCCAAGGATACTAAAAGAGCTTAAAGGGGAGCTGGTAAAACCAATAACATAATTATTCAACCAGTCAATAGCTACTGGAGTAATCCCTGAGGACTGGAAAACAGCGAATGTAGTCCCACTGCACAAAAGTGGAAGCAAGGAAGAGGTAAGCAACTATCGACCAGTGAGCCTTATGTGGGGTACACACCAGGACGATATGGCCCAAAATGAGCCAATTTAGATACAATCTCGACCAATTGTATGTAAATCGGACGTGTTTTGGGCCATTTCGCTGCCCTTTTGATTCGATCCCGATCCGATGCGCGGCCCCGCGGGTCGTAAGGTCTTTTCTGAGATCCTATCTGCTACAGGTTGGATCTCAAAAATGACCATTGTAGTGGGTAAGGGTCGCAATCGGATCGCGATCACATCAGGGGCTTTTTCTGTGCCGATTGCTCACGAGCAGGATCGTCCTGGTGTGTACCAGGCATTACATCAGTAGTAGGGAAATTGATGGAAACACTCTTAAACAGCGGCGTAACTAGTTTTTCGGCGCCCCCCTGCCGACAAGTCAGGAGGCGCCCCCCTGTAAAAAAAAACGGAGCGGAGGGGAGTCGTGGTACGGCGGTCGGGAGGGGGGGTTGTGTTTCTGTGTGTGTGTGTGTGTTTGTATGTATGTGTAACGTGTTTGTGTGTGTGCGCGTGTGTGCGTTACCTCTGGCCGGCTGGCCGCATCCGTCTGCGCCGGGTCCCGGGCGGCTCTCCCGTTACTGCTGCTAATGAAAAAGTGACACTTGGAAAATGGCTGCCCCCATACTGCAGACGAAAAACTGTCTGCGGTATGGGGGCAGCCATTTTCCAAGTGTCACCTTTTTGTACTAGAACAGCGCTGCGGCTGCCGGGACTCGGGAGAGCTGGGACCCGGTGGTGCACGGTACGGCGGCAGAAGGCAACTATCATCCCGCAGCCCCCCCGGCGCCCACATACCCTCAGCGCCTCCCCGCCACCGCGGGGGCTGCGGGACGATAGTTACGCCACTGCTCTTAAAACAAAAAGTTCTAGAATATCTCAAAATTAGCAATTTACAGGATCCGAAACAGCATGGGTTTACTGGGGGAAGATCATGTCAAACAAATCTTATTGACTTTTTTGACTGGGTGACTAAAGTAATAGATCCAGGTGGGGCTGTAGATGTAGCTTATCTAGACTTTAGTAAGGCTTTTGACACTGTCCCACATCGCAGACTGTTAAATAAACTTGAAAGCTTGGGATTGGATTCTTCAGATTGGGCTGGTTGGAACAAAGACATGGTTATGGATGAGAGCAAATGACAGTTGACCATTTGCTTGAAAATGCTGGAAACCTGACAAACTGTCACTCATCCATAACCATGTTTTTGTTCCAATCAGCCAGATCTGAAGATAAATCTTACTAGTGTATGGGCACCTTAAGATAGTTAAATGGATAAGATCTTGGTTGCAGGACAGAAGACAGAGAGTTGTGACATTTGGGGATAACAGAAAAAAAGTTTAGGTCAGGAAAAGAGCCACAAATCCAAGAAATTAGGGAGCTCAGGGAAAACATACCTCCATTATTCAAGTCGTACTAAGAAGTGAGGGTTCCATGGCAATCTCTCAGGATTCCGTGATGTCATCGTGTGTCTGTGACATCATTCCCAGCTGTGAATATCTTTTTATCTGTTTGGGATGTAAGGAGATATACAGTGGCGTAAATACACTAAGACAGCCACCGCCACCGCTTGGGGGAGCGAGTGGCAGCGCTGTCTGTGTGGGCGCCGGCGGCCAGCACTTACATGCCTGCCGCTGCCCGCCCCGCAGGCTGAGCAGCGGAGTCAGCCTTGGCGCGGGCGCAGCCATAAAGCCTGCTGTCCAGTGGCGTCACCTCATATCCCCGGTTCACAAATGCGCCGCCTACCAACATCCCTTGCCCCAGCAATTACCCGTCCGCCCGGTAGTTGTACTACAGGTACAGCCCTTTGCGGACCCTCCCCCTCCACTCTTTAATGCCGCTGCCGGGGCCTGATGTCATGCTCTAGTGACTGCCCCGGCGCGATAAATGAAACAGGCCGCAGGGTTATGATGCGCTACTGCACGGCGCTTCTGCCACGGGCTCTGCAGCTGTAGCCTTCTCGGGACCCGCCGCCGCAGCCTCCACGAAACCCACCACTGATGCCTCCAACGTCGCCTGCTGCCCTGCGCTCCCTAATGTGATGCACTGCTGCCTCCATGGAACCCGACACTGTCTCCACGGTACACTGCTTGCCTTGAATAATGAAAGTGATTTGTTACTCTCTCTCTCTCTCTGCTGTCTTTATCCCTCTCTCTCTCTCTCTGCTGTCTTTATCTCTCTCTGCTGTCCTTATCTCTCTCTCTGCTGTCCTTATCTCTCTCTCTGCTGTCTTTATCTCTCTCTCTCTGCTGTCTTTATCTCTATATCTGCTGACATAATCTCTCTCTGCTGTCCACTCTGCTTTCCTTATCTCTCTCTCTGCTGTCTTTATCTCTCTCTTTCTCTCTCCTGTCCTTATCTCTCTCTCTCCTGTCCTTATCTCTCTCTCTCCTGTCTTTATCTCTCTCTCTGCTGTCCTTATCTCTCTCTCTCTCTCTCTCTGTTGTCTTTATCTATCTCTCTCTGCTGTCTTTATCTCTCTCTCTGCTGTCTTTATCTCTCTCTCTGCTGTCTTTATCTCTCTCTGCTGTCTTTATCTCTCTCTCTCTGCTGTCTTTATCTCTCTCTCTCTGCTGTCTTTATCTCCCTCTGCTGTCTTTATCTCCCTCTGCTGTCTTTATCTCTCTCCCTCTGCTGTCTTTATCTCTCTCCTGCCGCTGTCCTTCTCTCTCTCATTCTCTGCTCTCTCTGCTGTCCTCTCTCTCTCTCCACTCTCTTAGAGAGAACGTGCATCCTGGCCACACACATATATATATATATATATATATATATATATATATATATATATATATATATATATATATATATAGTGGGGGGGGGGGGGCACCACAAACTTTTTGGCAGGGGGGAGCAAAATGTATAGTTACGCCACTGGAGATATATCCCTGTTTTCCAGACATCTCTCCATGGTCTTCACAAATGTGCGGTTATCCCTGGTAACTCGCCGCAGATTATATCACATGTATGTTATATGTAAGTTCACGTGTGGCACACATAAGCTGGCCATACAGCTACAGATTGATTGTCTGATCTGGCTGGTTGGAACCAACGCCTGGTAGTGGATGACAGCAGATGACAGTTGACCATTTGCTGTGAGATGCTGGAAAACTGCCCAAAACTGTCACTCAGATATTACCAGGTGTTTGTTCCAACCAGCCAGATAGGACAATCAGTCTGTAGGTGTATGGACAGCTTAAGCCAGTCTGCTCCTAACTGTCATGTTACAGGGGCCGAATGGCTGCTGCATTATCACTTCTCCAGTATGTCCTATTGGCTTGTCCCACTGCTTACACTCCTACCAGCGCTCCCTGGCTTTTGTTATTAGTATTACACCACCTTTCTGTAAGCTCTTTTCACATGTGCCCCTTGTGCATTGTTTATGTATGCATGTATATCTCGCCAACTCTCCTGATTTTTGTGGGACCGTCCTGTTTTTTGGGGGGGACGTTCCTGCGTCCTGCCCGAGGCTAGTATAGGCCACACCCCCTTGTCGCTAGGCCATCCCCCCAAAATGCTGGCTGCACACAACGTCCCGCTTGCTGTAGGTCTAATGTTGGAAATTATGATGTATGCATGTATGTATGTATGACGAGATAGGGTTTTTGGTAGGTTCAATCGCACAAGATTATAATATTAATGGTATATAATAATCTTTGACATAGGCCCTCTGCAGGTATTAGTGTATGTTTATGTAACACTTGGGGTTGCAGGGGTGTGCCACCACAGACAATTATTGGACAGAATATATCAAAAGACAGGGTAGGGATTGTCAAAGGTGTGGTGCACCAAAAGAGAGAAAATAATTTTTACACATAAAATATACCTTTTATTGGTTTCTTTTAAAACTGCGAAATATACAGACTAACATGCAACATATAACAGTGAATACAGTGATTTTAAAAACTGCACGTGCGGTATCAACATGCAATGCCTTCTACTGTGAAGATCCACTCTCCTAATATTTTATACACATATATATCCCTTAAGGTATCTGATGGCAGGGGCGGATTGGCCCACCGGGAAACCAGGCCGTTTCCCGGTGGGCCGGCACATTTTTAAGCTGCAGCGGCAGCCCACCCTCCCTGGCTGGGCCGCGGCCCGCCGAACCGCCATCTCCGCGGTTACCGGCCGCAGCAAAATTCTCTAATCAAAGATGGCCGCGGCCGGCCTCAGCTTTGACCAAACTAAAAATGGCCGCGGGAGGGCTGGTGCGCATGTGCGGCCGCACGCAGCACCTCCCGCGGTGCTTTCAGCCCGATTCACAGAGCTGACACTGACAGCTTCGGGCGGCTTCCTCCTCCTAATGAGTTTTTTTTTACTGCTGTGCTGCTGGCTGACAGCAGAGGGAGCTAGCTGTGGAGGCAGCGTGCGTGCAGCTCAGCTCCTCTGAGGCTGTACTCCATGTGGCCGGGGGATACAGGAAGTTTCTTTAGAACCTGAAGCAAGCAGGGAAGGTGAGTGTTAAATGCCTTTGTTATTATGCTGGCATTTGCTCTCCTGATATTGAGAGGGGAGTGTGTGTGTGTGTGTCTGTATGCTATATGTGTCAGTGTGTACATGATGTGTGCATATGTGTGTCTGTGTACATGCTGTATATGTGTGCTATGTTATGCTTTGTGTGTGTCAGTGTGTATATGCTGTGTCTATGCATGCCATGTGTATATGCTGTATGTATGTATGTATATGATATATGTAAGTAATGTGTGTATATGCTATGTGTGTTGATGATTGTATGTACTGTATGCTATGTATGCTTGGATGTATATGTTGCGTCATGTTTTTTATGCTAATGTGTGTGTGTGTTTGAAGTGTGTATATATGCACTGTCTGTGTCTGTAGTGTGTAGTATGTGTGATGTTTTTATAAGTGTGCCATGTATGTATGTATGTATGTATGTATGTATGTATGTACAGTATGTCTGTGTACAAAAGTGTGTGTGTAATGATGTACAGTACATACAATACATGCAAAGAACCCCCCCCCCCCCTTCCCCCACCCAACAAAATTCTGCATTTGCCCCAGTTCGGAGGTGGCATTGAATAGACAGGCTCCGGCAGGGGCGGATTGGCCCACTGGAAAACTGGGCCATTTCCCACAACTCATTTGAAGGGGCACTTTGCCCAAATAAAAAATGGCCGTGGGAGGGCTGCTGCGCATGCGTGCGCTGCACCTCCCAGCGCCCGTTCCCCCTCCACCCGGCAGCTGAAGACTCGAGCAACAGCAGGTGAGCCGACTGTCAGCAGCAGCAGCGTTAGAAGCAGGCAGACAGCAACAGGTCTGAGGGCGGCCAAAGGAGGCAGGTAAATGGCAGTGGCATTGCCAGAAATAATAATTTTTGGTCTCAGGTAAGTATATATATATGTGTGTGTGTGTGTGTGTGTGTATGTATGTGTATACCGGCACTTTCTCCTTCGGGAGACATCAGGGGCCACAGCTTTACTTTGGGTAATAGGAGTGGGAGTGAGCTCCAGCACCCTAGAGGATAACTTTAACTGCCTCCCAGGCAGCCAGGCTCCTCCCCCCCTATACCCCGCCTCCAGGCCACGGACCCCAGTTTTTCTAGGGTGCTGGCAGGAGCCAGATGCACCCAAAAGAGGGGCTGCTATTTAGCAGCCATAACTTTTTTTTTTTTTTTTTTATCAGAGCAGCAGCGCTGGAGGTCTGAATAGACCCCTGCACTGCTGGCTCCAACACCCGGGTCCGGCGCTGCCTCGCCACCCGCGGGTGGGGACCAGCAGCGGCCCCCGGGCACTGGGGAGCCTGCAGCCACAGCCGGACGCTGGGGACCACAGGCGCCCGCTTCAGAAGAACCGGGACGGCACTGTGAGTAATACACGCTCCCCGCCGGGAGCGTGTGCGATAGCGCAGCGAGGCGCATAGAGATGGCTGCTACAGCCGGCGAGGGGTGACCGCCGGCTGTGCTAGCAAGCGGTCGGCCGGCTCGCCGCCCGTCCCGCTGGACCACCAGGGAAACTAGTTTGTGGGCAGCAGCGCTGGTATGCGGGGCCGCCCGGCGCGCGCCGGATCCCCGCCATTTTACCAGCGCTGCATGTGGACACCTTCCCTATGGTCATTTGTTAGCAGGGGGAGGAGGCTCCCCCCACATCAGCCCCTCCCCCGGGGACAGTAGGCAGGGAACTGTGCTTGGCGCACAGAGAGTTCCCGCCACTGACATCCCTTCCTGTCTGCCTGGCTGCACGTGAGGAGGGACACGGAGAAGCTCCAGTGCCACCCGAGGTTCCACTCTTTCACTGCCAGGAGGCTTGGGCAAGTCCCGCCTGTACCTCTCCTGCGGGACACAGGTCACAGTTATTGAGTGCTCCAGTCAGCCATAGCTGCTGCAAGAGCCTAGTGCCATTGACTTTCTATTTGCATTGTATGCCTCTGTATGCTTGCTGTATATGTGTACTTATTAACCCAATAGCTGCTGCAGTGTATTTGGTGTCTTTTTGTACTCAGCCCTCCTGTACTTACAGTAGTTATGCCGAAGAGCAAGTCCAAAAAGGGGGACGCCCCAGCATTGCTGTCATGCACAGCCTGTAATGCGGGCCTATCTCCCCTGGACTATGTACAGGACGGCGTATGCGCAGGCTGCTACAATGCGCAGGCGCTGCCCACGCCTACGGCCTCCTCTCAGGAGCCTGCTTGGGCCTCATCCCTTGTGCAGATGATGGCGCAGCTAGTTGATAAAGTCTCGGCTGCGCTGCCCCAGCGGTCCATGCCGTCCTCATCGGCAGCGAGTGCAGCCCCCCCAGCATTGGATGCCCAGGGGGAGGGTCCACTGCCCGCAGATACACGCAGGCTTTTAGTTAGAAGACCGTCGCCACTCCACCCCCTCCTCGGGCAGGATACTGACGATGAGGAGGAGCAAGACGATGTCGATGATGATGACTATGTTGAGGAGGCAGTCGATGACGCCATTGACGTCGCCGCTGACATAGGGGATACCTGTGTTGGAGAGGACCCCCCGTCTCGCCTTGATGTACCAGGCCTGATTACAGCGGTTAAGAAGGTCCTGCTAGTAGACGACCAGGCTGACCCGCCTGCGGAGTCGGGCCCTATCTTTAAGCGCCCTAAACGCTCCTTCAGTCGCTTTCCCAAGTCCGATAACCTGGACTCGGTCATTAAGGAAGCTTGGGAGGTCCCTAATAGGAAGTTTATCATTCACAAACGTTTCTCCTTCCTCTATCCTCTCCCCCAGGAGGACAGGATCCCCTGGGAGACAGCCCCCAGGGTAGACGCTCATGTGGCAAAACTGGTTAAAGCCTCCTTGTTGCCCATACCTACAGCGTCTCTTAAGGATACGGCGGATAGGAAGTTGGAAAACTTCCTGAAGCTGATATACACCACGGCAGGGGCAGCGGGCAGGCCGGCCCTGGCGTCAGCCTGGGTGGCTATGGCTCTAACTAAATGGACCGCTGCCCTCAAATCAGGGGTGTCTGAGGGGGTCCCAGCAGATACCCTTCTGCCGACTATAGAATTGATACATCAGGCTGCCCTCTACTTAGGCGAAGCGGCGCTTGATTCCGCTACTCTCTCCTCCAGGGTGTCCGCTTCAGCAGTGGCTGCTCGCAGATCACTTTGGTTGCGCTCCTGGAAGGCGGACACGGATTCGAAGAGGGCCTTGGAAGCCCTTCCATTCGATGGTTCCCTCTTGTTTGGTCCTGAGCTGGACAGGATGGTGGCTACGGTGGCAGCATCAAAGACTGCCTTCCTACCATCCACCCCGACTACACGGCCCCGGCCGGCCTTTCAGTCCTTTCGGTTTCAGGGCCGTGGTAGAGGACAGTCCTTCTCCTCCAGATCTTCCCAGGGAGGCAGATCCTCCCGTGCTAGGGGCAGACGTCCCTGGGCCACAAGACGCCCTGACCCAAAGCCGGCGGACAAGCCCGCTGCATGACAGGGGGGGCCCCCACCGGGAGGACCCCAGGGTGGGCGGTCGCCTGTTGGAGTTTTCCCCCATCTGGTTGGAATCCACCACAGACGCGTGGGTTCAGGAGGTGGTCTCTCGGGGCTACTCCTTAACTTTTTGGCATCGCCCACCAACATCGTTCTTTTCCACGAGTCTTCCATCAGACCCGGAAAAGCGCAAAGCGCTAGAACTGGCAGTCCAACGTTTGCTTCAAACAGGGGTCATCATACCTGTCCCCTTGTCCCAAAGGGGTTCAGGGTTTTACGCCAGCCTCTTCTTGGTCAGGAAACCAAACGGTTCCTACAGGCCCATTCTCAACCTAAAGAAGCTAAACAAGTTTGTACGGGTCCCAAAATTCAGGATGGAGACTCTGCGCTCCATTGTCCTGGCCCTTCAGCCAGGAGACTTCATGGCATCCCTGGACATTCAGGATGCGTACTTACACATCCCCATTCGCCCAGAACACCAGCGGTTCCTGCGCTTTGCCATCCTGGACCAACATTTCCAGTTCCGAGCCCTACCATTTGGTCTATCCACTGCTCCCCGGGTGTTCACAAAGGTGATGGCAGTAATGGGCAGCAGTCTGCGCAACCAGGGGATCCGGATAATCCCATATCTGGATGACCTGTTGATTCTTGCTCCCTCTGCAGAACTTCTCCAGGACCACCTGAGGGTGGTAATACAGCTTCTGGAGCGACACGGCTGGATCATCAATTGGGACAAGTCCTCATTGATTCCGGCACAGTCGATGGTTCACCTAGGAGCCAGGTTGGACACTATCCATCAGAGGATCTACCTGCCGGAGGACCGTCGTCTGATTCTACAGTCCAGAGTCCGTCGGCTCCTCCATCCTCGACGGGTGTCCATACATGCCTGCATGAAGGTACTGGGTTCCATGGTGTTGACTTTCGACATGGCAGAATATGCCCAGTTCCATTCCCGCCCCCTTCAGAAGGAGATCCTCTCCAAGTGGTCGGGATCCTACCTCTCTCTCCGATCTCAGGTGATAACCTTATCACCGACAACCCGTCTCTCTCTTTCGTGGTGGCTCCTAGACCAGAACCTCACGTTGGGACGCCCATTCTGGATCCATCAGTGGACCCTTCTCACTACGGACGCCAGTCTCCGCGGGTGGGGAGCGGTCACTTGCCAGAGGTCTTTCCAGGGCCTTTGGTCTACATCGGAGGCCAAGCTCCAAATCAATGTCCTCGAACTGAGGGCGGTCTTCCGAGCCCTTTGCCTGGCAGAACCCTGGCTGAGGGGTCGTCCGGTGCAGGTCCAGTCGGACAATTCCACCACAGTGGCTTATATCAACCACCAGGGGGGCACCCGCAGCAGGGCGGCAATGATGGAAACATCCCGCATCTTTCAGTGGGCGGAAAAGAAGATTCCAGCTCTATCGGCGGTCTTTATTCCGGGAGTCCAGAATTGGGAAGCGGACTACCTAAGCCGTCAAACACTGAATGCCGGCGAATGGTCCCTCCATCAGGAGGTTTTCCAGATGCTGGTACATCGGTGGAGCTTACCCGAGGTGGACTTGATGGCCTCTCAACACAACCACAAGGTTCCCTCTTACGGAGCCAGGGCCCGCGACCCGGCCGCCATCTTGGTGGACGCTCTGTCCGCTCCGTAGCCGTTCAGGCTGATGTATGCCTTCCCGCCATTCTCCCTCCTCTTGCGACTGATTCGCAAGCTGAAGGCGGAGGGAGGCACATTGATCCTCGTGGCCCCGTATTGGCCCAGGCGAGTCTGGTTCTCAGACCTCCAGGCTCTGTCGGTGGCCCCCCCGATCCGCTTGCCTCTGCGTCGGGACCTTCTCTCTCAGGGTCCGTGTCTGCATCCAGACCTGAGGCGTCTGGCTTTGACGGGGTGGCTGTTGAGACCTCCCTCTTGAGATCTAGGGGGTTTAATGCTCGAGTAATTTCCACTATGCTTAGAGCAAGAAAGGCTTCCTCTGCGAGAGCTTATCATCGGGTTTGGAGGGCTTACTTCGTTTGGTGTAGGACTCGCCACTTCAATCCTAAGTCTTACCGCCTGGCTCGGATTTTATCCTTCTTGCAGAAGGGCCTGGAGGCTGGATTGCGCTTATTTACCTTGAAGGTTCAAGTCTCGGCTTTGTCCATCTTGTTTCGCCGACGATTAGCACTGTTGCGGGATGTCCGCACATTCATGCAGGGGGTTCTGCGTATCCAGCCTCCCTTTGTCCCCCCGGTTGCTCCGTGGGACCTTTCCCTTGTGCTATCTGCACTCCAGAAACCACCGTTTGAGCCTTTGCGGTCAGTGGACCTGTGTTGGCTCACCTGGAAAACGGTTTTCTTATTGGCAATAGCATCAGCTCGGAGGGTGTCCGATCTGTCTGCCCTGTCTTGTAAGTCCCCCTTCCTGGTCTTACACAATGACCGGGCGGTTCTTCGTACTGTCCCTTCTCACTTACCAAAAGTGGTGTCCAGTTTCCACGTTAACCAGGAAATCGTGGTTCCGGCCTTTCAAGGGCCAGATGCATCTTTGGATCAATCATCCTTGGATGTTGTACGGGCGCTGCGCATCTATGTGCGCCGCTCCCGGTCCTTTCGCAAGACGGACTCCCTCTTTGTGCTGTATGGCTTTCAAAAGAGGGGATGGCCGACCACTAAACAGACTGGCTTCGTTCTGTCATCCGGCAGGCATACCTGGGTGCCTCTCTCCCGGTTCCGGCTGGTATCCGGGCACATTCCACTAGGTCTGTGGGAGCGTCTTGGGCTGTTCGGGGCGGTGCTACAGCTGAGCAAGTTTGCAGAGCTGCGACATGGTCGTCAGCTGCTACTTTTGTGCGTTTTTACGCTTTTGATACTTTTGCCTCCCAGGACTCTGCCTTCGGGCAGAGCGTGTTGGCTGCGGCGCAGGCGCGTCCCCACCCATAGGTGGCTGCTTTAGGACGTCCCAAAGTAAAGCTGTGGCCCCTGATGTCTCCCGAAGGAGAAAATGAGATTTATGTCTTACCTGGTAAATCTCTTTCTTCGAGGACATCAGGGGCCACAGGGATCCCTCCCTGCCGCGCCTGCTTCAGTTACGTTACAAGTTACGTTTCACTGGTTATATATATTACTCCTCTGTTGAGGGTACTAACATGTTTCAGAATGTGTCTCTGTGTGGTGCTTCTCTTCCTTCTCTCCTGTCTCCTGCCATGGCTTGTTAAGGGGCTGGGGTCCGTGGCCTGGAGGCGGGGTATAGGGGGGGAGGAGCCTGGCTGCCTGGGAGGCAGTTAAAGTTATCCTCTAGGGTGCTGGAGCTCACTCCCACTCCTATTACCCAAAGTAAAGCTGTGGCCCCTGATGTCCTCGAAGAAAGAGATTTACCAGGTAAGACATAAATCTCATTTTCTTCGAGCACTGATTTACTTATTTTTCTTTGCTCCCCTGTCTACTCAGTGGAGCTGTCTTTTTCCGCCCATAGGAACTCCGTCGCTCCCGTCATACCCCTTCAGGCTGACAGATGGGGGGGTGGGGGTGGGGGGGCAGTGTACTGCCGGGCGGACTGGGAGGGAAGTTATTGCGGTAGGAAGAGGCGGTGGGGCTTATTGCAGCACTGCTGCTACTGGGTCTCCGGAAGACAGCCGGGGTCAGACCTGGATACAGCGGCGGACCCGGAGCTTCCTGACCGTGCCAGGAATCTGCCTCTCGTGCACGCCGTCTCCTGTGGGTGCAGGAGGAAGCACCACTTCCTACATGTGTGCATAGTATGTATGTATTTATGTATGAATGAGGACGACAGTGTGTGTAGGATGTATGAATGAGGGTGGCAGTGTGTATGTATGTATGTATGACGGCGTCAGTGTGTGGAGTTTGTATAAATGACGGCGGCAGTGTGTGTAGTATGAATGAGGGCGGCAGTGTGTGGAGTATGTATGAATGAGGGCGGCAGTGTGTGGAGTATGTATGAATGAGAGCCTCAGTGTGTGCAGTATGTATGAATGAGGGCGGCAGTGTGTGGAGTATGTATGTATGACGGCGTCAGTGTGTGGAGTATGTATAAATGATGGCGGCAGTGTGTGTAGTATGTATGAATGATAGCGGCAGTGTGTGGAGTATGTATGAATGAGAGCAGCAGTGTGTGTAGTATTTATGAATGAGAGCGTCAGTGTGTGGAGTATGTATGAATGAGGGCGACAGTGGGTGGAGTATGTATGAATGAGGGCGACAGTGGGTGGAGTATGTATGAATGAGAGCAGCAGTGTGTAGTATTTATGAATGAGAGCGTCAGTGTGTGTAGTATTTATGAATGAGAGCGGCATTGTGTGTAGTATTTATGAATGAGAGCGTCAGTGTGTGTAGTATTTATGAATGAGTGCGTCAGTGTGTGTAGTATGTATGAATGAGAGCGGCAGTGTGTGTAGTATTTATGAATGAGAGTGTCAGTGTGTGTAGTATTTATGAATGAAAGCGTCAGTGTGTGTAGTATGTATGAATGAGAGCGTCAGTGTGTGTAGTATTTATGAATGAGGGCGTCAGTGTGTGTAGGATGTATGAATGAGAGCGTCAGTGTGTGTAGTATTTATGAATGAGAGCGTCAGTGTGTGTAGTATGTATGAATGAGAGCATCAGTTTGTGTAGTATGTATGAATGGGAGCGTCAGTGTGTGTGTGTGTAGTATGAATGAGAGCGTCAGTGTGTGTAGTATGTATGAATGAGAGCGGCAGTGTGTGTGGTATGTATGAATGAGAGCGGCAGTGGGTGTAGTATGTATGAATGAGAGCGTTTGTGTGTGTAGTATGTATGAATGAGAGCGGCAGTGTGTGTAGTATGTATGAATGAGAGCGGCAGTGTGTGTAGTATGTATGTATGAATGAGGGCGACAGTGTGTGTAGGATGTATGAATGAGGGTGGCAGTGTGTAGTATGTATGACGGCGTCAGTGTGTGTAGTTTGTATAAATGACGGTGGCAGTGTGTGTGTGTAGTATGTAAGAATGAGGGCGGCAGTGTGTGGAGTATGTATAAATGATGGTGGCAGTGTGTGTGTGTGGTATGTATAAATGATGGTGGCAGTGTGTGTAGTATGTATGAATGAGGGCGCAGTGTGTGTAGTATGTATGAATGAGGGCGCAGTGTGTGGAGTATGTATGAATGAGAGCGGCAGTGTGTGTAGTATGTATGAATGAGAGCGGCAGTGTGTGTAGTATGTATGAATGAGGGCGGCATTGTGTGGAGTATGTATAAATGATGGTGGCAGTGTGTGTAGTATGTATGAATGAGGGCGCAGTGTGTGGAGTATGTATGAATGAGAGCGGCAGTGGGTGTAGTATTTATGAATGTAGAAGATGCTGGTACCTGGTAGAATATGCTGCTATCTGGGTCCTGGGGGAGAGGGAATGTAAAATGAAGGTATATTCTACCTCCATTTTACATTTTAATTTGATTTAATTTGATTGCTCTGCATCGGATTAAACATTCCAAAGTGCACTAGTGCAGGGGGGCCTTTACACTTGAAAAGAGACCCCCTCCCACCTCATAACATTTTGCATCATTCAGTGAGGAGCATACAGCGAGGAGCCCTAGAAGACAGAAGGAGAAGAAAAGAGAAAGACAGAAGGAGAAGAAAGAAGACCAAGAACATGGTAAGTAAAAGAAAGATCATTATCTTGGCAGTCAGTGGTTGTTTTAGGGGGAGGGCAGTGCACCAACACCAACACATACCCTCTGTCATTAAACACTAGTGAAAAACATAATAATGTGTATGGGTGGAGGCAGAAGCAGCCTGATCTGTGCCCACACAGGGACGTAACTATCTGTGTGCCAGTTGTGCCTTGCCCACAGTGCATTTGCACTGTGGGCACACCATCTGGCAGCACCGTTTACCCACCACTGGCTGCTAGCAGCTGAACTACTGATGATGAGCTGAGAGACAGGGACAGGAGGAGAGCGCAGCGCAGAACGCACTCATGCTCCCCTCTCGGATGACATTTCAATTATGTATAATGGGCATCACGGTGTATGGCATATGTATAATGGGCATCACGGTGTGTGACCTATGTATAATGGACTCATTATACATAGGCCACACACCGTGATGCCCATTATACATTTGCCACACACAGTGATGCTCAATATACATATGTGGCTCTCTCTGTGTCCACGCTGTCGCTCTCTGTCTGCTGTCACTCTCTCTGTCCTTGCCGGGGACATAGCCAGCAGCTCAGAGCCACTAGCCATGCCCCACAGCGTCAAAATGGGGCGTGGCCTCATTGAAATAGGTCACACCCCCATATTGCTAGGCCACACCCCCAAAAAATTGTCCGCGCCTGCGGCGCGCAACATCCCGCCTCCCCGCCCCCCCGGGGCTGCCTCAAGATATTTCCCGGGCTGGTTTTAATTCCCAATCCGCCCCTGTCTGATGGCTTATGTTAGTCTTATTGCAGATATCCGCGGGTGGGTGTATTAATAGAAAGAATATTGAGTGATCTATATAGGTGTCACTGGTGTCTCTTATTTTAATAAAGTGATATCCCTGGATCCGTGTTAAGGATGTATGGTCAGATTAGGTATCTCTGATGAGGAGGATGTTTTTATTATGTATATTGGGTGTTATCAGGTAGAGCCAATCCCTGAATCTCCTGGTGTGTATGATATTCCCAATATATACAGTGTTTGGTGCACACTCAGATTAGAAATCTGATACTGGTCTTTAGTGGGTACGATAGACCAGTTTATTAAGGGGGATAATGTCCCTATTGGGTCCCCTTTATCCTTTTACCACAATTTGACGATTTTTGCACTATCTCAATTCACCGATACTAGTGCTATACACAAATAGTGAGGATAATTTTATTATGTATATTGGGTATTATCAGGTTGAGCCAATCCCCAAATCTCCTGGTGTGTATGATATTCCCAATATATGTGGTGTTTGGTGCGCACTCAGATTGGAGATCCTTTGTGGGTATGCTAGACCAATTTATTGAGGGGGATAATATCCCTGTCGGGTCCCCTTTATTATTGTACCACAATTTAAAGATTTTGGCACTATCTCAATTCACTGATACTGATTCTATACACATATTTCACGGATAGTGTTACCAGGGTGAAAGAAATGTCTGCAGGTGACCTGATCAGATTAATCCCCTACTTATAGGTCTGTTGCTGTAACATTTATTTGGTGCTTTCTACGGGTTTTGGCAGCAAAATTACGGACAGAGGTAATATTAGTCTTTCATTAATATTTGTCCTGCTGTTAGTAGCCCTCGTAGGTGGCGTTTACATATAATTCAATGCAGCGTTTTATTGATGCTCTCCACGGGGTTTGACAGCATAAATGAGGACAGAGACACCGTTTGTCTAAGATAAATAGCTGTCCTGCTGTTAATTGCCCTCGTTGAGAGACACAGTGATTATATATCAATAGGAGTCCTTACAAGGACTATATCAGGACACAGGTAGAGACATGCAAGTGAAGCGACCGCACGGCTAAGGTGGCCGGCGTACGCTTCGCAGATCTTCCTCAGGGCAACCTGAGGAAGATCTGCGAAGCGTACGCCGGCCACCTCAGCCGTGCGGTCGCTTCACTTGCATGTCTCTACCTGTGTCCTGATATAGTCCTTGTAAGGACTCCTATTGATATATAGGGGGACATTTACCAAAATGGATTCGTAGAAAAAAGGTGTATTCGTAGGGAGAAATACACCTTTTTTTTACGAATTTGTATTTTCGGGATTTACAATCCCAAAAATACAAAAATTCGTAGTCCTAAAGATGGAACATTCGTATTTGTATTTACAAATACGAATGTCTACACCATCGATAGAATACGACAGAAATCACCATTCAAAAGAATGGTGGTTTCTGATTTACTAAGCAGCCGTACTGATAATACGGCTGCTTAGTGGTGTAAAACACCCACGCAAATACGACAGGAAAATAGAACACCATTTTCATGTCGTATTTGCGTTTTAGCCTGCACGGATCAGTCAGATCCGTGCAGGCTTCAGTGTAAAAAAATAGAAAAAATAAATAAATAAAAAAAAAAACGGCGTGGGGTCCCCCCCACAGCCGAAACCAGCACCAGGCTGACAGAGCCTGGAGCCGGTAATTAAAAATCAGGGAACCCGACAAATAGGGGTTCCCCGATTTTTAACAACCAGCCCCAGGCTCCTGCTCTGGGGCTGGTTCCCAAAATACGGGGGACAAAATGACTAGGGGTCCCCCGTATTTTAAGAACCAGCCCCAGGCAAAACCAGCCAGCAGGCTAATGCCACAGCCGGGGGGAGACTTTTTATGCAAGTCCCCCCGGCCAAAGCATTAACACTACCGACCAGTCAGCCTGGCCAGGGGCCCTGGGGGAGTGGGGACCCCCCCAATAAAGGGGTCCCCCCCCTCCAGGACTTACCTGACCAGGCTGAAGCCTGGTGCTGTCCTCGATGCCCCTGGGCGGTGGGCATCGAGCTGATGGTTTTGTGTAAAAAAATAGAATAAAAACCATTGTCTTTTACTGTGGCACTACAAGTGCCAGCAAGCCTCCCCAGCAAGCTGGGACTTGGAGAACCACAAGTCCCAGCCTGCTGGGCATTAAAGGGCCCGCTGGGTCTTGTAGTGCCACAGTAAAAAAAATAGTTAAATAAAACACACTGACACCCATTTTAAATAAAAGTTTAATACACACATTACACACATACTGATACTTACCTATCTTGATCCCGTTGGTAGGTCGCTGGCTCCGGTGTCGGCGGCTCCGTGTCGGCGGCTCCGTTGTCGGCGGCTCCGTGTCGGCGGCTCCGGGGTCATCGGCGTCCTGTCCGAAGATAATCCATGTTGGACCTGTGGAAGGAAATCCTACTCACCCAGGTCCTGCATGGATGGTCTTCGTTCTTCATCTGTCGACATCCCGGTCTTCTGACAGCTGCTGGCGACTTCCAGCAGCTGTCGGCATCTTCCGCGACGCTCCCCGGCTTTCAGAGCCGGAGAGAGAACCTTCCTGGTCGGCGTCTGGGCTCAGAATGAATTCTGGCCAATCAGGAGCCGCCTAGCCGCCTAGCGGCCAATCAGGAAAGGTCTTTCCTGATTGGCCGCAAGGCGGCTAGGCGGCTCCTGATTGGCCAGAATTCATTCTGAGCCCAGACGCCGACCAGGAAGGTTCTCTCCGGCTCTGAAAGCCGGGGAGCGTCGCGGAAGATGCCGACAGCTGCTGGAAGTCGCCAGCAGCTGTCAGAAGACCGGGATGTCGACAGATGAAGAACGAAGACCATCCATGCAGGACCTGGGTGAGTAGGATTTCCTTCCACAGGTCCAACATGGATTATCTTCGGACAGGACGCCGATGACCCCGGAGCCGCCGACACGGAGCCGCCGACAACGGAGCCGCCGACACGGAGCCGCCGACACCGGAGCCAGCGACCTACCAACGGGATCAAGATAGGTAAGTATCAGTATGTGTGTAATGTGTGTATTAAACTTTTATTTAAAATGGGTGTCAGTGTGTTTTATTTAACTATTTTTTTTACTGTGGCACTACAAGACCCAGCGGGCCCTTTAATGCCCAGCAGGCTGGGACTTGTGGTTCTCCAAGTCCCAGCTTGCTGGGGAGGCTTGCTGGCACTTGTAGTGCCACAGTAAAAGACAATGGTTTTTATTCTATTTTTTTACACAAAACCATCAGCTCGATGCCCACCGCCCAGGGGCATCGAGGACAGCACCAGGCTTCAGCCTGGTCAGGTAAGTCCTGGAGGGGGGGGACCCCTTTATTGGGGGGGTCCCCACTCCCCCAGGGCCCCTGGCCAGGCTGACTGGTCAGTAGGGATGAATGCTTTGGCCGGGGGGACTTGCATAAAAAGTCTCCCCCCGGCTGTGGCATTACCCGCTGGCTGGTTTTGCCTGGGGCTGGTTCTTGAAATACGGGGGACCCCTAGTCATTTTGTCCCCCGTATTTTGGGAACCAGCCCCAGAGCAGGAGCCTGGGGCTGGTTGTTAAAAATCGGGGAACCCCTATTTGTCGGGTTCCCTGATTTTTAATTACCGGCTCCAGGCTCTGTCAGCCTGGTGCTGGTTTCGGCTGTGGGGGGGACCCCACGCCGTTTTTTTTTTTAATTTTTTTTTTTTTCTATTTTTTTTACACCATGCAGCCTGCACGGATCTGACTGATCCGTGCAGACTGCTAGAAATAATTCGTATTAGCAGCCGTATATACGGCCGCTAATACGAATCATTACACCATCGGAGGGTTACAAAGCAGTCGTATATGACTGCTTTGTAACTGATCCTCCGGAACACGACTTTGCATACGACTTAAACAGTCGTATGCAGTCGTAGGGAAAATGCCAATACGAAAAACTAGGTTTTTCATATTGGTAAATTTCCCCCATAATCACTGTGTCTCTTATGCTAGTCCTTGTAAGGACTCTAATGCTTTAATTGTCATAATAATTTAATATGTCTGCCTAAGGTGAACCCAACAGCTCCTGGGACTCCGTTGAGCACCCGAGAGGGTTACAGGATCCGGTCTCCAGCCCTATATGTGAGACCCGATCGCTCCATTCCCACACGGCTGCTTTCCGCTGACTGTATAAGTCACTCACACTTATGGTCATACCCTTGACCTAATTAAATGTAGCGGCTCATACTATACGCTGTAATAACTGGATGTAACGCCTCAACGAGGGCAATTAACAGCAGGACAGCTATTTATCTTAGACAAACGGTGTCTCTGTCCTCATTTATGCTGTCAAACCCCGTGGAGAGCATCAATAAAACGCTGCATTGAATTATATGTAAACGCCACCTACGAGGGCTACTAACAGCAGGACAAATATTAATGAAAGACTAATATTACCTCTGTCCGTAATTTTGCTGCCAAAACCCGTAGAAAGCACCAAATAAATGTTACAGCAACAGACCTATAAGTAGGGGATTAATCTGATCAGGTCACCTGCAGACATTTCTTTCACCCTGGTAACACTATCCGTGAAATATGTGTATAGAATCAGTATCAGTGAATTGAGATAGTGCCAAAATCTTTAAATTGTGGTACAATAATAAAGGGGACCCGACAGGGATATTATCCCCCTCAATAAATTGGTCTAGCATACCCACTAAGGATCTCCAATCTGAGTGCGCACCAAACACCACATATATTGGGAATATCATACACACCAGGAGATTTGGGGATTGGCTCAACCTGATAATACCCAATATACATAATAAAATTATCCTCACTATTTGTGTATAGCACTAGTATCGGTGAATTGAGATAGTGCAAAAATCGTCAAATTGTGGTAAAAGGATAAAGGGGACCCAATAGGGACATTATCCCCCTTAATAAACTGGTCTATCGTACCCACTAAAGACCAGTATCAGATTTCTAATCTGAGTGTGCACCAAACACCGTATATATTGGGAATACAGGTCGAGTATCCCGTATCCGAATATCCGTTATCCGAATTATTCCGAAATACGGACATTCCAGAAAGTGAAAAAAAAATTTTTTTTTGCTAAAAACTCACTGGGGACATATGTAACAGCATCACTGGGGACATGATATGTAACTGGCACTATATATGTGCAAGACAATGATTGCTTGGCATTCAAATTCAGTGCTGAGATAGTACACACATTTTGTTTCACGTTTTGAAACCTTGTTTTTTGAACAATTAAAATATGTTTGTGTGTATTTTATGTGGTAATAAAATATATTTGTGTGTATATTATGTGTTTATACAGCATAAATGCAAGATACTTCAAAATACATCATTGAAATATTAAAATATTCCGAAATACGGAATAATCCGTTATCCAAAATTCTCCTGGTCCCGAGCATTTTGGATACGGGATACTCAACCTGTATCATACACACCAGGAGATTCAGGGATTGGCTCTACCTGATAACACCCAATATACATAATAAAAACATCCTCCTCATCAGAGATACCTAATCTGACCATACATCCTTAACACGGATCCAGGGATATCACTTTATTAAAATAAGAGACACCAGTGACACCTATATAGATCACTCAATATTCTTTCTATTAATACACCCACCCGCGGATATCTGCAATAAGACTAACATAAGCCATCAGATACCTTAAGGGATATATATGTGTATAAAATATTAGGAGAGTGGATCTTCACAGTAGGAGGCATTGCATGTTGATACCGCACGTGCAGTTTTTAAAATCACTGTATTCACTGTTATATGTTGCATGTTAGTCTGTATATTTCGCAGTTTTAAAAGAAACCAATAAAAGGTATATTTTATGTGTAAAAATTATTTTCTCTCTTTTGGTGCACCACACCTTTGACAATCCCTACCCTGTCTTTTGATATATTCTATATGTATGTATGCACTGTATGTATGTATGCATGTAGGTATGCATGTATAGAAATGCAAAAGGTGAGAAGAGCGCCTCCTAGTGCAATATCTCGAGTATAATGGTTTTCCCTTCACCACAAATGGACACAACGGCACCCCACACTTATGTTAGTACCGTTAGCAGTGGTATCCCACCACTGTTTATTTAGCTTGATATGCTTAAAAATGGCAACCCAGGTATAACTTCTTATCCACAGAATTCTCCCCGAATTCTCCTCCTCAGGAACCCATACAGGGGGAGTGGAAAGATGGGAAAAGATAGAGAGCACAATAGTGTAATATTGCAAACACAGTTTATTGTCACCGCAAATAATGACAATTATAATCCGTAAAATGTGATAAAATTAATGACGCTTATCTGATGCTGTTTCCACGGCAGTTCAGGTGGGCGTCCAAGGCCGTTTTAAAATGGTCCCTCAATGCGTTTCGTCCGTGCTTAAATGTCAGCTGGACTTCTTCAGGAGTAGGGATGGACATCGGAAGCCAACCATCAAATGATGGCAGTGCTTCCACCATAATGGTAATGGTAATTAACCATTGCATCAAAAGTATTCGATGGTGAAAACTAGTTATATGACTAGCGCATGCGCAAAAGCCTGTATTGCCATTTGTAAGGTGGTATGTGGGTTTGGTGACAGGGCCCAGGCTCTGAGCAACATATTACTTTATCACTGGACATTGTGTGTATAATATACATATATAATATTCACACAATGCCCAATGATGAAGTAGTATATTTATTTTGTACACATTATTAACACTTTAACAGCAAGTAATCAAAATGTAATAAAATTAGATAAATTGTAAACTAACTCGCTTTAGGTTTCACTATTTTTCCAGATAGGAAAATGTCTATTTATTAAGGCAAGTGTAACTACACACACACAAATAAGGGAGATGATGGTACAGTGGTCATCACATCATTTATATGGTGAGATAAATATTGCAAAGAGCAGGGCCAGCTCTACCATTAGGCAGCTGCCTAGGGTGCCAGGATCTGAGGGGGCACCACTAATAATGCTACACACTAGGCGATTCTAGCTTCCATCATCAACTATATGGTCGCTCAGTGACCATATTGCCGGTGATACCTAGTGACCTTCACCGCGTGTGCGCTCCCACCGCAGCCCAGCGGTCGCTGGTCGCAGGAACTTGCTAGAATCGCTGGTCCCCAGTAAAATACTGATAACCAGCAATTTGGTCGCTGAGCGACCAATCGCTAGCGACCAGGTCACGTAATATAAAAAATAGTTCACTATATATAAAAACAGTTAAGGTGCCCCTACACTGAGGCGATTTGGTCCAATTTTGGCCAATTGCGACCAATCGACCCGTTAAATCGGACCAAATCGCCTCTCCCTGACATGCCGTTGGGTCCCGTGCGCATCGGACCCGATCAGGTGGTCGGACCGGCAGGCCGTCCACCCGTTCCTCCTGGCGGTGAGGCGGGCCAGAAGCAGGGATGCATGCATCCATCACAACGGATCGCATGCGTCCGTGCCCCCGGGAAGGTCCTGGCAGCTTGCAGGCTGTCGGGTGTGCGTACAATGCTGCGAGGTGTCGCTGCAGTGTATGGGCACCTTTAGCTTGGTCCATTCCACTGGTACCCCAGGACTGTGTATATTGTTCCTCACTATATTCACAGAAACAGACAATCTCTGACCAACACTTCACTGATGATAATATAGTGGTTGCTGCCTGGTAATACTAATGCAGTTTATTAATGAGTGTTGTATGTGACTGACATTCACAGATATCTGTAGCTGGTTGTATTGTGTACCTATTATTATTATTGTAGCTTGCCTGAGCTGGTATAACATTCAGTGATGTTACTGTCTCCTCCTCTCTGAATCCTCCAGAGCTCAGTCTGTCTGTGAAATGTGCTGTTGTTTGAGTGACTGGTGCTGCAGGGTGATGTTTGTGCTCTGATTGGCTCTCTGAGTCAGTGAGAGCCAATCAGAACTAGCAGTGGGCCCTGTTGCCTAGCAGCTACAGCAACCATAGAGAGGGAGAGGGAGGGAAGCAGAGAGAAAGTCAGACAGCCTCCAACGAACCTAGGAAGTTTCCCTGACACAGACACAGCAGCCAGGGGAGGCATATCTTTTGGGAATTACAAAAAATAAGCCACCATCGGTACACCATCGAATGATTAGCAGTCGATGGTGACAAACATCGGAAGGTCACCATTAAATGGCAAAAACACTAACATCGAAAGAAAAACATCGATGTTTCCGAACCATCGACCATCGATGTCCATCCCTATTCAGGAGTGTGTATGCATGTATGTATGCATGTATTTATGTACTAGGCGATTCATCGCGCCCTACGGGCGCTCTTCACACCGTCGTAAGGGGCTGCGCCCCCTTAATTTGTGAACATTTGCATATGAGAAAGATGGTTAGAATTGTATGAAAGATGGCCTGTATTGCAACTTGAGTTATAGGTGAAATGTGTTAAATAGAGAGCATATGATGTGGAAGGGGGTGTGTATTGTTTTGTTTAATTAAAAAGCGGTTACAGAGTAAGATGTACATTGATAGTGTGGATGGTACAGTGACATTTGTGGGTGTGGGGGGGCTGTGTGTGCATGTTGTTTAGGTGTGTGCAATAGTATAGTAGGGTGTTTCTGAGTCAGCGGCTCCCCACTGGCGGAGGTCACGACACAGGAAAACAGGAGTCTGGGTAGTGATAGTGGTGCGTGGGCATAAGGGGGACTAAAGAGGAGGGTGGGAGATACTGTGCAGCTTCTGCCAGTGGGTGAGGGTCCAGGGTGGCAGTACAGGAGTACAGGATGGTGGCCCTTAGTCAGTGTCTCCTTCTACTGGGTGGGAGTTCGGGTGCATGAGAGCAGGGGGCTGGGCTATGAGGCATGATAGGGGCATGTGGGCAAAACAGCGTCAGCAACTCCCCAGTGGTGGAAGTTACGGTTCAGGAGAGCAGGAAGCTGGGTAGTGACAGGGGTGTGTGAGTATACGGGGGACTAAAGAGGGGCTTAGGGGTGCCGTGAATTGCGGGGGGTGCCGTGAATCAAGGGAGGGGGGGCGCAGGGGGTTGCAGTGAATCGCGAGAGGGTGCGTCGCGGGGGCGGGGGGTTGCCGCAATGACAGGAGGGGGGGGGGTCAGGGGTGGGGAATCGCGGTAGGGGGGTCGTGGGGGGCACCGTGAACCGCGGGAGGGGGGGCCCGGGGGGTTGGCGCGAATCGTGGGAGGGGGGTCGCGGGGTGCCGCGAATCGCAGGAGGGGGTGTCACGGGGTGGGGCCGCGAATCGCGGGAGTCACCGGGGGTGCCGCGAATTGCGGGGGGTGTGCTGCAAATCGCGGGGGTGCCGCGAATCGCCACAAGAAAAAAACCAACACAGAAAGGTCAACACATGTAAATGTTGACATAAGTGTGGCACTTCATTGGTGTCCATGTCGACACATGAGAATGAATATGAAAACATTGAAAAAGTGAAAAATAAATCTTGTCAACCTTTTTCATTGTCGACCATAGCCATGTCAGTGTTTTGCATGTGCCATTTAATCGTGGGGATGCCATGAATGGGGGGGGGGGGGAGGGAGGGGGGTGCATACCTCCCAACATGACCCTCTCCAGGAGGGACACATTGCTCTGTTTCTGGACTTTCTTCTTAATTTATGGATTACATCACCTGTGCTTAAACACCTTTCTTATCAATTACCCTGTTTAAAACAGGTGATGACAATCATAAATTAAGATGGAAGTCCACAACCCAGCGTTACAGCTCCAGACACACTTTGAGTGACAGATGTAGCCAAATATATAAGATATGTAATAGCACCACCCAGTGGACAAACAGTTTTATACAATGGGAGAGAAATTGTTTGACATTCCCATAGAATAAGTATTGCACATCGCTTGTCTCACACATAGGGAGGAACATGAAATAATCTGTTTTCCAAATAACTGGGGTACAATGTGGGGGTGCATTGATTCCCATCCCACGGATCCTCACCGACTAATAACGCAGCAAGTTACTTTATTACTACAGTTCTGAATATTATATAGAGATGGAGCAGCTCTCAGCCAGCTCAGGGACTCGCCAGGCTGGGGCGCCTCTCAGCCAGCTCAGGGAATCGCCAGGCTGGAGCGGCTCTCAGCCAGCTCAGGGAATCGCCAAGCTGGAGGGGCTCTCAGCCAGCTCAGGGAATCGCCAGGCTGGAGCGCCTCTCAGCCAGCTCAGGGAATCGCCAGGCTGGGGCATCTCTCAGCCAGCTCAGGGAATCGCCAGGCTGGGGCGCCTCTCCGCCAGCTCAGGGAATCACCAGGCTGGGGCGCCTCTCAGCCAGCTCAGGGAATCGCCAGGCTGGGGCGCCTCTCCGCCAGCTCAGGGAATCGCCAGGCTGGGGCGCCTCTCAGCCAGCTCAGGGAATCGCCAGGCTGGAGGGGCTCTCAGCCAGCTCAGGGAATCGCCAGGCTGGGGCGCCTCTCCGCCAGCTCAGGGAATCGCCAGGCTGGGGCGCCTCTCAGCCAGCTCAGGGAATCGCCAGGCTGGAGGGGCTCTCAGCCAGCTCAGGGAATCGCCAGGCTGGAGCGGCTCTCAGCCAGCTCAGGGAATCGCCAGGCTGGAGCGCCTCTCAGCCAGCTCAGGGACTCGCCAGGCTGGGGCGCCTCTCAGCCAGCTCAGGGAATCGCCAGGCTGGAGCGCCTCTCAGCCAGCTCAGGGAATCGCCAGGCTGGGGCGCCTCTCAGCCAGCTCACGGAATCGCCCGGCTGGGGCGCCTCTAAGCCAGCTCAGGGAATCGCCAGGCTGGAGCGCCTCTCAGACAGCTCAGGGAATCGCCAGGCTGGGGCGCCTCTCAGCCAGCTCAGGGAATCGCCAGGCTGGGGCGCCTCTCAGCCAGTTCAGGGAATCGCCAGGCTGGGGCGCCTCTCAGCCAGCTCAGGGAATCGCCAGGCTGGGGCGCCTCTCAGCCAGCTCAGGGAATCGCCAGGCTGGGGCGCCTCTCAGCCAGCTCAGGGAATCGCCAGGCTGGGGCGCCTCTCCGCCAGCTCAGGGAATCGCCAGGCTGGGGCGCCTCTCAGCCAGCTCAGGGAATCGCCAGGCTGGAGGGGCTCTCAGCCAGCTCAGGGAATCGCCAGGCTGGAGGGGCTCTCAGCCAGCTCAGGGAATCGCCAGGCTGGGGCGCCTCTCAGCCAGCTCAGGGAATCGCCAGGCTGGGGCGCCTCTCAGCCAGCTCAGGGAATCGCCAGGCTGGGGCGCCTCTCAGCCAGCTCAGGGAATCGCCAGGCTGGGGCGCCTCTCAGCCAGCTCAGGGAATCGCCAGGCTGGGGCGCCTCTCAGCCAGCTCAGGGAATCGCCAGGCTGGGGCGCCTCTCAGCCAGCTCAGGGAATCGCCAGGCTGGAGCGCCTCTCAGCCAGCTCAGGGAATCGCCAGGCTGGGGCGCCTCTCAGCCAGCTCAGGGAATCGCCAGGCTGGGGCGCCTCTCAGCCAGCTCAGGGAATCGCCAGGCTGGGGCGCCTCTCAGCCAGCTCAGGGAATCGCCAGGCTGGAGCGCCTCTCAGCCAGCTCAGGGAGTCGCCAGGCTGGGGCGCCTCTCAGCCAGCTCAGGGAGTCGCCAGGCTGGGGCGCCTCTCAGCCAGCTCAGGGAATCGCCAGGCTGGGGCGCCTCTCAGCCAGCTCAGGGAATCGCCAGGCTGGGGCGCCTCTCAGCCAGCTCAGGGAATCGCCAGGCTGGGGCGCTT
This sequence comes from Crinia signifera, assembly GCF_055691185.1. Classification (NCBI taxonomy): domain Eukaryota; kingdom Metazoa; phylum Chordata; class Amphibia; order Anura; family Myobatrachidae; genus Crinia; species Crinia signifera. Next base: position 323,565,972 of record NC_139219.1, on the reverse strand, counting down.
CTCAGCCAGCTCAGGGAATCGCCAGGCTGGGGCGCCTCTCAGCCAGCTCAGGGAATCGCCAGGCTGGAGCGCCTCTCAGCCAGCTCAGGGAATCGCCAGGCTGGGGTGCCTCTCAGCCAGCTCAGGGAATCGCCAGGCTGGGGCGCCTCTCAGCCAGCTCAGGGAATCGCCAGGCTGGGGCGCCTCTCAGCCAGCTCAGGGAATCGCCAGGCTGGGGCGCCTCTCAGCCAGCTCAGGGAATCGTCAGGCTGGGGCGCCTCTCAGCCAGCTCACGGAATCGCCAGGCTGGGGCGCCTCTCAGCCAGCTCGGGGAATCGCCAGGCGTCATCAGTGGCGGAGGTCTCTGTCGGAACCCTTACGTCAGTTGGCGCAGGCTGGCGGATGGCGATTCTATAGTCAGGAGCAGCTCAGGCGGGAGCTGCTCCATCTGTAGGTAACAGATGTGGTGTTGATGATCCAGTAATAGCATTGTGCGTTATCTGAGTGATGCTGGAACATAGGGGCCCCCAGTATTATTGGGGAGCAGGATAATGATAGAGAAATCTGGGGGATTCTGTGAGTTATATTCTGCTGGAAGGTCACATTATTCTGTGCTCTGTATTTTAGGTTTCCCGGATGTGTCTGGATGGAGTAGATAGCCTGGGAGGTGTATACAGCTTCTGGCTGCTTGGTCCCGGCCTCACTCTGCCGTATACAGGATCCTAATGGGAGAAAGGGTTAGTGCGTTACTGACCAGGTCACATGTGATCATTCTATTCTGAGTTATGTATCCTTACAGGTAACTGTCCGTGGTGTATCCGAGCCTTTATATACATACACAGCGCTGTGTACACTGACATACATACACAGCGCTGTGCACACTGATATACATACACAGCGCTGTGTACACCTATTATATACACTGACATACATACACAGCGCTGTGTACACCTATTATATACACTGACATACATACACAGCGCTGTGTACACTTATTATATACACTGACATACATCCACAGAGCTGTGTACACCTATTATATACACTGACATACATACACAGCGCTGTGTACACCTATTATATACACTGACATACATACACAACGCTGTGTACACCTATTATATACTGACCCACATACACAGCGCTATGTACACCTATTATATACACTGACATACATACACAGCGCTGTGTACACCTATTATATACTGATTTATGTATCCTTACAGGTAACTGTCCGTGGTATATCCGAGCCTTTATATACATACACAGTGCTGTGTACACCTATTATACACATTGTCATACATACACAGCGCTGTGTACACTGAGATACATACACAGGGCTGTGTACACCTATTAAATACACTGACATGCAAACACAGTGCTGTGTACACTGATATACATACACAGCGCTGTGCACACTGATATACATACACAGCGCTGTGTACACTGACATACATACACAGCGCTGTGCACACTGATATACATACACAGCGCTGTGTACACTGATATACATACATAGCGCTGTGTACACCTATTATATACACTGACATACATACACAGCGCTGTGTACACCTATCATATACACTGACATACATACACAGAGCTGTGTACACCTATTATATACACTGACATACATACACAGCGCTGTGTACACCTATTATATACTGATTTATGTATCCTTACAGGTAACTGTCCGTGGTGTATCCGAGCCTTTATATACATACACAGCGCTGTGTACACTGATATACATACACAGCGCTGTGCACACTGATATACATACACAGCGCTGTGTACACCTATTATATACACTGACATACATACACAGCGCTGTGTACACCTATCATATACACTGACATACATACACAGAGCTGTGTACACCTATTATATACACTGACATACATACACAGCGCTGTGTACACCTATTATATACTGATTTATGTATCCTTACAGGTAACTGTCCGTGGTGTATCCGAGCCTTTATATACATACACAGTGCTGTGTACACCTATTATATACACTGACATACATACACAGCGCTGTGTACACTGATATACATACACAGCGCTGTGCACACTGATATACATACACAGTGATGTGTACACCTATTATACACATTGTCATACATACACAGCGCTGTGTACACTGAGATACATACACAGGGCTGTGTACACCTATTATATACACTGACATGCAAACACAGTGCTGTGTACACTGATATACATACACAGCAATGTGTACACATATTATATACACTGACATACATACACAGCGCTGTGTATACTGATATACATACACAGCGCTGTGTACACCTATTATATATACTGATATACATGCACAGCGCTGTGTACACTGATATACATACACAGCGCTGTGTACACTGATATACATACACAGCGATGTGTACACCTATTATTTACACTGACATACATACACAGCGCTGTGTACACTGATATACATACATAGCGCTGTGTACACCTATTATATACACTGACATACATACACAGCGCTATGTACACCTATTATATACACTGACATACATACACAGCGCTGTGTACACCTATTATATACACTGACATACATACACAGCGCTATGTACACCTATTATATACACTGACATACATACACAGCGCCAGAGGCGTAGCTACCGTAAGGCAGCCACCGCGGCTGCTTGGGGGAGCAAGGGCACTCTGGTCAGACCCCCCCTTACCCCTACGCATGCCGCCGCCACCGCATTCAGTCCGGCACCGCAGATAGCCTCCGGGCTCCGTCTCCTGCAGTAATTCCTAAAAAAACTGTCTGCTGTACGGGGGCAGCCATTTTGTCGTGTCATTTTTCATTACTGCAGGAGACGGAGCCCGGAGGCTATTTGCGGTGCCGGACTGAATGCGGGGCCGGCGGCGGCATGCGGAGGGGTAAGGTAATTTTTTGGCGGGGGGGCGCCACAATATTAGTTACGCCTCTGCACAGCGCTATGTACACCTATTATATACACTGACATACATACACAGCGCTGTGTACAGCTGTTATATACTGACATACATACACAGCGCTGTGTACAGCTGTTATATGCTGACATACATACACAGCGCTGTGTACACCTATTATATACACTGACATACATACACAGCGCTGTGTACACCTATTATATAATGACACACATACACAGCGCTGTGTACACCTATTATATACTGACACACATACACAGCGCTGTGTACACCTATAATATATTAATGACATACATACACAGCACTGTGTACATCTATTATATACTGACATACATACACAGCGCTGTGTACACCTATTATATACTGACACACATACACAGCGCTGTGTACACCTATTATATACTGACATACATACACAGCGCTGTGTACACCTATTATATACACTGCAGGGTTGGCGACTTATTCTCCTCTCCGGGAGAAGCCCGGAGAGGAGAGATTCAGCAGCCACTCAGGGGGCGGGGCTTGTGAGTGACATCACTAAGCCCCGCCCCATGCCGTTAAATCAGCTAATTCACGGATCTCCGTGGAGGGGGCGGGGCTAAAATGACGTGTTTTAGCTCCGCCCCCTCCTCTGAGACCCGAGGATTGCGGCATTTTAATGCCGCGATCCGGTGGTCAGCGGGGGTCCCCCCTGAATCCGGGAGGGTTGCCCACCCTTCTGGGGGGGCCGGGAGGGGGACCCGATTTTCGGGAGACTCCCGGATATTCCGGGAGGGTCGGCACCCTATATAATAGGTGTACAGCGCTATGTAAACCTATTATATACACTGACATACATACACAGCACTGTGTACATCTAATATATACTGACATACATACACAGCGCTGTGTACACCTATTATATACTGACATACATACACAGCGCTGTGTACAGCTATTAAATACTGACATACTGTACATACACATCGCTGTGTACACCTATTATATACTGACCTACATACACAACGCTTTGTACACTGACAAACATACACAGCGCTGTGTACACTTATTATATACACTGACATACATCCACAGAGCTGTGTACACCTATTATATACTGACACACAACACTGTGTACACCTATTATATACTGACACACAGCACTATGTACACCTATTATATACACTGACATACATACACAGCGCTGTGTTCATCTATTATATAAACTGACATACATACACAGCGCTTTGTACACTGACAAACATACACAGCGCTGTGTACACTTATTATATACACTGACATACATCCACAGAGCTGTGTACACCTATTATATACACTGACATACATACACAGCGCTGTGTACACCTATTATATACTGACACACAGCACTGTGTACACCTATTATATACTGACACACAGCACTATGTACACCTATTATATACACTGACATACATGCACAGCGCTGTGTACATCTATTATATAAACTGACATACATGCACAGTGCTGTGTACACTGACATACATACACATCGCTGTGTACACCTATTATATACTGACATACATACACAACGCTTTGTACACTGACAAACATACACAGCGCTGTGTACACTTATTATATACACTGACATACATCCACAGAGCTGTGTACACCTATTATATACACTGACATACATACACAGCGCTGTGTACACCTATTATATACTGACACACAGCACTGTGTATACCTATTATATACTAACACACAGCACTATGTACACCTATTATATACACTGACATACATACACAGCGTTGTGTACATCTATTATATAAACTGACATACATACACAGCGCTTTGTACACTGACAAACATACACAGCGCTGTGTACACTTATTATATACACTGACATACAGGGGGACATTTACCAAAATGGATTCGTAGAAAAAAGGTTTATTCGTAGGGAGAAATACACCTTTTTTTTACGAATTTGTATTTTCGAGATTTACAATCCCAAAAATACAACAATTCGTAGTCCTAAAGATGGAACATTCGTATTTGTATTTACAAATACGAATGTCCTACACCATCGATAGGATATGACAGAAATCACCATTCAAAAGAATGGTGATTCCTGATGTACTTAGCAGCCGTACTGATAATACGGCTGCTAAGTGATGTGAAACACCCACGCAAATACGACAGGAAAATAGAACACCATTTTCCTGTCGTATTTGCTTTAAGCCTGCACGGATCAGTCAGATCCGTGCAGGCTTCAGTGTAAAAAAATAGAAAAATTAAATAAAAAAAAAAAACGGCGTGGGGGTCCCCCCCACAGCCGAAACCAGCACCAGGCTGAAGGAGCCGGGGCCGGTAATTAAAAATCAGGGAACCCGACAAATAGGGGTTCCCCGGTTTTTAACAACCAGCCCCAGGCTCCAGGTCCGGAGCTGGTTCCCAAAATACGGGGGACAAAATGACTAGGGGTCCCCCGTATTTCAAGAACCAGTCCCAGGCACAACCAGCCAGCAGGGTAATGTCACAGCCGGGGGGAGACTTTTTATACAAGTCCCCCCGGCCAAAACATTAACCCCCTGACCGGTCAGCCTGGCCAGGGGCCCTGGGGGAGTGGGGACCCCCCCAATGAAGGGGTCCCCCCCCTCCAGGACTTACCTGACCAGGCTGAAGCCTGGTACTGCCCCCGATGCCCCTGGGCGGTGGGCATCGGGCTGATTATGGTGTAAAAAAAATAATAATCTATTGTTTTTTACTGTGGCACTACAAGTGCCAGCAAGCCTCCCCAGCAAGCTGGGACTTGGAGAACCACAAGTCCCAGCCTGCTGGGCATTAAAGGGCCCGCTGGCACAGTTAAAAAAATAGTACAATAAACACACTGACACACATGAAAAATAAAACTTTAATACATACAAAGCCCACACATACTAATACTTACCTATCTTCTTTCCGTAGGTATCCCTGGTCCTGTGTCTTCTTCTGGTCCTCCTGTGTCGTCTTCTGGTCCATGTCGACGTCACTGTCCATGTCGGCGATGGCGTCCCCGTCCGGATCCGACGAAATCCATGGAGGAAGCTGTGGAAGGAAACCATACTCACCTGTCCCAGCGCGACGTAGTCCAGGTAAGTGTCTTGGCAAAAAAACAAACCGAACACCCGAAACCAGACCGGACTAAGGGAGCCGCACGGTGTTTGTTAACATCGTGCGGCTCCACCTCCCGAATGCCACTATTGGCCACCTTGCGGCCTAGCGGCTCCTGATTGGCTCCTGATTGACTGCCAGAACCATTCGTATTAGCGGCCGTATATATGGCCAGCTAATACGAATGGTTACACCATCGGAGGGTTACAAAGCAGTCGTATCTGACTGCTTTGTAATTTCCCCTCCGGAACATGACTTTGCATACGACTAAAACAGTCGTATGCAGTCGGAGGGGAAGTACCAATACGAAAAACTAGGTTTTTCATATTGGTAAATTTCCCCCACATTCACAGAGCTGTGTACACCTATTATTTACACTGACATACATACACACAGTGGCAGATTCAGGGGGGGGGGGGACCCGGGCACGTGCCCCCCCAGTCATTTCATTTTGTAGCTGAGGACCAGGGCTTTCCAACGAGCCCAGCCCTGTGTCTCTAGCCCCCCGGGAACCGGAGATATCGCCTGGCAAAGCTGTAACGTTTTTTCCCCATAGGATAATATGGAACCCATCAATTCCGACCCCCACCCGGTTCCGACGGCTGCCAGTTCCCCCCCTGGCATCATAGAAGCTTGTGGTTGATCTCATTCAATTCCAAATCGCTGGGCCTTCAATATGATACCAGGCTGGTCCATATCGGTCAATCAGTTCCAGAGATATTATGTGTAAACTAATTTTTTTTATTTTTGAAATGTAATTTCATGTCTGTTCATGTTCTTTGAGGGCAGATTACTCTGGAGCCAAACGTTTCAGTTTCACTGGACCAAAATCATTCAAAGCCCACTCAAAAGTTCTTCAATATGATACTTGTCTCATGTAAATGGATCAGTTGGTTCCGAAGATATAGCCGGTTAAATAAGATAACTAGTTAAAGGGAGGGAGGGGTGGTTTTCTCTCCCCCTCACACAAGAAAATGCAAGGACTAGGCTGGTGTAAAAGGGCCAACCTGGGAATGCATTCTCTGGTGTGAAACGGGTATTATTTCAAATAGCCTGGACCTGCAGTGCTCTGAATACAGCCAGGCTCTGCCACTGTCAGTGGCTATCACTTCTGCCTGGCGGCGACTGTCCCCCATTTACCGCGAGCATGTATTCCCCTTGGCAATGAGCATGTAATCCCACATGGCAATGAGCATGTAACCTCTGGCAATGAGCATGGAACCCTTGGCAATGAGCATGTAGATAAGCAGCACTTATGTAGCATAATTTTTGATAGGCATTATGGTGTTTGACATAATACATAATGGATATAATGGCGTGTAACTTAACGTGTAATGGACATTATGGTGTAAATGTTTAATGCGCACCTTTGGTGGACAATGTCCCTGTTTATGAAACGTATTGTGTATTTTGGCTTAATCTGTGTGGCATTATGTGAATTCTGGCTCAATCCGTGTGGCATTATGTGAATTTTGGCTCAATTCGTGTGGCATTATGTGAATTTTGTCACAATCCGTGTGACATTATGTGAATTTTGGCTTAATATACATGTGGCATTATGTGAATTTTGGCTCAATACGTGTGGCATTATGTGAATTTTGGCTCAATCCGTGTGGCATTATGTGAATTGTGGCTCAATCCGTGTGGCATTATGTTCATTTTGGCTCAATCCATGTGGCATTATGTGAATTTTGGCTCATTCCATTTGGCATCATGTGTAAGGGGCAAGTATAATGGGGTCTAGTATCTTGTTGCATAATGTGTAGAAGTTGTATATGGTGTTGTACACTACACTCAAGGACACGCCCCCTGTTGAGTGGCCACACCACATTTTACGGAGCGCGCCTTCGGCGCGCGCAAAACTACATCCTTCACTTTTGTCACCATGGTGGGCCTGCGTACTTTAAATGCCCGGGCCTTTTTTTAATCCCATTCCCACCCTCTCTCTGCTGCGCTCTTAGCATGTACACTGGCACCACTAACACCGCCGCCCCCCCCCCCCCCCCACACACACACACACCTAAACCCTCTTTTATCATGGTGCCCCCCCTGTCATTTTATCCTGGATCCGCCCCTGCATACACAGCGCTGTGTACACCTATTATATACTGACACACAGCACTGTGTACACCTATTATATACTGACACACAGCGCTGTGTACATCTATTATATAAACTGACATACATACACAGTGCTGTGTACACTGACATACATACACAGCGCTGTGTACACCTATTATATACACTGACATACTGTACATACATACACAGCGCTGTTTACACCTATTATATACACTGACATACATACACAGCGCTGTGTGCACCTATTATATAATCTGACATACATACACAACGCTGTGTACACTGTACACTGGAGGACCTTGGATTGGGTGAAAATATCTGCAGATGGGTAGGGAATTGGCTATGTAATAGAGAACAAAGAGTGGTTGTGAACAGTGCCGTATCAGATACAATACCAGTACTAAATGGAGTGCCCCAGGGTTCGGTTTTAGGGCCCATTTTATTTAACATTTTTATTAACAATATTGGGATGGGGTTACTTAGCAATGTATCCATCTTTGCAGACGATACAAAACTAAGCAAAGTTATTAAAACATCAGAAGATGTCGCCACGCTTTGAAAGGATCTTGCAAATCTAGAGGAATGGGCTAAAAAGTGGAAGATGAGGTTCAACGTGGATAAGTGTAAGGTTATGCACCTTGGGAGACACAACCAGTGTGCAAGTTACAACCTTAGCGGAGAGGAATTGGGTATTTTAATACTAGAAAAGGATCTAGGAGTCCAAATAGAGAGCAAACTAGGGTGTAGTGCTCAATGTAATGTAGCAACAAAAAAGGCCAACAAAATTTTAGCATGCATTAAATGGGGCATGGAAACTAGGGACTCAAGGGTAATATGCCACTGTATAAAGAATTGGTAAGACCGCACCTCGAATACGGTGTACAATTCTGGGCCCCGCACTATAAAAAGGACATCATAGAATTAGAAAAAATCCAGAGACGAGCAACAAAGCTTATTAGGGGAATGGAGAATTTAAGCTACGAGGAGAGATTATCAATTTGGGACTATTTACATTAGAAAAGAGACGTTTAAGGGGGGACATGCTCAACATGTACAAGTATATCAGGGGCCAATATAAGGAACTGTCAAACACCCCTTTTACTACTAGAAAGGAGTCTAGGATGAGAGGGCATGAGTATAGATTAGAAGAACAAAGATTTTGTTCAGCTAGAAGAAAAATTTTCTTTACAGTCAGAGCAGTCAAACTTTGGAACTCTCTTCCTGGAGAGTTGGTGTCGGCAGACACTATGGGCGGTATTCAATGAGCCTGATTCGCCAGGTTTTTATGGCGAATTTGTGCTGTTTGGCGAATTTTTGACTAAAACGGTGAATCACCCTATTCAATGACCAGATGGCGAATACATTTGATGTTTTTTTTCGCCATGATTCACCGAGTAGCAATCGCTATCTTTTTATGGTGAAGTGGAATGTGAACTTTTAAAATAAAGTGTTTTGTTTTTTACATTTGGTGTAAAAAAATCAGGAATTGTATTCTGAGGGAGGGGCATGCTATTTTTATTCATGTGCTGTAAGCACATGAATATATATTTAATTTAAAAAAATATATATATTTTTTTTTTTACACAGCAGCCAGCAGGTGGCGCCGGAGCCGAGCCGCTCATTAGATATTCATATATTCACTGCACCCGATCGTTACATATGCACGATCGGGTGTAGTGAATATACCCGGTCCCCTGCTGGCACCCCCGGGGGCCAGCCTGTGCTGCCTGGCACCCGGGGAGCCCACCTCCCCCCCACATACGCTCTGGGGCAGGCAGAGAGACTTCCATCTCTCTGCCTGCCACCGTCCTCAGGCTCCCTGCGGCGTTCGCCGCAGGAGCTCATATTCGCCGGTCAGGGGCAGCGAGCCCCTGACTCGTTGAATACCGGAGCCGGCGAGGCTCCGGAACGTGGCGAATGTGCAGCGAATCCTAAAAAGGATTTGCTGCACCTCGCCGGTATTCACATTGAATACCGCCCTATAAATACGTTCAAAATAAGGTTGGACAAACACTTATTGGTTAAAAACATCCATGGGTACATATGAGAAATATAATCTGTCTTTAAAATATCAGAACACACTATACAGCAATGGATAATCTTTTATAACATCCTAGGTTGAACTAGATGGACGCAAGTCTTTTTTTCAGCCTTACCTACTATGTAACTATGGCCCTTATTCTGGTTGGTGCGTACATTCCCGTATTCTTACGGAGCGGACCGCATGCCACGCTGTGCGGACATCGTCCGTAGAAACGCCCACCGAGCTTCCGCATTCGGACGGACTCACTCTTTAAGAACAGGGCGTGTTTACGGACGACATATAAACCTTGCGTGTGCGGTGGACACGCACAGATTCTGCACGGTCTTACAGCGTAAGCACGGTCTTACCGCGTTAGAACGGACGGGAACCTGGCCGTACGCACCGATGCGGTGTATTAACGCACAATTCAACACTCTTCTCAGAACACCCAAATCTGTCATATGACCCACTTATGCAATTAGGCAACCTCATTCAAAACGGATTGATTTTAATAGTCATCGATTATTTATCTAATTGAAGATTAAACACTTTACTACCACTTTACATTAACCCTTTCATCATGCTAAGTTCACAACATTCTTTGTATGCATATTACATCATCAATTATTCTTCACCCGCAAACACACACATACAAATCAACACACTATGTACATCTTTACATTATCCTTCACTTGCAGCCAATTTTATGCACTAAACCCATCTATATATACTGTATATCCCTTTTGCACCATACATAAATAAACACCACTATTTACACTTCTATACTTATATGTATACTTATGCTGTAAAATTATACAATAACACACAGACCACTTATAACTTTAACTTGAAAAATTTATTTACACATTTGAAAATGTAAACACAAAACAGGTTCACACCAGGAGGTCGCAGACATGCTTCACCTCTTCGGCCATAAGCACAAGGTGCTGGTGAAGTCTGAGGAGGGCCCCTCGCAACCCCCCGCCTTCATCTGTTAAAGGGGGATAAACATAAATTATGCTAATCATGTCGACCTTGTACTGTCAATCCTAAGTACCTACAGCATGCAAAATCATACATACAAAAAATTACATAGCCAATACTGTTTGTAATGGTAAAAAATAAAATGGGCCCACACACACACACACACACTGGCTTACACTACTGAATATGTGACTGATAAAAATCTCCTGCCTTACCAATAACCAATCTACTAGAAAGCTACATCCAATACAACATGCCACATTTTGCCATACATATTTACCTGCATGTCACTGCTTAATAGCTAAACTGCATGATAGATAGATAGATACATACATAGATGGATACATGGATGGATGGATGGATGGTTACATGGATGGATGGATACATGGATGGATGGATACCACATTTAAAGGCTAGCCTAGTCCCTCTACCCCTTACTTCCGGATTCATAGTCACATTGCCAGATCGGTGAAGCTGCTGCACTAAGCCGCTTCCTTACACCAAATAGAAAGGCCCTCCATAAACAAAAACGCATCACCTACCTGAGGCTCTAGATTCCCCGTTTGCAGCTTGGGCCTATAACCCCTAAGTGTGTCTGTTGTAACCCACTTTTGTTTATTTATTAATAATACAGTAAAACACACTAGATTCACCAGTGGTACCTAACAAATAGTACTACCACCAATTATTAATGATGCCTTATGTTTACCTACCAATTCCTTCTTCCTCCACCACCTCGCATGCCTCCTCCTCTTCCACAACCTCCTCGGCCACCTCCTCGTGGCCCATAAACTCAGAGGCCACCTCCTCCTCGGCCACTTCGTCTGTGGCCTCCACCTCCACCATGTTTTCTGTGGCCTCCTCCTCGGCCACTTCTTGCACACCCTCCTCCTCGGCCACTTCTGTGGCCTCCTCCTCTGCCACTTCTGTGGCCTCCTCCTCCGCCACTTCTTCAGGGGGGCCTCCTCCTCCTGGGCCTCTTCACGGGCCCGTCTTGCACGGTCACGTGCTGTAAGGAAAATCAAAATGCAGAGTGTTAAATAAGTCACATGATTTGTTCATTCATCCTGCATCCCAAAAAATGACATATTACACACACATTACAGCATGTCAAACATGAGGTACCACACAGATAGAGTATGTCATGGTTAACTCATTATGAACCAGGTTACCTTATTGGGAAAAAAAAGGTCATGGAAGCATTAATGTACAATTGGCCATTTAATGTGTAAACACTTACATCGTGCAATGCTGGCCCTTATTTGCTGGAGCTTTTCGGGCTCCCGGCGCCTCAGATCAGACCATCGCCGCTTCAGCTGGGCGATGGTCCTGCGCACCTGGGCGATGGACCTGCGGGCAGCCGCATATGCTTGGCGCTTCTGGCGGTTGCTAATGAAGGGCCCCGCATGCCCCAGCATGGTCTCCATAGCAGAGACCAGTGCCCTCAGCTCCGCGGCAGAGAAAGGTGCTGCTCTGCCATAGGCCGCCATCTTAGCAATGGCACAATTCAAGCAATCATGTCCTGTGATTGGTTGTTCAGAGTGATATTTGGTATTAACTTTATTGTTCATTTTGACATTAACAGCGTGTATGCGCCACAACAGACGGCTAACCCATTGCATCGCAAAACTGCACTTGCTGTACCTTTGCATAGTTGAGCAGACCATGCCATTACTTAGGATCTCCTACACATACAGGGTGAAAGAAGATTGCAACCCAGTATATATAATCTATTACATTCACCAAACATGGGTGAAAACAACAGGTGAAATAGTCTGCATCACTAGCCACTTACACCTAACTCAACAAGTGTCACAAGTTTACTCGAATCCCTGCCTATTCAGCTCGGGAATTGGCTAGACCTAACGCAGAGGTGTGGAGTCTAACCGTGCCGAGGGTTTTCTGCCAGTGACCCCTCCAATTGGGATTTGGGCTTCTGCGGCACTCGACACGTCGGTCACGGTCCTCTGGTTAGGTTTCCCTTTATGAGCTGGAGGCTGGGAGGTGGGTAATATGGAGAAGCGGTCGTCTAGCCGGGTCGGTATCTATACGGTCAGTTAGGAGCCCAGGGGAGAGGCAAAGGAGGTCCAAGACAAGCCGGGTCATGCACGGGAGACACTGGTTGCGGTACACTGGGATGAGACGGGAGAATAGTCGAGAGCAAGCTGGGGTCATACACGGAGAAGTCACAGGCGGAGTACAAGGGGTTAAGCGGAAGAATCGTCAGTAACAAGCCGGATCAATAGTAGCAATAGAGACAAGCACTAAGGCACAGTAACGCTGGAGTAGGTGTGAGCCTATACTCTGGCGGGGTTTACCTGTCAGGGACTTCCTTTTATCCCTGCAGGTAAAACCCCTAATTTCCTGCCTGTCCCTTTAAAAGTTCATGAGAGCGGCGCGCGCGCCCCTAGTGAGCGCGCACCCGCCTGCCCGACAGAGCCCCGCTTCCTGTCTCCCTCGGCACCGCCGGGAGACCATTGCTGGAAGCGGGGACTCCAGCGCCCTGACCCAGCCAGCCCCGCACGCTGCCCCAGCCCTGCCGCCGTCGTTGCTGAGCCCGGAGGGGGAGCCCGCACCACCCACGCCCCCGGACCCGGTAAGTGACCACCGCGGTCCGGGAGGCTGTGACAACAAGGTACTAAACAGCTTTTTTATAGTGAAAGCTTTACAGCAGAAACATAGCAAATAGTGCCAGACCTTTTCCCAATATTAGGCCAGGGTGCCATGTGTACACTTACCTTCTACTGGGCCACACTAGAGATGTGGAATGAAAAGTAGCTAGCATCAAGGCTGAATTTGGAGACCTTTCACATGTGATTTGGATGCTAGCACTGATTACTATTGCCTAAGTTGTGGACCGGATTTACATATGGAATGGTTAGTGTCATTTGTACTACATACCAAACAAGTGCTCAGTACATATGTACATTCACATATACATTTCATGTCTGACCTCAGCTTTATTTGGTCATTGGAGTACAAATCTGCAATTACCTACTAAATCAGACTTACTAAGTTTGCCAGGTTTTTTTTTTTTCTGCAGCTAGGGGCGTGGCCTATGCGCCGCACGGTCGACGCTGCCGTACGGAATGCGGCCGTACGGAATGCGGCCGTACGAAACGCAGGGTGTCACTGATGTACGCCAATTACAGAAATAGGATATAAAGGTGTGTTAGACAAATGCAATGTTGTTGCAAACATGGCTGGCTCAGATACAGAGGAAGACCAGGTGTTGCAGGACCTGTTTGGCAACATGGACTCCAGCACCACCTATGTCCCCATCAACCCAGACCAGCCATTGGGAGAACAGCAGCCAGATGGGCCATCTACATCAGGCCAATCGGCAGCTGGCCCATCTTCAGCCTCAGCAGAATCATTGGGAACACAGCAGATGGCTTCCCAACAGAGTAGCCTGCCCAGCACTTCGAGTACAGCGACAGGTGGCCGTGGCCGTGGCAGTGGCGGTGCCAGTGGCCGTGGCCGTGGCCGAAATAGGGCAACAGAGGAACCAAGCACCAGAAACATGGCATTCGAAGCGCAGGAGCTTGCCATTCTGGTGCCCCGCGCACGGGATTGGATCGAGGGTCCACAGGACCGGTTGACACACACAAGGAGATGGAAGATCTGGGAGGACATAACGGCGGAGATTAATGCGGTGGCTCCACAAGTTCGTGAGGCGGAGCACGTTAAGAAGAGGCAAGTTCATGTGTGTTACATTTGAGCAGTACAAGACCAGTAATGTTTACATTAGATGTTAGATGGAGTTGGTCAATGGGCGGTCACGTTGCTTGGAGGCACAGACATGTTTGCCATGTCATTTAATTGATAGTTATTGTAGGGTGACTGTGGTTGTATCTTCTAAGGGTTGGTTTTCAAATTTAATATAATGTAAGTTTGGTGTCATGAGGCACATGTTGTAATCTGTTGCAGATTGCAATGGGTGCTACAGCAAACATGAGGAGTGACATGTATTAATATGTAAACTTTGATTGCAGGTGGCACGACTTTGACCCAGCGGTGGGAACACAGCCACACCTCTGGGGCTGGCCCCATGCCATCAAAGCTGAAGCTCACCCCCCTGGAAGAGATGGCAGAGTGCTGCATTGCAGTCGAGGAGGTCCGGGGGGTGAGCACCATGGACAGCGAGTCCCCAGCGGAAGTCATGGCTTCTTTGCTTGAAGGTAATTATTTGCAATGCCATAAGTAGCTGGTTCTAATTTTGCATGGAATGTGTTGTAATTGTAATGTTCTCTTTCACCAGCATCCCCACCGCTTGGTCAAGAATCTCTTGAGGAGGTTGAGGAGTCTGTGCCACCTGCCACCTGTACCAGGCCCGTGCAGCGCAGCAGCCACTGACCGAGGTTGAATTGACCAGGTGGGTGCAGGTGCTTGGCCATATTCAGCAGCAGGGAGAGTCGGCATCAGAGCGGGTGCGTAGGACCGAGGAGGTCTTGCAGGGTTTGGTCAGCAGCCACCAGAGTATCGCTGGGAGCCTGCAGGCTATGGCTGTCACCCAGCAATCAATTGCTGCTAGCCTGCAGGTGCTGTCTGATCAAGCCCTGCGGCAAAATGACCTCCTCCTCCACCATAATGAGCTTATGGTGGAGCTAGTTGCCAGCAATAAGGTCCTAATGTCATCCGTTTCTGGTTCATTCCCACCATCAGCACTCCCTGCTGCCAGAGGGGGAAGACCATCCCCCCCCCCTCCCCAGCATCTGCTCCACCTGTCCCACCATCTGACCGTGGCCGTGGCCGGAGAGCTGCTGCACGTGGCAAGGAGCCTGCCAGGGGCAAACGTGCCCACAGATGAACTTGTGTCCCCATTAATCTCCACCGTTATGTCTTCCCAAATCTTTCAATGAGCTGTGTGTGTCAGCTTCCTGTGTCCAATTCCGTGCCCAGGGTCACCACATTTGCCCTCGTTTCGAATGTCATGTTTGGTTCCCCTGTTGCCCTGTTTCGGCTACCATTACTGTGTGCTGTACTTGAAGTGTTGGTGCTATACTTTTGTTGTGAAGCCACCTGATGTGTTCCTAATGATTCTGCTGTGGCTATGTATGCATACCTCCCAACTGTCACGATTCCGTCGGGACAGTCCCGATTTTCGGGTCCTGTCCCGACGTCCCACCCGTGGCAGGCATTGTCCCGCTGCGGGGGGTGGCAGTTGGGAGACCCCCCAATCTAGTAGAATAGACGCTGTGCGCATGCGCACAGCATCTATTCTCGTATGAAAATGAGGTCGCGGCTAATTAGCATAAGCCGCGCCCTCATTAGCATATGCCCCGCCCCCTTTTCGCGGCTTTGCCGCGCGAGTGTCCCTATTTCCTCCGGACGAAAGTTGGGAGGTATGATGTATGTCTACAATACGGGCCTTATTCTGCTTGGAGCGTCCGGGCCGTACGCGTACGTCCCGGGGTTTTTCACGATCTGCGCATGTGCAAATACGCTAATGCGCCGGCGCGAACACTCCACAACGCTTACGGCCGGTGTCTCAACGTGCGAAAAAACCTGTACGCGAGCGTACGGGTAATGGGGCGGCATAGGGGCGTGTTGATGGGAGCGGCCGAAATAATGAGGGAAAATGGGCGTAAATATGGGCGTACACGGGGGTGTGCACCAGAAATGAGCGGTGCTACTACCGCACGATCGACTAAGGCACCGTTCGTTTCGGACACCAAACAGGCGGCATCCAACCGCCAGCTAAAACCACTCCTACAGATACCGCTTGCCAGCGTGCGCCTGAGTTGGCTAATTAACGCTGATTAGTACTTAAACACATACACCTGAATGTAATAAGCAATGCTGCAGTCTATTAACTCCAAACCATGATTTCACTGCCTGCAAGCCACACATGCAGCACGCAAACACATTGGAAGCTTATGTTTCTATACTTCTCCACATTTAAACGTTTGTTTAATTTAAGGTAAGAATCTTTTTATACGCTAAGGTAGGTATTTGATAAACAGACACATTCACTACCTGCTTTCATAGACTTTACGCAGTAGCACACTCAATCTACACAAGTCGACATGTGTCAACGTGTTCACTCTAATACTAACATAGGTTTTGTATTTAGGATACAATAACATAAACCACATCTAACACCTACAAAGGATGTTTCTGCAATGTTTGAAGCACATGACCACTATTTTCAACACAATCTTTGTATAGTACCCCAAATTATGACCTGTACCACTATCTCATCTGCTATGATTTGGATTTCACTACACTCTGGATGTAAGATGCCACCAATCACATTATTGCACTCTCATCTCTCTAACAAAGGATTCCTACATCTGCTTATGACACTGTCAAATCATATATATTTTAAAAGTTATGCATGTTTGTTCACAAGCTAATTTATCATGTTTGGCCCATTCACACATCTTTTTTTAGGGAGGACACATATGAATTCCTACACAAATGTACCTTTTCACCCTTGTTTGTCTGCCTCACCCACTCCATGAGGAAAGCATTGTTCTGGACCTGCTTTTACCTACTACTGTAGGAGCTACCTCACCTGCACACAAACTGCTTTCTCACCTATTAAGTTGCTCTGCACATGTGCTGACACAAACTAATTAGCAGGGAAAAGTTGGATAGGAACATGGGAATGGCCATGGAGAGGGTTACACATGGGAAACTTCCACCACACTTCAACAAATGTTCAAAAATACCCTGGTCAGTAAGTACACATAAATCTAGTATTTGTTTCACACAAGAAATGACACATACCACAATTTAGATTTAATTTGTAAAATAAATTTATTTGCTGTTCAGCATCACAGCTTGACACTTTAATGTGAGAAATCAAAAAAAAACAAATAAAATAGACACACAAATAATAAAACAGCCAGAACAAGAGGTTGCATATCTCCAAACATGTGTTACCCTGCAAATGCAATGGTGAAAGAAATGGGGACACCAGAATACGTACTGCAACAACCAGGGTGAATACTAAGCAAGATACACACCACCAAAAAAAATATCCTGCATTTGTAGAGGTCAAAATACGAACTTTCATGCCCATGGCACGCAAATGGATCGATGGGCAACTCAGGAAGCGGATGTCCAGTGCAATTTAAACCTTTGGCCTCCAACCACAGAGGAAGTGACCCAGGTCTCATTTGGGCCCTTTTTTGCCCCTTTTAGATGGGGCCTTGGGGACAGGGGCCTTTGGGTCAGCTGGCTTTCGGCGTCTTCCCCTAGTCGCCACAGGAGGGTCAGCCGAGGTGGAAGGTTGGGGAGCAGCTTGGGGTGGGGCAGCAGATGGGGGATTGTCCCTTAGGGACCTGGCGGTGGACAGCTGCTCCGCAATAAGTTCATTCTGGCGGCTGAGGTGTTGGCCAATGCTTAGCATGCCAGCCGCCAGAGTTTCATTAATGCGGTTCAACGCCTCAACCTGCAGCTGGTTTGTGGCCTTCCACTCCGCCAGAAAATCCGCCACCTGCTGCTGACGGATCGCAGCATCCACCCCTTGCTGCTCGATCCTGTCCAGCGTCACCAACAGGCTCTCACTCAATGTCTCCTGAGGCTGGGGCTGGGGGCGACGTCTTGGTGGAGGCTGGACCACCTGCTCCACCTGTGGCTCTGCAGAGGCCGATGCTGCCGGTACATCCTGACTTTCTGCTTCTGCTAGGATAAGAATTGAAAACAATGTCACCATCACATACGCAATAAAAAATATCTTTCTAAATACAATGCATTACTGTGACTTACCATCAAAAGCAGCAGCAAAGACCTCCACCGGGAGCTCACTGTCCATATTGGAGATCCCCCTGATCTCCCCCACATCGATCACGTCACAGGAGTCCAGCTCCAGGGGGGTAAACTCCAAATGGTCAGGCATAGGACCGCTCCCGGTGGACATGCTGTGGTTGTACCGGTCAGTCATCTTCCTCTTCAGGGCACTTTTGAAGTCAGTCCACCTACAAGTTTAAAAATACAAATATCACCATGAGATATGTGCACCACTGTGCTACGTGTAGGGTTACCACCTAGTCCCTTTAATTCTGGACACATGTTACTTACACAGGTTCTGTGGCAGTTTAAAATTAGGTGAAGTGGAGTCTTGAAGTCAGCCAGCCACAGAACCTGTGTAATTAATATGTGTCCGGAATTAAAGGGACTAGGTGGTACCCCTAGCTACGTGACATTTCCTAGTGTGGGTGATCTTTTGTGCCATGTGTGGCCAAATATTTCTTTGATGGACAAAACCATGTGCACTGCAGGTGAGGCAGGTGTAAAACCCCACCCAAATCTGATTATCTCTGCACAAGTAACACCTGCCTCACCTGCAGTGCACATGGTTTTGTCCATCTAAGAAATATTTGGCCAGAAAGAGTGAACTAGAATAAGGGCCTCAGTTCCTGCTGGAGACTGCTGAACAAATTGCCCTGACAAACACACTAACCTTTTCTTCACCGCGTCCCAAGTTCTGACCACTGGTGACACCTGGTTCACTTCCTCTGTGATCTTGTCCCAAAGGTTTCTCCTTGCACTGGCACCTGGCTTCCTGGTTGCCAATTCAATCCATTCGCGTGCCCTGGGCACGAGAATTCGCATTTCGGCCTCTACAAATGCAGGGTTTCTCCTTCTGGTGGTGGTATCCTGCTCAGTCATCACCCTAGATGTTGCAGCACGTTTTCTGGTGGCCCCAGCTCTCTCACCATGCACCTGCTGGGTCACACCTGTTTGGAGAGATGCAACCTCTTGTTCTGGCTGGCTGCTTGGCCCTTGTGGAGCTGGTGGAGGTTCACCAGGGCCTGTTACTGAGGGGCCCGCTTGATCTTGCAGGCGACTCCTCTCTTGGGCCCTCCTTCTCCGCTCCTCTTCCCTCTTCTGTAATGCTTGAAGCATGGATTCGGCTTGTGCTCTCTGCAGAGCGTCCTCTGCTGCTGAATCGTCAGAGTCAGACATGTTTGCAGCAATTGTGGGCTGCATCTGACTGAATATTTATATGTTAATCTCCCGCCACGAACAAGGGGGCGTATATTTTTCCCCGCAAGGTAGATGCAAATTTACGCCGATATTTCCCGCCGATAATTGCCGCTTAAATTACGCAGGTCTCAATGCACCTGATCAATCACCCGTATATGTATCTACACAGGTTGTGGAGCATTGTGGGCTACATCGTGAAATGTGTGCACCTGTCATTCCAATGATGAGTGTTGTCAGCTGGTATCTGTTGGAGTTCGTGTATGCTTTGTGAGTCACATTTCAAAACATCACGTTATAATGCTTTCCTTACATATGTAATGTGTATGAAATTGTCATACAGCAACATGTTGCATTGTGGCCCTTTAGGCAGCGTAGTTATAAGTAGAGGGTTGCGTGTATTATTTTCCGCCTACTGTATATACAGTACTCCTCCCCATGCATATCGCTGTATCGTGCCCCCTTTAAGCAGCGTAGTTATAAGTAGACGGTTGCGTGTATTAATTTCCGCTTACTATATATACAGTACTTCTCTTCATGGCAATTGGTGTATTGAGCCCCCTTTAAGCAGCGTAGTTAGGAGTAGACGGGGTGCGTGTATTATTTTCCGCACACTGTAAATACAGTACTTCTCTCTTCATTGAATGCATGCTGTTGGTTGTGGTGTGTATATCGGAACGGTCCGCGTAAGTTTCTATTCGCATCCAGTTTGTTAATATAAGAGGGATTAATAAAGTTAATACCAAACAAACAATTTTTTCGACCAATCAGCAAGCACCAAAAGTGATATATGTACCTGCAATTAATAACTGCGCCATTGCCAATATGACTTCTACAAGAGCCAGGCCCTTTTCTACATCTGAGCTTTTGGCCCTGGTGGAAGTGATGGATCGTCACCTGGGGCCCAGGGGCCCATATGTATCTAATGCGGACAAGCGGCGGGCGTATAATGCTGCCCGCCGCCTGATATTTTCCACAACCGGCGTCCGCAGAAGCCTGGGCCAGGTTGAGCGGCGCTGGTCCGACCTGCGCCGGCGGCAGCCGGTTCTACTCAGCAGCCTTCGCCGCCATATTGCCCGATGTAAGTTTTGATTACTAGTATGTCAGCGTTTTTTAGCAATGTTTGGTGTACTTTTTATAAATATGTTCCTGAGTATGGGGGTGTATATGGGGTGTATAGGGGGTGTATAGGGGGTGTATAGGGGGTGTATATGGGGTGTATATGGGGGGTGTATATGGGTGTATAGGGGGTGTATATGGGGTGTATATGGGGGTGTATATGGGTGTATAGGGGGTGTATATGGGTGTATAGGGGGTGTATAGGGGGTGTATATGGGGGTGTATATGGGTGTATAGGGGGTGTATATGGGGGTGTATAGGGGGGGTTTAAGTAGTTGATCAGTTTTTGGGTGTAGGATATCAAATAGTTTGCATGATAAATGTCTGAAATTTCACAGCAATGATAATTTTGAAGGTTATGAGCATGACTAATGTGAATTTTTCTTTCCCCCTTTTTTATGAAACCCAATCTTCGATTTCTATGCCATCAACATGAACATTTCAGCACGGGCAAGGGCGCGCATTGAAGCCCGGGAGCAGGCAGCCCGGGACCAGGCAGCCCGGGACCAGGCAGCCGAGGAGGAGGAGGAAGAAGAGGAAGAGGAAGAGGAGGAGGAGGAAGAGGAGGAGGAGGAGGAGGAGAAGAAAGAGGAGGAGGAAGAGGAGGAGGAGGAAGAAGAGGAGGAGGAAGAAGAGGAGGAGGAAGAAGAGGAGACCCAGGGTGCAGTTTTCACCCACACAATTTCCCCATCCCCCACCCCCTCCACAACCCCCACCCCCTCCACAACCCCCCCCCCTCCACAACCCCCCCCCCCCTCCACAACCCACACCCCCTCCACAACCCCCACCCCCCCCCCCTCCCCACCCCATTTCCAACCCCCCTACACCTCTCCACCACCCACCCCCAAACCTCTCCACTCCCCAGTAACACCCAGTACCTCGGGCCAAAGACCAGGACCATCCTCCTTGCTCCTGCCTTCCCCAACCACTCCACAGCCAACCAGCGGCGCCCAGGATGGCTCAAGTAGCCGTAAGTAAATAATGTGTCTAATGTTGACCTACACATTTCTACACATAAACAATCACAACAACCACATATGTGTATCCAACATCAACATTAGTTGCAACATATCACTGCAGGGCGACCATGAGGTGTGTCCTGTCCTTCTCCAGGAACAAGGGTCCCCTTGGTGGTTTTTTTGAGTGTGGCCATGCCTCACCCCTTGAATAATTGACATAACAGTACATCCAATGAGATATCCGACATTAGTGGTGTGGTAGTTATGTGGCTCCAGGTGTTGGGTAACTCCAGTTCCCAGCATGATGTGCAACACAGGGCCAGATTATAATGGAGGCGCAAGGGGTCAGTGCCCCTGGGACCCCCTCTAGCTAGGGGCCCCCTGTGGTTGTCATTTTTTTAAAAAAAAAAAGACAATGTTTAAGTTATGTTTTTTTTTTTTGCTAAATGTTTTGTGCATGGGTGGGGTAGTGCTGCAGCTTCACCTATCTGCCAATGTGACAATGATTTATGGTGCTGAGCATCGGGAGGCAAGGCACACTGATTGCACAAGTGTGCAGTGCATTTCTGGGAGTTGACTAAGTCCCATGACACTTTGCACCAGAGGACAGAGGCTGAGAAGTTTGTGCTGAGCTCTGATTGGTGGAGCTCATTACATACTTCTCAGGTCCATGGAGAACAGCAGCAGCAGCTTAGTCATAGGAGGGTTTTTAATCAGAGGCAGCACTAGGACTGTGAGGTCTCCTCCAGAGTAAGGGGCAGAGGGACAAACACAGGCTTTTCATGTGGTGTGTGTATATATATATATATATATGGTGTCTATTATTATTCCGAGTGCCGCCAACCCCCTGTCTATATATATATATATATATATATATATATATATATATATATATATATATCCCCTGCAGGTAACCATTGACCAAGTTTATTCTGCCTTTACTCTATGTTTTGACAGTATAATATTCGGCCATGCAGTGTGCGGCCAGTAATGACAAGTGCAAGGGGGCCCCCCGCTCTAAAGTACCCCGGGCCCCCCAAAGGCTTAATCTGCCACTGGTGCAACTTAAATGTAGAGATTGTTTTGGTAATAGTGTGTGAGGCCATGCGGATGCATGTTTTACAAACATAGCTGTAGGCCTATAATTTGTACAGCAATGTCCTAAATTTAAAATAGTAAGGAGTGCTTAAGCCACAACAATGTCATAACCCTTAAATAGCACAGGCTAATTGTGAGGTTAGAGGACAGTCCCCCAAAAACAAAGTACCAATTGGGATACAGCATACATTCATTGATGAAGGAGTAATTGAATTAATGTTATTTACTATGTACAGTATGTGTGTGTTAACATATTTTTTTTTAGTACTGTGTTTACAGCAGACCCATCTTCAATGTAGTTTAAAAATGTATGTGCCCTTCACACATAACTCACAACTTTTTATTATGTACAAATACAACAAACATTTGTGTATGTTATATATTAATTTTTTTTTTTATCCCTTCACTACAGACACTGAACAGCAGCAGGAGGAGGTGGCAGCCCTTATTCGGGAGATCTTCCTGACCCTTTTTTATTTGCAACTTCTTTTTGGCCTACTGGAGGCCCGCATTTAATTTTTTTTTATCCCCCCCCCCCTTATTATGTTTGTAATAAATAAAAGTTTATATTGTATTATAAATTGCCTGTGTTTTTAATAATAAATATGTTAGAGGGCTTGTAAGGATAGGTACATACAGATGTGTAATGTAAGTTATATTAGTAATTTGAGGTGAGGGGTAATGATTGATGTGTGAATGTGTGTGTTTTTGAGTAAAATAACACATAGTGAAAATGCATGAATGTTTAATGTTTTTCGATTAAAACATCACACATAACATCAGGGTAGGTATACATGTTACACATTTTGGACAAACTAATTATGGACATAATTTAGTACATATACAGAAACACCAACATAACTTGATTTAAAAGTAACAGCAATATGGGGACACATAGATAGTGATTAAAATGCCACATTAGAACATAACAAATATACATGTAATGTGGTTTAAAATGTAGTTTTATTAGGTCTTTATTAAGGTAGACAATTGAGTTAATAGAAAACAATAAGTGAATAACAAATAGATTAATTAATGAATTGTCAGATTAGTAGTTGAGAGGCAAGATTTGCAGGTCCATATATGTGAAGGGTATGCCAGCGTGCACGGACGTACGCTCACTCTCACGAGCGGTGACATAAGCTGAGTTTTCCATTGAAAACAATAGGGACCCGTCCGTGCAAGCTGGCGTACGCTCAGATCGCCGCAAGAAGGCGGTGGGGAGACGGAGGAAAGACGGCCGTAGACGGCGCCGTACGCTCAGTCGTACGCCAGTTGTCGGAGTGTAAGGGCTGGGCCGGCCGCGTACGTTGCCGTACGCTCATTTGTACACCACTCCCCTTCTACGTTATTTCTGTCCGTACGCAAGCGGCTGATTTGTGGGTGGACTTAACCCTAACGGCCGCGTACGGCTAGCGTGCGGTAATTGTGAACGTACGCACGTTTGGCCGCTCCGATCAGAATAAGGCCCTACATGTATTTATTATATATTATTTACTTGTATTCCTGTCATGGTACCTTTTATTTTGTGACGATTTCTAATTTATTTTATAAGTTCATGTAATAAATGTTTTTTTTTTCCCAAAATGTGTGGTTTAATTGATACATGTAGAAGTGACATGTGTATTTGTATTATTAATATTAAGTTGTGTTCATTAGTTGCAGTGTAAAAGTGTGTGAAAAGTGCAGCATATATGTGTGTGCTTAGTAATGGGATGCAGTTAATATCCCGGCGGTCGGGATCCCGGCGTTCAGAATCCCGACGCCGGAATCCCGACCGCCGAAATGCCGACACATTCTCCCTCCTGGGGTGTCCACGACACCCCTGGAGGGAGAATAAATTAGTGTGCCGAGCGTAGCGAGGCACCGGGCCCGCTGCGTGGCGAGCGCAGCGAGCCCGCAAGGGGGGGCGATCAACGTCCCCCCCTTGTCGGCATTTCGGCGGTCGGGATTCCGGCGTCGGGATTCTGTACGCCGGGATCCCGACCGCCGGGATTCAATACTGAATCCTTAGTAATGTTCCATTTAAGCTGCAATGGTTCCAATTGAAGCAGTGACAAGCGTGTAATTAACAAGTAATGAGTAAAGTAGGTGATTGTATTGTGTTCAGCTGACATTGGTTGAGGTGCGGCCGTCCTGATTAGGCGTTCCGATTGCCTAGCGCATGACCGAGTGGTGTCCGCAAAGCAATACTTGCTTATGGACACCGCATATTTCTTGCCTTTTTGTTCGCGTGCATTCGGTGTGCTGTGTGTACACCTATTATATATACTGACATACATACACAGCGCTGTGTACACCTATTATATACACTGACATACATACACAGCACTGTGTACACCTATTATATACTGACATACATACACAGCGCTGTGTACACCTATTATATACTGACATACATACACAGCGCTGTGTACACCTATTATATACACTGACATACATACACAGCGCTGTGTACACCTATTATATACACTGACATACATACACAGCACTGTGTACACCTATTATATACTGACATACATACACAGCGCTGTGTACACCTATTATATACTGACATACATACACAGCGCTGTGTACACCTATTATATACACTGACATACATACACAGCGCTGTATACACCTATTATATACACTGACATACATACACAGCGCTGTGTACACCTACTGTATTATATACTGACATACATACACAGCGCTGTGTACACCTATTATATACTGATATACATACACAGCGCTGTGTACACCTATTATATGCACTGACATACATACACAGCGCTGTGTACACCTATTATATACTGACATACATACACAGCGCTGTGTACACCTATTATATACTGATTTACATACACAGCGCTGTGTACACCTATTATATGCACTGACATACATACACAGCGCTCTGTACACCTATTATATACTGACATACATACACAGTGCTGTGTACACCTATTATATACACTGAAATACATACACAGCGCTGTATACACCTACTATATACACTGACATACATACACAGCGCTGTGTACCCCTTTTATATACTGACATATACACAGCGCTGTGTACACCTATTATATACTGACATACATACACAGCGCTGTGTACACCTATTATATACTGATATACATACACAGCGCTGTGTACACCTATTATATGCACTGACATACATACACAGCGCTGTGTACACCTATTATATACTGACATACATACACAGCGCTGTGTACACCTATTATATGCACTGACATACATACACAGCGCTCTGTACACCTATTATATACTGACATACATACACAGTGCTGCGTACACCTATTATATACTGACAAACATACACAGTGCTGTGTACACCTATTATATACTGACAAACATACACAGCACTGTGTACAGCTATTATATACTGACAAACATACAGCACTGTATACATCTATTATATACACTGACATACATACACAGCGCTGTGTACACCTATTATATACTGACATACATACACAGCACTGTGTACACCTATTATATACACTGACATACATACACAGCACTGTGTACACCTATTATATATTGACATACATACACAGCGCTGTGTACACCTGTTATATGCTGACATACATACACAGCGCTGTGTACACCTGTTATATACACTGACATACATACACAGCACTGTGTACACCTATTATATGCACTGACATACATACACAGCGCTGTGTACACCTATTATATACTGACATACATACACAGCGCTGTGTACACCTATTATATACTGATATACATACACAGCGCTGTGTACACCTATTATATGCACTGACATACATACACAGCGCTCTGTACACCTATTATATACTGACATACATACACAGAGCTGTATACACCTATTATATACTGACATACATACACAGTGCTGTGTACACCTATTATATACTGACAAACATAAACAGCACTGTGTACACCTATTATATACTGACAAACATACACAGCACTGTGTACATCTATTATATACTGACACACATACACAGCGCTGTGTACACTGATATACATACACTGACATACATACACAGCGCTGTGTACAGCTATTATATACTGACATACATACACAGCGCTGTGTACACCTATTATATAATGACACACATACACAGCGCTGTGTACACCTATTATATACTGACATACATACACAGCGCTGTGTACACCTGTTATATACACTGACATACATACACAGCGCTGTGTACACCTATTATATACTGACAAACATACACAGCACTGTGTACATCTATTATATACTGACACACATACACAGCGCTGTGTACACTGATATACATACACTGACATACATACACAGCGCTGTGTACACTGACATACATACACAGCGCTGTGTACACCTATTATATACACTGACATACATACACAGCGCTGTGTACACCTATTATATACTGAAATACATACACAGCGCTGTGTACACTGATATACATACACTGACATACATACAAAGCGCTGTGTACACTGACATACATACACAGCGCTGTGTACACCTATAATATACACTGACATACATACACAGCGCTGTGTACACCTATTATATACTGACATACATACACAGTGCTGTGTACACCTATTATATACTGACATACATACACAGCGCTATGTACACCTATTATATACTGTCATACATACACAGTGCTGTGTACACCTATTATATACTGACATACATACACAACACTGTGTACACCTATTATATACTGACATACATACACAGCGCAGTGTACAGCTGGTATATACTGATATACATACACAGCACTGTGTACACCTATTATATACTGACATACATACACAGTGCTGTGTACAGCTATTATATACACTGACATACATACACAGCGCTGTCTACATCTATTATATACTGGCATATACACACAGCGCTGTGTACACCTATTATATACTGACATACATACACAGCACTGTGTACACCTATTATATACTGACATACATACACAGCGCTTGGTACAGCTGTTATATACTGATATACATACACAGCGCTGTGTACACCTATTATATACTGACATACATACACAGTGCTGTATACACCTATTATATACTGACATACATACACAGCGCTGTGTACAACTATTATATACTGACATACATACACAGTGCTGTATACACCTATTATATTCTGACATACATACACAGCGCTGTGTACAGCTGTTATATACTGACATACATACACAGCACTGTGTACACCTATTATATACTGACATACATACACAGCACTGTGTACACCTATTATATACTGGCATACATACACAGCACTGTGTACACCTTTTATATACTGACATACATACACAGCGCTGTGTACAACTATTATATACTGACATACATACACAGTGCTGTATACACCTATTATATACTGACATACATACACAGCGCTGTGTACAGCTGTTATATACTGACATACATACACAGCACTGTGTACACCTATAATATACACTGACATACATACACAGCGCTGTGTACACCTATTATATACTGACATACATACACAGTGCTGTGTACACCTATTATATACTGACATATACACACAGCGCTGTGTACATCTATTATATACTGACATACATACACAGCACTGTGTACACCTATTACATACTGACATACATACACAGCGCTGTGTACACCTATTATATACTGACGTATACACACAGCGCTGTGTACAGCTATTATATACTGACATATACACACAGCGCTGTGTACAGCTATTATATACTGACATACATACACAGCGCTGTGTACACCTATTATATACACTGACATACATACACAGCACTGTGTAGACCTATTATATACTGACAAACATACACAGTGCTGTGTACAGCTGTTATATACTGACATACATACACAGCACTGTGTACACCTATTATATACTGACATACATACACAGCACTGTGTAAATCTATTATATACTGACATACATACACAGTGCTGTGTACACCTATTATATACTGACAAACATACAGCGCTGTGTACACCTATTACATACTGACATACATACACAGCGCTGTGTACACCTATTATATACTGACATATACACACAGCGCTGTGTACAGCTATTATATACTGACATATACACACAGCGCTGTGTACAGCTATTATATACTGACATACATACACAGCGCTGTGTACACCTATTATATACACTGACATACATACACAGCACTGTGTACACCTATTATATACTGACATACATACACAGTGCTGTGTACAGCTGTTATATACTGACATACATACACAGCACTGTGTACACCTATTATATACTGACATACATACACAGCACTGTGTAAATCTATTATATACTGACATACATACACAGTGCTGTGTACACCTATTATATACTGACAAACATACAGCGCTGTGTACACCTGTTATATACTGACATATACACACAGCGCTGTGTACACCTATTGTATACACTGACATACATACACAGCACTGTGTACACCTATTATATACTGACATACATACACAGCGCTGTGTACATCTATTATATACTGACATACATACACAGCGCTGTGTACAGCTATTATATACTGACATATACACACAGCGCTGTGTACAGCTATTATATACTGACATACATACACAGTGCTGTGTACACCTATTATATACTGACATACATACACAGTGCTGTGTACACCTATTATATACTGACATACATACACAGTGCTGTGTACACCTATTATATACTGACATACATACACAGCGCTGTGTACACCTATTATATACACTGACATACATACACAGCGCTGTGTACAGCTGTTATATACTGACATACATACACAGCACTGTGTACACCTATTATATACTGACATACATACACAGCGCTGTGTACATCTATTATATACTGACATATACACACAGCGCTGTGTACAGCTATTATAGACTGACATACATACACAGCGCTGTGTACACCTATTATATACTGACATATACACACAGTGCTGTGTACATCTATTATATACTGACATATACACACAGCGCTGTGTACAGCTATTATATACTGACATACATACACAGCGCTGTGTACACCTATTATATACTGACATACATACACAGTGCTGTGTACACCTATTATATACTGACATACATACACAGCGCTGTTTACACCTATTATATACACTGACATACATACACAGCGCTGTGTACACCTATTATATACTGACATACATACACAGCGCTGTGTACACCTATTATATACACTGACATACATACACAGCGCTGTGTACAGCTGTTATATACTGACATACATACACAGCACTGTGTACATCTATTATATACTGACATATACACACAGCGCTGTGTACAGCTATTATAGACTGACATACATACACAGCGCTGTGTACACCTATTATATACTGACATATACACACAGTGCTGTGTACACCTATTATATACTGACATATACACACAGCGCTGTGTACAGCTATTATATACTGACATATACACACAGCGCTGTGTACAGCTATTATATACTGACATACACACACAGCGCTGTGTACAGCTATTATATACTGGCATATCCATCGACTGTGTGCTCTCTGTATTGTCTTTAGAAGGATCTCTGTATTGTTAAACAGTCCTTGGAGTGATCTTTGTATTGTACAGATATCTGCACTGCACGGCCTAATTCTAAACATAAGAGTTGCTGCCATGCTGAGACTTGTAGTGCCACAAATGAAAGAGAACATTCTGGTGCGCACCCAAAGAACACTGGTATCCGAGTCATTATAATCTCTGCAATGTAACGTGGAGTAATATTTAGGTTCTTAGCACAATTGTTGGCAAAAAGTATGGACCCATCTTCCTTGGCCAGATGACATCATCAGGTGGACCCCTAAAGTTCACATCCAGAGCACAGGCCCACCCGGGCCGGTACATCCCAGGTGGCCCATGGCATTACACTAGTGAGAAGTAGCAGTGTAAAGGTGTTACACAAATAGCCACTTACTGCTAAATAGTGCAGCGTACACTAGTCCCACCCGTCCTAACCCCATGAGCGGTGGGTGTGGCTGGGGCAGGACAAACCTACCAGGGCAGGTAGGTGACTTTGCCCGTGCTGCACCCCTTCAGTGGAACGCACTCCCTCGCTCCATTAGACTCTCCCCGACCTTGCAAAGCTTCAAACGGGCACTGAAAACTCACCTATCCATCAAAGCGTACCCTTCCACTGCATAAACCAGATGGTTCTCCGACCCCTTGCCTGTTTACATCCTGCTATCTAACCACCACCCACTTGCTTGCACCTCTTGTAATCTGTCAGTCTCCCCTTCCTACTAGATTGTAAGCTCCTCCGAGCAGGGCCCTCTTCCCTCCTGTTGTCAAAGCCCTCTTCTCTTCACATGTCACTCACAGCTCTCCTTTACTCCAACACTCAGTGACCATCTTCGTCTGCATACTCCTCTCCATCATTGGCCTCAAGCCTCTAGTTGTATGTTGATTGAGTCCTCACTACTTACATTTAAGCTGTAATGTGTGTTGATCTGTGGCACTCTTTATTTGTACTGTATTTTTGTTATTTATTCAATGTTATGCCAAGCTTTATATCCCTGTATTGTTCCTTTGTACGGCGCTGCGAAACACTTGTGGCGCCTTATAAATAAAATTATAATAATAATAATAATAATAATAGTTTGTCCTGCCCCAGCAAAACCCACCACAGAATGTAGGAGCCCCCCCCCCCCCCTCACCTTTGCGCCGGTGTTTGTACGCCAAGCTCCCCTGCTGCCCCAGCCACCATTCACTTTACAGAAGTGACCGTAGGCGGCAGGCTCAGGGATGTTCGGGGTGGATCGGGAGGACTCGGCGCCTGAACTCCTGAGCACTCTGGAGTCTCCCCAAGCCGCCCGAACATCCCGAGCCTGCCGCCTGCGTCACTGCTGTGAAGTGAATTGCGACTGGCGTCTGAGGAAGCGGCAGGGGTCAGGGGAGCTCCAAAGTACGATCGCCGGAGCAGGGGGGGGGGGCTATAGAGGTGGTGCACCAGTGGTGCACACCTGGACACCACTGGCGCACGCCTTTTGCATATTAGTGGTATGCCCAGAAAATTTCCGGGACAGCCCGCTGTGGCAATTCCTGGCATACCGCCCCAGGGGTTAAACCCGATTTATCTTGTGTTCAATGGAAGTCGGATGTGATACATTGCGACTGCTAAAATGCACCTGCGTGGTGTCGCTGACGGCTGCACATATACGATTTATCTTACGTGCAGCACGTCCGTCCTCCGAACCACAAGCAAGTGACACCACCGGAGCGGATGTCCAACACATGCCATTTCACCCGGATTCTCAGCCTGATCCATAGATTAAGTATTACAATTATGAAGCCCCGAAGCAAGCCACCCAGGGGGCCCAACACTCCAAACCCTCCTACTGTATGCTTTCTATTATGTAAAGAGACCACCAGAATGTTTGGGTGCCGGACGGGTTCCCGACAGTCGGGATCCCTATAGGCATTTACCCGACGTCGGGATCCCAACTGTCAAAATGCCGACAGCCGGGTGCCCGACGGACACCCGCTATTTTCCCTCGTGGGGGTCCACGACCCCCATAGAGGGAGAATAGAATAGGTGGCTCACGTAGCGAGCCACCGTGCCCGCAAGGGGCTTTTTTGCGCTCGCCATGCTGTCTGACTCCGGGCTGTCGGGATCCCGACTGTCGGAGTCCCATACCACACCCGAATGTTTTTACTGCACAGAGGCCCATAGATTGATCCGTGTGTTCTTAGAATTGTATCTTTTTGAGATAACTTTCATATATTTCTTTAGCCGCAGAAAACCACACGCATCCCACTGATTCTTATGTCACAGCGCACTGGTAGAAAAGGTCACTGCTTGTTCCCAGGCCACAGTAGATTTATGAACCAGTTTGATATAATGTAGTGCATAACGGAAGACTGCCTTAATGATGTGGTTATAAGCAGGCATCTATGGGAATTTACTTAGTCACTGACTGTTACAATTAAAGATGACATCAGTAGGCAATGCTATACAGAGTGTCATGTGATCTTTCTGAGGGTGATACTGTGATGATGTCACATAAGTCCTCTCGGCTTTGTCGCCCAGTACTGAGCCCAGAAGCTGACTCTCTCCTGCGAGAAGTCACTGTTGATGTCAATCTCTGCCTGATTTCCTGTGGTCTCCCAGTAGAACAAGTTATTTCCATGAAAGGCGGAAGACTTCAGCGTTTTCATATCATGGATCTAGAGAGAATACAATACAGTATTCAGACTTTCATCGTCTTATAACATATAAAATAATATAGAAAGTAAATAACATTATGGCATTTTCAGCAATTGCGTGCGTACACAAGTTACGTATGCATGTGCTTTGCGTGGCGTACTACAGTATATATTTTGCATATATTTTGTTGAGCAAGCGAATTATGATATAATACTGTATGTTATTGCTGGGAAAAGCCATAAAAACACACATACAGCTGTAGACATTACCCTGCTGGCTGGTTGGGCCTGGTTCTTAAAATACGGGGGACCCCTAGTTATTTTGTCCCCCGTATTAAGGGAACCAGCCCTGACCCTGGAGCCTGGGGCAGGTTTTAAAAAAAATCGGGGAACCCTTATTTGCCGTGTTTCCTGATTTATTATTACCAGCCCCGGATCTTTCAGCCTTGTGCTCGTTACGATTTATTTATTTTTCTATGTTTTATTTTAACACTGCAGCCTGCACGGATCTGACTGATCCATGCAGACTGCCTAGACGAATTCGAATTCATATATACGGCCGCTAATACGAATCAATACGACATCGGAGGGTTACAAAGCAGTCATTTTTGGCTGAGACAGCCGTATGCAGTCGTATTCATTCGTATTAAGAACACGATATATCGTATTCGTATTCTTAGTAAATTTCCCCCTATGTGTAAGCTGGAACACATGACTTGGGGTGCGAAAAAAATCGCTTGGCCAGCTTTAGACAATGGGCACAATTCAGACCTCTTCGCACGACTGCGAAATCATACAGCAGTCAATTACCAATGAACGGCGCATGCATATAGGCCGCCAAGCGATGAACTCCTGCAACTTTTTCTGATCGCTGGCCGTTCGCACAGTTATTGACAGGAAGTAGGCGTCTGGGGGTGGGAAGCGGCCCTTTACTGGGAGTGCTATGAAAAATGCAGGCATGTTGGGAAAAACCGCAGGCGCGTGCCCAAAGTGCGAGTGGACTTGTGGTCAGGGACTCTGCTGCATTGTCTATTTAGCTATGATCCTATCCCCAAACTGTCATGGGAAGAGACTGCCCTCATTCCTGGGGCCTCACCTGTCCCTTCATATACAAGTAGATGACGGAGGCTGATGGCAGGGGGGGGGGGTAGATCTGCTTCCAGGCTGTGTGGGGATTGCCGGCAGCGATGCTTGGGGGAGGATGCTGACCATCAAGCCCTCCTGCAGGATTAATGACCCAGGATTGTATGCAGTGCCGGATTAAGGTCTAAATGGGCCTGGAGCTGAAAATGATCAAGGGCCTATTATGCGCAATAATAGGGGTTGTGGCCAGCACCTAATAATGTGGGGGGCGTGACCAGTGTTCTGTTTGGGTGGTCTGTCTCTATTTGTGTAAATACAGTACTTTCAACCGATTATATATGCCTGGAAAAGGCAGGGGGCTGGCATAGGAAAAATGCAGGGAGATATATTGGTGGGTGCCCTCCAAAGGTGCACCCGCAGGATGCCAATGTCCTCAGATACTTGCGGGGTGAGGCAGCACTCCAGTCATAAAAAAATACTGAAAGCCAAAACCTGGTAGACAACATTTCAGCACCTTTTATGTGGTCACCTAAGTTTACCACACCATATACCCCTTATACAAACCATGCAACACAGTACTAACGCCCTTATACTGGTTTTGCCTCTTACACATTATGGAGAGATTGATGGGAGATTGTCCCAAAAAACGAATCTGCGCTTTTGTGAGCTGCTCTGTGAAAGTGTTAGTAATTTGGAAGGTTTTGCTAGAAGCAATAACACCAAGTGCTTGTAGGAGCCGGACTGGAGGCAAAGCATGGGGGTAGGCTCCCCTGACAGGGTTTGTAGGGAGCTGACTAGCTGGACAGTCATAGAAGGGGTGTCTAAGGAGAGGCTCATAGGGGGATGGGCTTAACGGGGTGTAGTAAGGGTATATAAGCAGGATGCAGGCAGGAAATAGGGGTCACTGGGAGATTTTTCTGAACAGCTCCCACCCACCCTCCCTAATTTTATAATTTTGAGGAAGAATTATTGATAGGTTGTCTTTTGTCACAGTGGCCTGTGCGGAGGGGGGTCCTCGAGGTTAGTGGCATTGAGGCTTAATTATGCGGCGGGGAGGGCCCCATGAGGGGGCTGGACTCCCCTGGGTGAGGCTAATTAATGAGCACTGGGTGTTGACAATTGGTGCCCTCGAGCCAATCGCTATCGGCTGGGGGTAACAACTCCTGGAAGTGCTTAGAGGTGTGGATAGATTTATTGAGGGCCTCGGGGACCACCTTCCGTGGGGAATGTTTTTGATTATTGTTAATTTTGTATTGTTTCAATAAAGATGGCTGCTGTGGCCAATTTTATCCAACAAGAGAGTTATGTCATTTGTGGGGGGATAATTGGGCACAGCGATTAGACAATACCCTGTCATGTATTTGACAATTACAGTAGATAGGAAGGAGAGGGTTTAAGGTTAAAGCGAAGAGGAATAGATTAGGAATAAAAGACAAATGAGAAAGGTAAATAATAATAATGCCTGCGAGAGTGCTGGTGAGTGTCCTACGCTCTTGTCCTGAGTCCGACTCCTGTCACTGTGAGTGTCATCCTCTCCTTTGTCATTGCTAAGGAGAGGATGAGACTCACATTAGAATGACTTCTGCAGAGCATTCTTCCCTGAGACATCTGCTGAGGGAGGAAAACAATATATATCTGTGTGTTCCCATAGGCATTACGTGTGTTCCATAATGTGTAATGGGTAACGCCTCAATTTTCTGATGGCACGCCTCCTTTCCACAAGGCCACACCCCCTTTGCGGCGCAAGGGTCCCGTCTCCTTCTGGTGGGCCTGTGTGCTCAAAATGCCAGGGCCGATTTCTGGTCCCAGTCCAGCCCTGTACACAAACAGATTGAGCAATGATGCACAATATGCTTCATAAACTAGGGCATTGTGCACCAAAGGCGCGCATTAAAAGTTGACACCATAATGTCCATTACGTATTATGCCAAACACCATACTGTCCATTACGTATTATGCCAAACACCATAATGCCTATTAAAAATTATGCTACATAAGTGCTGCTTACCTACATGCTCATTGCCAGGGGTTCTATGCTTGTTGCCATGTGGGATTACATGCTCATTGCCAAGGGGAATACATGCTCGCAGTAACTGGGGGACAGCCGCCGCCGGGCACAAATGACAGCTATTGACAGCTGGGCAGAGAGCAGGGGGCTGCCCTGCTGTATTCAGAGCACTGCATGTCCCAACTATTTGAAATAATACCCCTTTCACACCAGAAAATGCAGGGATTTACCCAGGAATATGGTCCCAGGATCATGCAGGGACATTCCCGGACCCTTTTACACCTGCATTTTCTGGTTTGAGGGGGAGAGAAAACTGCCCCCCCCCCCCCCCCCCCCCCCCCCCCCCCCTATAACCAACCAGCTATATTTTTGGAACCAACTGGCCCATTTACATGAGACCAGTATCATATTTAAGAACTTTTAAATGGGCTTTGAATGATTTTGGTCCCGTGAAACTGTGCCGTTTGCTTCCAGAGAAATCTGTCCTCAAACAACATGAACAGCCATGAAATTACATTTCAGAAATGAAAAAATTGGTTTACCCGCAATATCTCTAGAACCAATGAACCCATATGGACCTGATATCAGATTGAAGGCCCAGCGATATGGGTTTGAATGAGATCAACCACAAGCTTCTGTGATGCCAGAGGGGGAACTGGCAGCCATTGGAACCGGGTGGGGGTCGGAATTAGCGGGTCCCATGTTATCCTATGGGGAAAACGTTCCAGCTTTGTCTGACGGTATCTCCGGTTCCCGGGAGGCTAGTGACGTGGGGCAGGGCTCGTTGGAAAGCCCAGGCCCTCAGCTACAAAATGGGCCTATTTAGAGAGTGGGCCTGGAGCTGTAGCTCCATCAGGCCCATTGTTAATCCAGCCCTGATTGTATGTCAAGGCAGAGAAAGATTGTCAATAATGTGGTGCGCCTATAAGGTCTCTAAGCATAAAAATGTACCTACTGTATATTGGTTTAATTTAAAAATTGCAAAATTTAAAACACACAAGACAGCATAACAAGAAAGTGACAACAAAGTAGGAATAAAGTGTGTTAAAAATAAGGTGTCTTGCTGGCAGCGCAGGTTCATACACACTGAGTTGCTATCCCCCTGCCCGGCACCGATGGAGGGGGTAGGACGGCTTTGCATAGTGCAGCGATATGCAAAGCCGTCCTCAAAGCCGCTCATCTGCTGGTATAACCAGCAGATGAGCTTCTTTTCCAGCAATGATGCGGGAGCAGGCCGCAACGCTCATCGCTGGGCATACACACTGGGCGGCTTTTCCCCTGCCCGGCCCCGATGGAGGGGGGAGGATGGCTTTGCATAATGCAGTGCTATGCAAAGCCACTCATCT
Organism: Crinia signifera; assembly: GCF_055691185.1. Taxonomy (NCBI): domain Eukaryota; kingdom Metazoa; phylum Chordata; class Amphibia; order Anura; family Myobatrachidae; genus Crinia; species Crinia signifera. The sequence continues at coordinate 323,528,101 of NC_139219.1, read as the reverse complement.
GCTGGTATAACCTGGTATAACCAGCAGATGAGCGGCTTTTCCGGGGATGATGCGGGAGCACACTGCAACGCTCATCGCCGGGCCATACACACTGGACGGCTTTGAGCTGAAAGCCGTTCAAACATGCTGTTTTGAGCGACTTTCAGCCCAAAGTTGCCCAGTGTGTATGGGCCTTTATTCAATATATCCTGCAGATATCTTTAATTAACACTTGTATTAATACATTTATTTGTAACAAACAGTGTTTGTGGGCGAGATGTCCTAAAGGGGAAATGCGGTAAAACCCCCATTTTACCGCATTTTCCTATGTACTATTACCTGACCGCACCGTTATCGCAGGGCAGGGTATCGCCACCTTTGTCGACCAGTGCTCCTCCTGTTGAACTCTTAGTGCAATTGGAACCGCTACTGATTACCGTTTGGTGAACTGATGCCTATGTTATAATTTGATTCGCATTGACATCTGGGCAATAATCTAGAGGTACAGTATGTGTGTAAGGCAGCTGTAATAAGTAAATCTAAAATGGCAGATAAATTTAAAGAGTGAATTTCAATGAGATCCAGAAGAAGGCGTTTATGGCCCTTATTCTGGTTGGTGCGGTCGAGCCGCATATGCGGCTCCGACCGCACCAGACGAATCCCCGCCCACCATACGGTTCGCCACGGCCGTCCGTACACGGACGGCTGGCGAACCGCACGAAAATGGTGGAGGCGTACGCCTCCACCATGCTGGGAGCTGCCCCCTGCATTCGATGGTCGACGACCATCGAAGGCAGGACCGCACGCCGCGGCAGCTCCCGCAAGCTGAGACCACACGGACAATCGTCCGTGTGGTAGCTTGTATGGGGGCTGAAAGCTGACATCCGGCGACGTCAGCTTTCCGCCCCCATGAGTGGCGTCATGCCCTCATTACCATGCGTACGCCCCGCGTTTGCATGGGAACGCCCATGAAACGCGGGGCGTACACATAGGGAAATGAGGGGATGAAGCCCCTCACGCCCCTATACGCCCCCTTTGCGGCGTCTAAATTTTTAACACGGAGAATTCCCCTGCACATGCGCAGAGTGACCTCTGCGCATGTGCAGAGAGAAAACATCGGCGGTACGGCCGCACGCGGGCCGTACCGAGCCGATTAGAATAAGGGCCTATGTCTGTATCTATGAATTGGCGATATAAAAATGCCACATACTGTAGTTGTTTTCTTCATTTAGTCCTTTCGGGGACATTGTGTCTAGCAGATGAGCCTTGTTTCTTGTCTAAGAAGTTCATTGTCCAGGTCACCTCTCTGAATGCCCATAGACACAGGGAGCACATGGCACAGAAGGGCACACAACCACAGGGAGCACATGGCACAGGAGGGCACACCACCACAGGGAGCACATGGCACAGGAGGGCACACCACCACAGGGAGCACATGGCACCGGAGGGCACACACCACCACAGAGAGCAAATGGCACAGGAGGGCACACAACCACAGGGAGCACATGGCACAGAAGGGCACACCACCACAGGGAGCACATGGCACAGGAGGGCACACCACCACAGGGAGCACATGGCAAAGGAGGGCACACCACCACATGGAGCACATGGCACCGGAGGGCACACACCACCACAGAGAGCAAATGGCACAGGAGGGCACACAACCACAGGGAGCACATGGCACAGAAGGGCACACCACCACATGGAGCACATGGCACAGGAGGGCACACACCACCACAGGGAGCAAATGGCACACACCACCACAGGGAGCACATGGCACAGGAGGGCACACCACCACATGGAGCACATGGCACAGGAGGGCACACCACCACATGGAGCACATGGCACAGGAGGGCACACCACCACAGGGAGCACATGGCACAGGAGGGCTCACAACCACAGGGAGCACATGGCACAGGAGGGCACACCACCACAGGGAGCACATGGCACAGGAGGGCACACACCACCACAGGGAGCACATGGCACAGGAGGGCACACCACCACATGGAGCACATGGCACAGGAGGGCACACCACCACATGGAGCACATGGCACAGGAGGGCACACCACCACAGGGAGCAAATGGCACAGGAGGGCACACCACCATAGGGAGCACATGGCACAGGAGGGCACACCACCACATGGAGCACATGGCACAGGGGGGCACACCACCACATGGAGCACATGGCACAGGAGGGCATACCACCACAGGGAGCACATGGCACAGGAGGGCTCACAAACACAGGGAGCACATGGCACAGGAGGGCACACCACCACAGGGAGCACATGGCACAGGAGGGCACACCACCACATGGAGCACATGGCACAGGAGGGCACACACCACCACAGGGAGCACATGGCACAGGAGGGCACACCACCACATGGAGCACATGGCACAGGAGGGCACACCACCACATGGAGCACATGGCACAGGAGGGCACACACCACCACAGGGAGAACATGGCACAGGAGGGCTCACAACCACAGGGAGCACATGGCACAGAAGGGCACACCACCACAGGGAGCACATGGCACAGGAGGGCACACCACCACATGGAGCACATGGCACAGGAGGGCACACCACCACAGGGAGCACATGGCACAGGAGGGCTCACAACCACAGGGAGCACATGGCACAGGAGGGCACACCACCACAGGGAGCACATGGCACAGGAGGGCACACCACCACATGGAGCACATGGCACAGGAGGGCACACCACCACAGGGAGCACATGGCACAGGAGGGCTCACAACCACAGGGAGCACATGGCACAGGAGGGCACACCACCACAGGGAGCACATGGCACAGGAGGGCACACCACCACATGGAGCACATGGCACAGGAGGGCACACCACCACAGGGAGCACATGGCACAGGAGGGCTCACAACCACAGGGAGCACATGGCACAGGAGGGCACACCACCACATGGAGCACATGGCACAGGAGGGCACACCACCACAGGGAGCACATGGCACAGGAGGGCTCACAACCACAGGGAGCACATGGCACAGGAGGGCACACCACCACAGGGAGCACATGGCACAGGAGGGCTCACAACCACAGGGAGAACATGGCACAGAAGGGCACACCACCACAGGGAGCACATGGCACAGGAGGGCACACCACCACATGGAGCACATGGCACAGGAGGGCACACCACCACAGGGAGCACATGGCACAGGAGGGCTCACAACCACAGGGAGCACATGGCACAGAAGGGCACACCACCACATGGAGCACATGGCACAGGAGGGCACACCACCACAGGGAGCACATGGCACAGGAGGGCTCACAACCACAGGGAGCACATGGCACAGGAGGGCACACCACCACAGGGAGCACATGGCACAGAAGGGCTCACAACCACATGGAGCACATGGCACAGGAGGGCACACACCACCACAGGGAGCAAATGGCACAGGAGGGCACACAACCACAGGGAGCACATGGCACAGGAGGGCACATAACCACAGGGAGCACATGGCGGCACATAACCACAGGGAGCACATGGCACAGGAGGGCACACACCACCACAGGGGGCACATGAGGGCACACACCACCACAGGGAGCACATGAGGGCACACACACCACCACAGGGAGTACATGGCACATGAGGGCACAGGGCTCGCCGTCTGATGTCCCAGCAGCCCCTCCCTCAGCTTGGGATGGCCATCGACTATTGATGTTCCCAAAAAAATGGTTGGGACCTAGTGCTCGATGTTTTGGGTATCGACAGACAAGGTTGGATTAGTTTTATGCCATCGATGGATGGCATCCGATGGCAATGATTTTTTATTTCCTCCCACTGGTTGGTATGGCCGGCCGTGTGCGCTTGTGCTGCGTCGGCATAGATGGCTGGAGGTTGCCGCTCGGCTATATGTAATCACGCCCAGGATGGTGCATAGACCCCGCCCCATCCCGGCCCCACCCCCGTTTGTCTGCCAGTCATGGGCCCACTGCCAATTCCTCCCTCCCCTCCACATTCCGCACCCTCTATCATGCCCCACCAATGCCCTCCCTTCTTGGAGTCCCTGCTCATAGCCACAAGTCATAACACCAGGCCTAAGAAGGGCAGAGGTATAAATACACCTAACATGACCGAGCAGGAAGTCGCGGAGCGGGGGAAGGCCGGGTATTTCATATACAACACACAAGTTTTAATGAACAGACGTAAAAGTTCAGCATTCTTCAGTGGAAAAACATCTGATGACACAGAAAGGATGATACACAGATTTATACACCCACCTCAAGCCCACACTGCTGCAGAACAGAACGATGAGAAATACCTTCACTGCTGTTCTCACAGATGAGGAGGAGGACTGGTAGCTTTCATTACCTAACTCAGAGTGTCCGGGAAACTTCCACCTTATGGAGAGAACTCCCTGGCTCCTGAGAGAGCAGAGAGTACCCCCAAAAAGGTGCTCAGATACCGGCTTCAGCGAGAACGGTCATCTGCCTACGCTTCCACACCATTCCCACGGCACGTGGATAATAATTTAAATGAAGATCGCCTCTGCGGGGTCTCTGGTGTTCTGGGCAGCTCCATGTAGTCTCCCCTTCATCTTCCCGCTAGGGTAAGGCTGCTGGTAGTCTCAACGCCTGCTGTGAGGCTCAGGACCGGTTCAGATGCCAGGTCTCTGAGTATTATACATTAGTCTCTACTGGGCGGTACAGTGGGGCGGCTCATCGGATATGCGGAAAGGCTTATGGAGATTTAATGGAAGTGCCGCAGGTGTGCTATTGAAAGTAGTTTGCATACAAAATTGCTTCCTCGCTCACATTGGAGCCATATTTTGCCAGGTGGAATTTCACTGCGGGAGGCAGCTTAACGAATTTGCGTCTGTGCAATCAGGTTCGATTCATGCCCGTATAGTGTGTCGGATACAGTGCCGGTCAGATACTGTGTGCGGGTTAGTGCTCATCAGATACAATGCAGGATATTGTGCAGGTTGGATACAGTGCAGGATGCAGTGTGGGATACACAGCAGGTTGCATACAGTGCAGGATACAGAGAAGATTGGATACAGAGCAGGTTGGATACAGTGCGGGATACAGAGAAGGTTGGATACAGAGCAAGTTGGATATAGAGCTGGTTGGATGCAGTGCAGGATATATACAGTGCTGGATACTGAGCAGGTTGGATACAGTGTGGGTAAGATACAGTGTGGTACACAGAGCAGGTTGGATACAGTACAGGTTGGCTACTGTGCGGGATTCAGAGCAGGTTGGATACAGAGCAGGTTGGATACAGTACAGGTTTGATACAGTGTGGGGTACAGAGCAGGTTGGATACAGTGCGGGATACAGTGCAGGTTGGATACAGTGCGGGATACAAAGCAGGTTGGATACAGTGCGGGATCCAGAGCAGTGTGGGTTCCAGAGCAGGTTGGATACAGTGTGGGATCCAAAACAGGTTGAATACAGAGTAGGATCCAGAGCAGGTTGAATACAGTGCGGGATACAGAGCAGGTTGGATACAGTGCGGGATACAGAGCAGGTTGGATACAGTACAGGTTGGATACAGTACAGGTTTGATACAGTGTGGGATACAGAGCAGGTTGGATACAGTGCGGGCTACAGTGCATGTTGGATACAGTGCTGGGTACAGAGCAGGTTGGATACAGTGCGGGATCGAGAGCAGGTTAAACACAGTGTGAGTTCCAGAGCAGGTTGGATACAGTGTGGGTAAGATACAGTGGGGGATCCAGAGCAGGTTGGATACAGTGTGGGTAAGATAAAGTGGGGGATCCAGAGCAGTTTGGATACAGTGCGGGATACAGAGCAGTTTGGATACAGAGCAGGTTGGATACAGTGTGGGATACAGAGCAGGTTGGATATAGTGCAGGATACAGAGCAGATTGGATATAGTGCAGGTTGGATACAGAGCTGGTTGGATACAGTGCAGGTTGGATACGCTATAGAGCGCTATATGGTTTATAACAAATTATTCATATAGAGTAAAACAATGTAGGCATAAATCAATAAACACGTGTCAAACACTGTTAAAAAAGCACATTCTGTTCAAGAACCGCAATTCATAAAAAAATATATATAATCAATCAAGTACAGAATCCTGGTTATTTCATTAATATATGATGCAGTATCCTGGTCAGTACAGTCCCACAGCAGCTTACAGGATACTCAGACCTCCGGTCATTGGCCCTTATTCAGGTTGATTCGTTTGCAATCACATCCATGTTTGGGGCCTAAAATAAAACAAAAAATAATCTTGTGACAACGTGTGGGAAATGTTTTGCAGTATGTAGCAATACTTATTCTAAAATATATGTTTTCTATATTCATTATTATAAATTATTAAAAATTTAACGCCGAAAAGATTGTGGGACATTTTGAATCTGACATTTTTTGTATTGTCAAAAGATGTTTTATGTTTAACAAACGAACAATATATATTTTGTAACAATTGCCACCTTATTGTGTAACCTATTTTTTTCAAAACTGAAAAAAAAATTGGGTGAAAGGTTTCCGAAAACTAAAGTTGACCATCCCCATAGGCAAACGCATGGGGGTTTCTGGTTGCCCGGAGACCCCCCTCCTCTTGGCAAGTGCGTTAAATTATGACAATAGCACGGGTATGTAATATGATCAGTATAGCTGCCACCACATCCTGCAGTAAAACAATTTTTGTAAAAACCCTGGCGAAAATACACATATAGAATTCATACACTGACACAATTAAATGTGTGGGTCACTTTGGATGACCCTAAGTATAAAGGAAAAAGCAGACCATAGTGCAAATATTGTATTCCCAATTAGCCAATTTAATGGTATATAGATGCCTTGTATCAGTCCTGTGGAGGATCCCTTATACCCCATTGTGGGTTAATGTGGGCTAGGTGACATGAGGGAGGTTGCTAGACTAATGAGGGAGATTGCTGCTATGTCAGGGAATCTCCTGCAGAATGCAGGAGGGGAGGTAACTATGATGTAACAGTGTAATGTGGGCTAGGTGACATGAGGGAGATTGCTAGACTAATGAGGGAGAGAGGGAGATTGCTGCTATGTCAGGGAGTCTCCTGCAGAATGCAGGAGGGGAGGTAACTATGATGTAACAGTGTAATATGGGCTAGGTGACATGAGGGAGATTGCTAGACTAATGAGGGAGAGAGGGAGATTGCTGCTATGTCAGGGAGTCTCCTGCAGAATCCAGGAGGGGAGGTAACTATGATGTAACAGTGTAATGTGGGCTAGGTGACATGAGGGAGGTTGCTAGACTAATGAGGGAGATTGCTGCTATGTCAGGGAATCTCCTGCAGAATGCAGGAGGGGAGGTAACTACGATGTAACAGTGTAATGCGGGCTAGGTGACATGAGGGAGATTGCTAGACTAATGAGGGAGATTGCTGCTATGTCAGGGAGTCTCCTGCAGAATTTGGGAGGGGAGGTAACTATAATGTGACAGTGTAATGTGGGCTAGGTGACATGAGGGAGATTGCTAGACTAATGAGGGAGAGAGGGAGATTGCTGCTATGTCAGGGAGTCTCCTGCAGAATGCGGGAGGGGAGGTAACTATGATGTAACAATGTAATATGGGCTAGGTGACATGAGGGAAATTGCTAGACTAATGAGGGAGAGAGGGAGATTGCTGCTATGTCAGGGAGTCTCTTGCAGAATGTAGGAGGGGAGGTAACTATGCTGTAACAGTGTAATGTGGGCTAGGTGACATGAGGGAGATTGCTAGACTTATGGGGGAGAGAGGGAGATTGCTGCTATGTCAGGGAGTCATCTGCAGAAAGCAGGAGGGGAGGTAACTATGATGTAACAGAGTAATGTGGGCTAGGTGACATGAGGGATATTGCTAGACTAATGAGGGAGATTGCTGCTATGTCAGGGAGTCTCCTGCAGAATGCAGGAGGGGAGGTAACTATGGTGTAACAGTGTAATGTGGGCTAGGTGACATGAGGGAGATTGCTAGACTAATGAGGGAGAGAGGGAGATTGCTGCTATGTCATGGAGTCTCCTGCAGAATGCAGGAGGGGAGGTAACTATAATGTAACAGTGTAATGTGGGCTAGCTGACATGAGGGAGATTGCTAGACTAATAAGGGAGATTGCTGCTATGTCATGGAGTCTCCTGCAGAATGCAGGAGGGGAGGTAACTATGATGTAACAGAGTAATGTGGGCTAGGTGACATGAGGGATATTGCTAGACTAATGAGGGAGATTGCTGCTATGTCAGGGAGTCTCCTGCAGAATGCAGGAGGGGAGGTAACTATGGTGTAACAGTGTAATGTGGGCTAGGTGACATGAGGGAGATTGTTAGACTAATGAGGGAGAGAGGGAGATTGCTGCTATGTCAGGGAGTCTCGTGCAGGATGCAGGAGGGGAGGCAACTGTGGCTTATGGATACGACGATAGCGTTCATCGCTGGGGGGAAAGCCTTTCAGTGCACACACACACACTGAGCGGCTTTCCCCCTGCCTTGCGCCGACGGAGGGGAGAGAAAGCAGCGGTATGCAAAGCCGTCCTCAAAGCCGCTCATCTGCTGGTATTACCAGCAGATGAGCAGCTTTCCCAGTGATGATGCGGGATTGCGAAGCAGCGCTCATCGCCGGGACATGCACACTGGGCGGCTTTGAGCTGAAACCTGCTGTTTTGAGCGGCTTTCAGCTTAAAGTTGCCCAGTGTGTATGGGCCTTTAACTCCAATGCTCTGCAGAGTGGGAGATTTAGGATTACATTTGGAAACCCCTCCTCTAAAAATCCTGCATTTGCCACTGGCCCCCTGGAAATCCTCGCCCAAGTCTGCATTGCAGTAGAGGAGATCTAGGGTGCGGCAACCAAGGACAGCAAGCTCCCGGTAAATGGGAAACTTACTTGGTTTGTGTTTATTAAAATGTAAATGTTATATGATGCTGACATTGTTTTCTTTATTTAAAGATGTCACCGCTGAGGCCCAGCCACCAATGCTTCAGCGGGATCCGCAGCTGGAAGCTGAGGGGCCACAACACACACATGACCAGCAGGGGATACTTGCTGCTGCGCTGCAGGATAAAATCTTGGGAGTACTCAGCCGCATTGCTGACTCCCAAGAAAGCTGGCAAAATTATTTATGGTACTTGTTTCCTAGCCGTGCCCATCGTATCGCAGACCATAAGGCATACGATGGTATGCGATGCGATGTTACGCGATGGCAGGCGATGGTATACAATTTTAAATTGTATACCATCGCATTTTATGCCATTGTATCGCATAAACATTGGTATGCGATTTAAAATTGTATAAGCACCCTAATGGGTTTTTCAATGTTAAAAGTGCCCCCTAGAAGATAATTAACCGTGATGGGTGCATAGTATGTTAAAAGCACCCCCAACGGCACCCCCACTATCAACGCTAACCCGAAGCGTGGCGAGCGCAGCGGTTCGCGTCTTCCGACATTTTCATACCCCCACGCGAGGGGACGCGTATTACTTTACATGTATTCCGCGTCCCCTCGCGGGGCACGCTGCGCTCACCACGCTTCTGGTTGGCGTTCATAGTGGGGGTGACGTGGGGGTGCATTTAACATTGTAAGCCCCCATTAGGGTGCTTATACAATTAAAAATCGCAATTTTATGCGATTATATGTCGTACGACTTAACTTAATATCATGGGTGCCGTGCTAATACACAAGTACCTTATTTATTAGGGAAACTCATTAGTACCACCCGGGCACTAGTGGTTGCCCATTGTGCAGCAACAAAATCAGCTCAATCCCCTGTTGGGCCAAGTCCCCCACCTCCTTGTCCTTCCATGGAACCCCCAATTCCACCTCCAAGACCAGCCAGAAGGAAATCTGCAAGGCTAAACGAGGGAGGAAAGAGTGAGGTGGTGGCTACTCCCTATTGATTTTATTTCTATGATGTTCTTCCAATTTTTCTCCTTGTTTTGTGCACCCATGTTTTTTGGCCCAAACTCAATCTGGGCCCGTGCTGAAGGTACCACGATATGAAGGAGCTCATTTGAAAATGCGCGATTCCTGGCTCTGTTTGCCTATCCCTGGTTACCGTGATTAGTGGGAGTGGACATTCAGTATAGCATGGCCTGTCCCTGCGTCAGCCACCTGTTCTGGTCCAGATGTTGCTGATGTAGGAATATTTTTGTGGTGCTGGTGTTTGTTTCTTGTATCTACTTTTATTTTGTGAAACGGACAATGGTGCAGAGACCAACACCAAACAATGACATTTATTTTTCCCTTTAGTCATGTGTGTAATGTGCAATGTTTTCACAGCAGTTTTGGTAATAGATGTCATAACGTGTCTACTAATAACGTGTGAGCTTTGTAGGGTCATGAAATAATGGTTTACAAAGTTGTAATAGGAGTAAGCTCGTGTTAAATATAAATGAAGACCATTGGTGGATGTGGACATTGAGTGGCTTCATTCAATAATGTCCTGGACTCCCAAAAACATGTCAATTTAAATGTATTGAGAGTCACATGTTGACAAACACAACACTGGTATTTAAATACATAAGAACATAGATGTAGGAGAGTTGACACATGTCAACTTGTTGTATTTGTGTGTAGTCTTGGCCAACATGACATTGACACTTGTGTGTTAAGGTAGCAGATTTTGGGATGGTACATAAGAGCAGTTAAGAATACTGCTGCAAGTGTGGTTTAACCCAATTAAATCTATAATAGATAAGAAGCATGAGAAGTGGAAATTTTTAAACTGCAAAAGGGTGCTTCCCGTGGGCCTGCATTGAGTAGATGTGGTTAGGTAACTCGTTAATGAGAGAAACTTGTATGGTGCATGGGTGAGTATTGTGTGCAGGTGCATGGGTGAGTATTGTGTGCAGGTGCACGGGTGAGTATTGTGTGCAGGTGCACGGGTGAGTATTGTGTGCAGGTGCATGGGTGAGTATTGTGTGCAGGTGCATGGGTGAGTATTGTGTGCAGGTGCATGGGTGAGTATTGTGTGCAGGCGCATGGGTGAGTATTGTGTGCAGGTGCATGGGTGAGTATTGTGTGCAGGTGTATGGGTGAGTATTGTGTGCAGGTGCATGGGTGGGTATTGTGTGCAGGTGTATGGGTAAGTATTGTGTGCAGGTGCATGGGTGAGTATTGTGTGCAGGTGTATGGGTGAGTATTGTGTGCAGGTGCATGGGTGAGTATTGTGTGCAGGTGCATGGGTGGGTATTGTGTGCAGGTGCATGGGTGGGTATTGTGTGCAGGTGCATGGGTGAGTATTGTGTGCAGGTGCATGGGTGGGTATTGTGTGCAGGTGCATGGGTGAGTATTGTGTGCAGGTGTATGGGTGAGTATTGTGTGCAGGTGCATGGGTGGGTATTGTGTGTAGGTGCATGGGTGAGTATTGTGTGCAGGGGCATGGGTGAGTATTGTGTGCAGGGGCATGGGTGAGTATTGTGTGCGGGTGCACGGGTGAGTATTGTGTGCGGGTGCATGGGTGAGTATTGTGTGCAGGTGTATGGGTGAGTATTGTGTGCAGGTGCACGGGTGAGTATTGTGTGCGGGTGCATGGGTGAGTATTGTGTGCGGGTGCACGGGTGAGTATTGTGTGCAGGTGCATGGGTGGGTATTGTGTGCAGGTGCATAGGTGAGTATTGTGTGCAGGGGCATGGGTGAGTATTGTGTGCAGGTGCACGGGTGAGTATTGTGTGCGGGTGCATGGGTGGGTATTGTGTGCGGGTGCATGGGTGAGTATTGTGTGCGGGTGCACGGGTGAGTATTGTGTGCGGGTGCATGGGTGAGTATTGTGTGCGGGTGTATGGGTGAGTATTGTGTGCGGGTGTATGGGTGATTATTGTGTGCAGGTGCATGGGTGATTATTGTGTGCAGGTGTATGGGTGAGTATTGTGTGCAGGTGCATGGGTGAGTATTGTGTGCAGGTGCATGGGTGGGTATTGTGTGCAGGTGCATGGGTGGGTATTGTGTGCAGGTGTATGGGTGAGTATTGTGTGCAGGTGCATGGGTGATTATTGTGTGCAGGTGCATGGGTGGGTATTGTGTGCAGGTGCACAGGTGAGTATTGTGTGCAGGTGCACGGGTGAGTATTGTGTGCGGGTGCACGGGTGAGTATTGTGTGCGGGTGTACGGGTGAGTATTGTGTGCGGGTGCATGGGTGAGTATTGTGTGCGGGTGCATGGGTGATTATTGTGTGCGGGTGCATGGGTGAGTATTGTGTGCGGGTGCATGGGTGAGTATTGTGTGCAGGTGTATGGATGATTATTGTGTGCAGGTGCATGGGTGAGTATTGTGTGCAGGTGTATGGGTGAGTATTGTGTGCAGGTGCATGGGTGAGTATTGTGTGCAGGTGCATGGGTGAGTATTGTGTGCAGGTGCATGGGTGAGTATTGTGTGCAGGTGCATGGGTGGGTATTGTGTGCAGGTGTATGGGTGAGTATTGTGTGCAGGTGCATGGGTGAGTATTGTGTGCAGGTGCATGGGTGAGTATTGTGTGCAGGTGTATGGGTGAGTATTGTGTGCAGGTGCATGGGTGAGTATTGTGTGCAGGTGCATGGGTGGGTATTGTGTGCAGGTGCATGGGTGAGTATTGTGTGCAGGTGCATGGGTGAGTATTGTGTGCAGGTGCATGGGTGAGTATTGTGTGCAGGTGCATGGGTGAGTATTGTGTGCAGGTGCATGGGTGAGTATTGTGTGCAGGTGCATGGGTGAGTATTGTGTGCAGGTGCATGGGTGAGTATTGTGTGCAGGTGCATGGGTGAGTATTGTGTGCAGGTGCATGGGTGAGTATTGTGTGCAGGTTTATGGGTGAGTATTGTGTGCGGGTGCACGGGTGAGTATTGTGTGCGGGTGCACGGGTGAGTATTGTGTGCGGGTGCACGGATGAGTATTGTGTGCGGGTGCATGGGTGAGTATTGTGTGTAGGTGTATGGGTGAGTATTGTGTGCAGGTGCATGGGTGAGTATTGTGTGCAGGTGCATGGGTGGGTATTGTGTGCAGGTGGATGGGTGAGTATTGTGTGCAGGTGCATGGGTGAGTATTGTGTCCAGGTGCATGGGTGAGTATTGTGTGCAGGTGTATGGGTGAGTATTGTGTGCAGGTGCATGGGTGGGTATTGTGTGCAGGTGTATGGGTAAGTATTGTGTGCAGGTGCATGGGTGAGTATTGTGTGCAGGTGTATGGGTGAGTATTGTGTGCAGGTGCATGGGTGGGTATTGTGTGCAGGTGCATGGGTGAGTATTGTGTGCAGGTGCATGGGTGAGTATTGTGTGCAGGTGCATGGGTGAGTATTGTGTGCAGGTGCATGGGTGAGTATTGTGTGCAGGTGCATGGGTGAGTATTGTGTGCAGGTGCATGGGTGAGTATTGTGTGCAGGTGCATGGGTGAGTATTGTGTGCAGGTGCATGGGTGAGTATTGTGTGCAGGTGTATGGGTGAGTATTGTGTGCAGGTGCATGGGTGAGTATTGTGTGCAGGTGCATGGGTGAGTATTGTGTGCAGGTGCATGGGTGAGTATTGTGTGCAGGTGTATGGGTGAGTATTGTGTGCAGGTGCATGGGTGAGTATTGTGTGCAGGTGCATGGGTGAGTATTGTGTGCAGGTGTATGGGTGAGTATTGTGTGCAGGTGCATGGGTGAGTATTGTGTGCAGGTGCATGGGTGAGTATTGTGTGCAGGTGCATGGGTGAGTATTGTGTGCATGAGTGATCGGCCCTGCACATGCGCACTGCGTAGGATACGCATGCATACTGAGCAAAAACACGCAGTGCTTGCGAATTCACTTGCGAGTGAGTCAACCAGAATAAGGGCCATTGTCTCCAATAATTTGTAAAAAGGAGAGGATTTACTGTGTAGGTTCAAAAGTCCTCTAATCTAAAATGTGCTAATTATCCCAATTTTATAACCTTTGGGTGGTAATAATGGCAATCATCCGTGAGTGTAGAAAACACAGTTACCTTATCCTCAGTGTTGGAGACAGTGCTGTTAGTGTGCAAGCCCTTCCAGTTACCTGATATTGGCGCGTCCCGTCCACGTGTCAGTGGATCCTGGCTGCAGGTTGGTCACCCGCCACATGCGACTGGATACAGAAGCAGAGGGTGTTGATATCTGCAGACCCTTGTCTTTGGTTGGTTCGCGGGTACTTTGACTGAGCTGCACAAAAATGTCGGCTGCCAGCAGTGCACCATTCACTAGGTATGCACACAGAGCGGCTGTTGGAGGTGTGCGGCGCTGTGTCAATGTCAATGGAGACACAGGAAGGAGGGCGTCTGACTGGAAGTTGGGCGTGTGGCTAGACCTTGCAGGTACCAGGCTGTTGTGTATATGCCACCTCTCTATGCATGTCTCCGCTGTAAGGCAAAAACGGTTTCTTCAGGAGAGTCTTTGGATACAGAGCAGGTTGGATAAAGTACATTTTTGAGGGAGTGCCTCGCACTCCCCTAGCTGCTGGACAGGCCCCGGCTCCCTCCTTCACTGCACTTAAGAGATGCCGCGCTCTTGGGGGCAGCAGTGATCTCCGGCTCTCCCGCAACTGTGTGCTTCCCACAGGATATTGGCACCCAAGGGAGGGACAGCTGGACAGTTGTGAGGTATGCCCATTGGCACCTCCCCGCTGCTGACACCTCCATGCTGCTGGCAATCCTGCATTCCCGACTCAGTTAGCAACCCCCGCTCTGAGGACACCACCAGCGCCATCAAACTGAGGACAATGCTGGTGTTCCCATACTGATGGAACTGCCAACACAGCCGTCATCCCTGTACTGAGTACCCACATGCACTCCTGCACTGCCGACACAGTAAAGAAGGTGTACTATTGGTGTACACGACCCGCACACTATCCACCCTACACTGTATCCCAACTTGTATTCTGCAGGCACTGTATGCAACCCACGCTGTATCCCGCACTGTATCCAACCTGCTCCGTATCTAACCTGCTCTGTATCCAAACTTCTCTGTATCCCGCACAGTATCCACCCTACACTGTATCCCAACTTGTATTCTGCAGGCACTGTATGCTATGCAATCCACGCTGTATCCCGCACTGTATCCAACCTGCTCCGTATCTAACCTGCTCTGTATCTAACCTGCTCTGTATCCAAACTTCTCTGTATCCTGCACAGTATCCACCCTACACTGTATCCCAACTTGTATTCTGCAGGCACTGTATGCTATGCAATCCACGCTGTATCCCGCACTGTATCCAACCTGTTCCATATCTAACCTGCTCTGTATCTAACCTGCACTGTATCCAACCTGCACTGTATCCCACACAGTATCCACCCTACACTGTATCCCAACTTGTGTTCTGCAGGCACTGTATGCTATGCAACCCACGCTGTATCCCGCACTGTATCCAACCTGCTCCGTATATAACCTGCTCCGTATCTAACCTGCACTGTATCCAACCTGCACTGTATCCCGCACAGTATCCACCCTACACTGTATCCCAACTTGTATTCTGCAGGCACTGTATAGAAACATAGAAACATAGAATTTGACGGCAGATAAGAACCACTTGGCCCATCTAGTCTGCCCCTTTTTTTAAACATGTTACCTCAAACCATATTTGATCCTTATTTTTTTGTAAGGATATCAATATGCTTATCCCAAGCATGTTTAAATATGCAACCAACGCTGTATCCCGCACTGTATCCATCCTGCTCCGTATCTAACCTGCTCTGTATCCAACCTGCTCCGTATCTAACCTGCTCTGTATCCAACCTGCTCTGTATCCAACCTGCTCTGTATCTAACCTGTTCTGTATCTAACCTGCACTGTATCACGCACAGTATCCACCCTACACTGTATCCCAGCTTGTATTCTGCAGGCACTATATGCTATGGAACCCACATATGTATCCCGCACTGTATCCAACCTGCTCTGTATCCCACAGAGTATCCACCCTACACTGTATCCCAACTTGTATTCTGCAGGCACTGTATGCTATGCAACCCACGCTGTATCCCGCACTGTATCTAACCTGCTCCGTATCTAACCTGCACTGTATCCAACCTGCTCTGTATCCAACCTGCACTGTATCCAACCTGCTCTGTATCCCGAACTGTATCCAACCTGCTCTGTATCCCGCACTGTGTCCAACCTGCTCTGTACTC
Source organism: Crinia signifera (assembly GCF_055691185.1). Lineage (NCBI taxonomy): Eukaryota > Metazoa > Chordata > Amphibia > Anura > Myobatrachidae > Crinia > Crinia signifera. The sequence continues at coordinate 323,512,084 of NC_139219.1, read as the reverse complement.
CGCACTGTGTCCAACCTGCTCTGTATCCCGCACGGTATCCAACCTGCTCTGTATCCCGCACTGTATCCAACCTGCTCTGTATCCCACAGAGTATCCACCCTACACTGTATCCCAACTTGTATTCTGCAGGCACTGTTGTATGCTATGCAACCCACGCTGTATCCCGCACTGTATCTAACCTGCTCCGTATCTAACCTGCACTGTATCCAACCTGCTCTGTATCCAACCTGCACTGTATCCAACCTGCTCTGTATCCCGAACTGTATCCAACCTGCTCTGTATCCTGCACTGTGTCCAACCTGCTCTGTACTCCGCACTGTGTCCAACCTGCTCTGTATCCCGCACGGTATCCAACCTGCTCTGTATCCCGCACTGTATCCAACCTGCTCTGTATCCCGCACTGTATCCAACCTGCTCTGTATACCGCACTGTATCCAATCTGCTCTGTATCCCGCACTGTATCCCGCACTGTATCCAATCTGCTCTGTATCCCGCACTGTATCCAACCTCCTCTGTATCCAAAGACTCTCCTGAAGAAACCGTTTTTGCCTTTTAGCGGAGAAACGCATAGAGAGGTGGCATAGCCTGGTACCTGCAAGGTAAATCTAGCTAGTCAGACGCCCTCCTTCCTGTGTCTCCATTGACATTGTAAGACACAGCGCCGCACACCTCCAACAGCCGCTCTGTCTGCATACCTAGTGAACGGTGCGCTGCTGGCAGCCAACATTTTTGTGCAGCTCAGTCAAAGTACCCGCGAACTGCTGATTGGCTGAGAGCCGTTACAGATGGCTGATATTGATATCCCTATAGATTCAGTGGTGAGAGCTGCTCAATCAAACTAGTAATGCCCCCCAGGTGCTGCAAGGGAGGGGGATTTAACTCCCAGCACACCAAAGGGCATTAGTAATAAGATTTGAAAAACCAACATAATAGAGGGTCATTCAGAGATCTTAGTTACATATATTTTGCAAAACATATGATAAGCTTCCGGGCCTCGTCCAGGCTTCTCTGATACCGGAAGTCCTACACTGCATGATAACAGCACCCAATCTGGGCCATATAATTGTCTTACTGTAAAGGCCCCCATACACTATGTGATTTTGGGACGATTTCATCCGATTTCGGCACTTTGGGCCGATAACCAGTTGAAATCGTGCGCATCGGACCGGATCAGGGAGGTTGGACAGTCAGCACATAAGATCACGTCTGACCTCCCTGTATGCATATGTCTGCCCACCTGACAGGCATATGCATGCAGACACCGGGGGAGCAGTGGGACGGGCAGCGGCTCTCTGAGCGCTTGGCTGGCGGCGCCGGCGCAATGCTGACCTGGCCGGGCGGTGTGATGATCACAGATATAAGCAGCGCTGCGGGACGGGACGTGCAGTGGCGGGTAATAGATTTTTTAAAATACCTGTCAAATGACTGGACATTCTCTTATCAGAGAACGGCCAGTCTTTTGACAGGTATTTTAAAAATCTAATACCAGCAACTGCACGTCCCGCAGCGCTGCTTATATCTGTGATCATCACACCGCCCGGCCAGGTCAGCACTCGCCGGCGCCGCCAGCTAAGCGCTTAGGGACCCACTGCTCCCCCTGATGACGATCACCGCCCGCCCCCTGCTCCCCGACATGTGATAAATCGCAAGCCATTTATCACATGTAAAATTTGGCTCATCAAGTGCCACATTGTATGTGAGCCTCCCGGGGAGCTGCCGGGTGGCTCACAGGAGAATTGGGTTCGACTTGTCCTAAGGACAATGTATGTATGTAATGTATGGGGGCCTTTAGGCTACATGATAACAGCACTTACCAATATATCTAAGTTGAGAGCCAGCCTATCAGGAGTTACCCTGAGATATCTTATATCCCTATAGATTGTAAGCTTGCGAGCAGGGCCCTCTTACCTTTGACTGTCTGTATATACCCAGTTTGTTCTATCACTGTCTCCTATTGCAAAGTGCAATGGAATATGCTGCGCTATAGAACACACTTAATAAATAATATTGATAATAATAAAATATTAACAATTCTTTGACTTAAGGTGCCCACAGACGCATCAATTATCGAATGCGTTTTGTACTTTTTAAGTACAAAACGCATCTTATGTACAATTATTGGATGGTGTTTATGGGCTTGTGCGGTGCGATGCGCGTTCCCGGGAGCCCGATATTGTATGTCACATTGTACGTGCTGCACGTACTTTTTAGACTACATCTGAAATTTAACATTACAAACATGGGTTCATCACATCGCATCGCATGCATCCAAGTGCACATTGCATCGCAAGCTGGAAGAAAAATTGTATAGAACCATTGTACAGTCAAAAACGCATAGCACAGTACAATTGATGCGTCTGTGGGCACCTTTAAGATACGAGTGCTATACAATCTTTGCTATCTCTGTACTATTTACATACAATTCATGCTATCTGCATTATATAGTCATCGCTGCCCTATCAAGGTAAAAAAAACCTGTGCGATCAGCTGCGATCTGCATGCGATTTTTTACTACAGGTTGAGTATCCCGTATCCAAAATGCTCGGGACCAGGAGAATTTTGGATAACGGATTATTCCGTATTTCGGAATATTTTAATATTTCAATGATGTATTTTGAAGTATCTTGCATTTATGCTGTATAAACACATAATATACACACAAATATATTTTATTACCACATAAAATACACACAAATATATTTTATTTGTTCAAAAAACAAGGTTTCAAAACGTGAGACAAAATGTGTGTACTATCTCAGCACTGAATTTGAATGCCAAGCAATCATTGTCTTGCACATATATAGTGCCAGTTACATATCATGTCCCCAGTGATGCTGTTACAAATGTCCCCAGTGAGTTTTTAGCAAAAAAATTTTTTTTTTTCACTTTCTGGAATGTCCGTATTTCGGAATAATTCGGATAACGGATATTCCGATACGGGATACTCGACCTGTATATAGTCAAAATCTAATGTCACATCTCACCGTGTGTACACAGCATAAAGCAGATAGCATGAATTGTATGTAAATAGCACATGAGTTAGCAAAGATTGTACAGCAAGTCGAATAGCAAAGGAATCTCACACCTGCCTGCAGCACTGTGTATGTGTACATACAGTATACAGTATATATATATAGAGAGAGAGAGAATTATTATATACTGTATCTATGTATACAGTATGATGACCAGTCTGTCAGCTTGCCATTGTCTGTATCCCTCTATCCCTCACCCGTCATGTAGGAGGCAGTGCCAGAAGGTGGCACTATTGCCTGTGTAACTCGCTGGATTGTACAGACAGGGAAGCCTTTGGTGAATGCCTGTGTATACAGCCAGCAGGATCAGGCAGTGTGAATGCATCTAATTGGATGACATGGAAGAAACTGCAAATCTGATTGATGTAAATTGGTATTTTTGTGTTTGTCCTACTGTTTGGGGAGATTGTTATAACTGATGAAACAGATAAAGGGGGTTATTCTGGTTGATTCTCAAGGCTGTGAATTCAGGGAGTTATTCTGGTTCATTCGCAAAGGCAAATTCCTTCTCAAATGGACAAAACCATGTGCACTGCAGGTGGGGCAGATGTTACTTGTGCAGAGAGAATTAGATTTGGGTGGGGCTTTACTTCAAAGTGAGATCTATATTGCAGTGTAAAAATAGAGCAGCCAGTATTTACCCTGCACAGAAACAAAATAACTCACCCAAATCTAACTCTCTCTGCACAAGTTACATCTGCCCCACCTGCAGTGCACATGGATTTGTCCATCTAGGAAGGAATTTGCCTTTGTGAGTGAACCAGAATTAGGGCCTACATGCAGAGCTCTGATTACAGAACTAACTGCATCTTAGCGCAGGCTAATTGCTATCGGTAAATTCCGAGGACTATAGTAAAACACACATAACAACGCCACAACAATAATTTTATATATTTATATATATTTTCTTATGTTCTTGCAAAATACGGTATGTTACTGTAGCTGTTTCTTACCTTTTTAATATAATGTGTATGACTGCACTTTTTAGTAATGCGATAAAGCAGCAGCCAATCAGTTCCTAACTCCCATGTTAAAGGCCGTGTTTGTGTGGTGAAACATGACAGTTAGGAGCTGATCGGTTGCTCTAAGTGCTGCCCCCCCCCCCCCCCCCCTGAACGACATGGTCATTGCTGCAACACACACTTAATACATGCAAACTTTAATAAACAAACCAGGCAAACAGCATTTAATATTATACAGGCTACTGCTTTAAATAACGGTATCATTCTTGACACACCTTAGATCCTTACTTTTACCCTCTTTTACCCTCTCATGTGGAGCAAAATGCGTCATGCTGCTCCCCCCCCCCCCCTGCCGTGGAGTTACTCTACACCGCATCTCCCGCCCCCGGTGGAGCGGCATCACCCCCCCCCCCCTTCCCCCCCGCCTGGGGTGCTTTTGGCCTGGTCCTGATTACAAAAACACTGGAAAAAAGACTGGAAGTCCCCCGAATTTTGGAACCAGCATCAGGCTCCAACAGCCAGTGGTGTCGTGCAGCAATCGGGAGACACTTTTTATGCAAGGTCCCCTGGCTGAACCATAATTGCCATGGCTGGTCAGCCCTGGACAGGGTACCTGGGGGAGTGGAGACTCCCCCAATAAAGCCCCCTCCCTTTTCATGGCTGAAGCCTGGGTCTGTCCCCACCACCCCTGGGCTGTGAGTGCCGGGCTGTTTCTTGTGTTTAAAAAAAAAAAAAAAGAAAGATAAAAAAAAAGACATTGGTTTTCACAGTAGAACTACAAGTCCCAGAAGGCCTCCCCTGCATGACGGGACTTGGCGAACCACAAGTCCCAGCATGCGGGGCATTAATGGGCCCGATGGTTCTTGTAGTTCTACTGTGAAAACAATGTACAAAAACACACACACATAGAAAAGTAAAACTTGAAAATACACACAAACAGTACTCACCCTGCCCCGATCCCACGGCAAAGCTGCTCCTTTCCCGTACATACGAGTGGCCCTGATTGGCTATAAGCTTTTCCATGGAGACTTCCTGTTATGACATCTTTTAGCACACAAAGGAGTAATTTGGCCTGCCAAGTGGCCTCTAGTGGTAAGTGGCGGTACTTCACCTCATAGAGGTGAGGTGTAGCTAGCCTTTTATATAGAGATGAGATTGGTGTGGGTTATTGATTGGAGGATAATGTGGATTATCGGTCATTAGCATAAATGAGCCAATTTTCAAAAATGTGATTGGTATTAATGTAATGTTGGTGCTGGGTTTGGGGAAGCACAGTATGCCTGATGATTGGATGTGGTTGCTACTGATTTAATGTTAGGGGTAGTTGGGTGACGGGAAGCCTTACATTGTTGTGTGGCTGTCCAGTGGTGGGCGGTACTTAACTCTTTTACATACTCAGACCGAGACATCTAGGGGTACGTTTAATAATGCTTCTAAAAAATGAACAGGTGATGTTGCCCACAGCAACCAATCAGATTCTGGTCCAGATGCACTAAGCTTCAAAAGTGATAAAATGGAGAGTGATAAACAAACAGCCAATCAGCTCCTCCTTGACATTTTTCAAACACAGTCTGTGACATGTCAAGTAGGAGCTGATTGGCTCTTTATCACTCTCCATTTTATCACTTTTGAAGCTTAGTGCGTCTGGTTTGACGTCTGTCATTTTTAAGGATGTATTAAACATTTTCTTACCTTTCTGTGATTCATTGTGGGCTATGCCTTGGCCCAGTAACTTATCGCACTGCCTCCCTGGTACCTCGCCCATGCGAGAGAGGGCCCGGTTCAAAGGAGCCCAGTCCACGTGTGTAGTGAGTCGTGACCTAGTGGTGGGAGGAGTTCTCAGTCCCTCCCATTATTCCCCCTAGCGCTGCTAGGCCTTTGCTGTCACCTCAGAGGGTCAATGTGGTGGGGAGTGGTTGTGGCCATTCTACACACTCTATTGGGTGCGTGAAGGAGGGTGGCAACCTCCACATTCACGGGTGATCGCAGCACTTGGTGCCAAGCATAGAGGGGAGCTGTCCAAGCATCTTGATCTCCGTCGGAGTCATCATCACTGATGGTGTCTGCTTTTGGTCCCCACCATGACCACCACTCCCATTGGCACGGGATCTAAACAGGACTCTCAGTGGGTGGTGCTGGTTTAGTGTCAGATTGCACAGGCAATGGTCCTGGGTGTTACTGCAGCAGCATCTACAGTGTGTCCAGGGTTTGTTGTTAAATCCTATGTTATAAGTTGATCGCGGAAGTATTTTCTTGATTCCACCCGCAGGTTCTTCAGCCAAAGCGGAGGAATTTAGAGACTGACCTCATGTCGGGAAGTTCAGTGAGTGGAGCTGTGGGCGGAAGACCTATCAATGAGTCCCAAGGAGCATATGAACTTGGTTACGTTATTCACGAGCTTGTACATTGCGCCCGAGGGGGTGCTTGGTGTTGCCCATGAGGCTGTAGAACCATTTATCATCAAAGTTAGCACAAAAATATCACTCATTAAATCTGACTCTTCGTTTTGCGCACATGCTCACATTTGTTTGTTCATTGTTTGCTAGTTATACTTTTGATTTTATTTTTGCAGTTGATTGTTGCGATTGATTGTTTTGAACTTGGTTTGTTTGTTATTTTCATTATTTATTTTCCTGTTTGTTTTTCTTTTCAGGTTTTCATTTGGGCGTTTCTCCTATCTGGGTGGTGGGCCACTTCTTTCATTTTTTGGGCGACTCAGGTTTTGGTGGCTAAAAATGAGCGATCTCGCCTAATACATTGCCCGGTGTGTACGCAACTTTACAGAGATAAGGCAGCCTGCAGAGAGCAACTAATGAGTGGTTCTGCTCTGATCTCCAGGAGCGGGGAGTAATGCAGATCAGTTAACCCTATACGACAATATATCAAAATATTTCTCTAAGGCGCCTTGTAATGGGCAGTAAATTGCAATTCCGCGACTCAGGTTTTCCATGCTCTGTTTGGCTTCTATATAAAATCAGCGTGTAGTGGGTAGAGTCGGACGCAGTCGCCTTGTTACTGCCGTGCTCCTGATAGGGGGTGATAAGAGTAAGGTACACATAAAGCAGCCACTGAGCTGTAACTGCTTATTAAAACCAGCTCCTGTGTTCCAGGTCGGGCTGATAAGACATCGGATACAAGATGAGATGCAATTTTAAATAATCTACTGGAACCGGCTCTGTATCACATAATTAAAAGTAATCTGCACTGCGGGGTATTCCCAGTAAGTGTCTGCTCAGACAAAAGACATATTTTCACACTGCTCCTTTCAAAGCAGGACAAACAGCGCAGGGCGCACCGAGCGCCTTATGTGTGAGCCCTAAATCCTTCACGTTACGGTCTACTCTCGGGGGGTAAAATACTAGTTATTTCTGCTGATGAGAAAGGTGTTGATTTAACACCGAAACAGCTGAAAGGTCAATGCAGCGATCACTGCACTACAATGCAGCGTCCACACCAATACGTAGTGTACACTTTTGGAATGGTGGATTTTGGAACTTTTTACAATAAATTGTCTTATGGAGTGTCAGCCTTTCTGAGTAATCTGGCTCCGCTTCAGGGAGACGGGCAGGAAGCGGGTGCCGGACACATTCCCGACAGTCGGGATCCCGAGAGTCGTTTACCCGACGTCGGGATCCCGACTGTCAAAACGCCGACAGCCAGGTGCCCGATGGCCACCCGCTATTTTCCCTCGTGGGGGTCCACGACCCCCATAGAGGGAGAATAGAATAGGTGGCTCGCGTAGCGAGACACTGTGCCCGCAGCATGGCGAGCGCGGTGAGCCCGCAATGGGCTTTGTTGCGCTGGCCACGCTGTCTGACTCCGGGCAGTTGGGATCCCGACGTCGGGATAATGACTGTCGGGATCCCGACTGTCGGAGTCCCGTACCACACCCGCAGGAAGCGAGGGCAGGCTGGGGCAGAGTGGACGGAGGGGCTGACCCGGGCGAAGGGCTGCTACAGCTTCTGACAGAACGGGGCGCTTGAGTGTTTCGTGTGTGCGCCCCCTTCTTTCGAAGGATGGCTCATTGCCAGGAGTTTCATGCTCATTGCAAGGGATTTCATGCTTGTTGTCAGGGGTTTTATGTTTGTTGTCAGGAATTTCCTGCTCATTGCCAGGGGTTACACGTGCAATGCCAGGGGTTTAATTCTCCTGGTTACATGCTCCAGTAAGACCTCTAGCATCTGATGCTTCCTAGGCAGCGGCCATTTTTGGAGGGATATTTTAGCAGATTCCATGCATGAATCTGCATAGACCACACAACGCTGCCCCCCAATCCACTGCCTCACACGGAGTTTGGTAAAATCTCTCATTGGTGTGGATCACAGGGTCTACAGTAATTAAGTTGACGGTGTCTAGAGCAAAAGGTCGATGTTCACAAGGTAGACGCAAGCAAATGGTTGACAGGCAAATGGTCGACACATGATTTTATTAAAAATTATTTTATTAAATTTTTTGGGTTGTCAGTTTGTAGATCTGAGCAAGTGGACCCCCAATTAGTTCACCTGGTACCCTCTCATGGCTCATTATTGCTTTGGGCTAGGGCCTCGCTCATCCACGCGGATGGTAAAAAACAATAAAGTAAAAAAAAAAAGGGTACTTGTTTCCTAGAACGGCCACAGTCGTTACTACTCGTGTACCTTAAGTTAAGGTACACGAGTAACGCGATGGACCCGATTTCCTTTGAAATCTGGTACATTTTGCCGGCAAAGGCAAAATCGCGTTAATCGCGTCGGTCGCGTGCATTAACATGGCACGCGTCGCGACCGACGCGATTAATGCGATTTTGCCATAGGGTTTAATGTTACAATATTTTTAACATTGCAATCGTGTTGATCGCGTCGGTCTTGTGCCATTATAATGGCACAAGATGCGATGGACGCGATTAACTACATTTTACATAGGAAACAATGGGAAATGGCCCAATATGGGCCATTTCTCATTTTATATGCCCCCGTCATGGGTATTAATTAATGCCCCCCATTGTGAACGGCACCCCACGATTGACGCCAACCCGAAGCGTAGCTAGCCCGCGTGGGGCGGCAGTATGCGTCCTCCGACCTTTTCATACCCCTACTATCCACGTCGGCTTGGAGTTGAGAATATAAAGTGTGGCGACTGTGAAGTTATGCGCGTCCCCTTGCGGGGCTCGCTGCGCTCGCCACGCTTCGGGCTCGGTGGCTCGCTGCGCTCGCCACACTTTATATTCTCAACTCCACGCCGACGTGGATAGTAGGGGTATGAAAAGGTCGGATGACGCGTACCGCCGCCCCTCGTCGGCTCGCTATGCTTCGGGTTGGCGTCAATCGTGGGGTGCCGTTCACAATGGGGGCATTTAAACCATCAGGGGGGTTAAAATTGGGGTCTGGGGACAATTTTACATTGAATCCAATGTGAAATAGGGTCCCAGGGACCCTATTCACATTTGAATCAATGTAAAAATCGGGTCCATCGCGTCGGTCGCATCGCATGCGATTTGGTCGCATGCGATGCGATCAACGCGATTTTTCCGACCCGATCAAAATCGGTGTGGCCGTGCTAGGAAACAAGTACCAAATAATGAAAATAATGGAGAAATACTTGTGTCAACCTTTTTCATGTTTCGGCCGTCGCCCTGTTGACCATGTGCATGTCGGTCACATTTCTCATTACAGTACTGTATAAACCGCATTCACCTCTGTATCCTGACTTGTTTGTTTCATACGGTGAAGTTTTCTGTGAATCATAATCCGCCTGGATGGGGCAGAGCTGTCGCTGCTGAGACAAATACGTGTCAGGATGTGGGTGTGAAATCCACTGACTCATCCCTACAGAACGGATAAAAATACCGGGTGCCTTAGGCCAGGACTGGGAAAGTCAACACTATTATACTTTTCACAGTCACGTCTCTCCTCAGCTGCCGAGCCGCTATTTTTATCCAGTAAATGAGGAACAGTGCGCGGCCTTCCACTGCGAGGACAAACATCTACAGTCAGCCCGACTTCTGAAAGCATATCTGTTATACCAGGAAAACGTGGGCTCTACGCGGGCCTTCATCCGCAGCAGACTGGTCTACTGAAACCATGCCCTATGCACATGCCGTTCATTTATATTTCATGATGATTCTTCCTCAAAAGTATTTTACGGGCCCATATCGATGGTGGTGAGGCTATGGTGGCATACGCCCCAAGTCAAAGAAGAGGAGCTGGCCTGGTCCCTGCTCCCAGCATATGGGACCTGGCCTGATGTGGTCCTGGTTGCCTACGCTCACGGAATGACCCGTAGACTCCTGGATTAGGAGGCGACTTCCCAGACTATGCAGAGAGAAGGCCGTAACTAGATATTTTGGTGTTCTGTGCCAGAAAGGGAATTGGTCCCCCCATACTTAAATTATGCATAGTGTGTGCAGAGGTCACACATCAAAAATGTAGGGGCAAGGCTTCACGGGAAGGGGCATGGCCACATAATAGTTCCAAAACACATCACACAGTAGTGTCCGTTATTCGCATTACATCACATAGTGCCCCTTGTACACATTACACCAGGTAGAGCACTTATACACATTGTGCCAGATAGAGCCTCTTAGACACATTGTGCTAGGTAGAGCCTCTTGTACACATTACGCTGAGTAGAGCACATACACATTGTGCCAGATAGAGCCTTTTAGACACATTGTGCTAGGTAGAGCCCCTTGTACACATTACGCTAGGTAGAGCACTTATACACATTGTGCCAGATAGAGCCCCTTAGGCACAATGCGCTAGGTAGAGCCCCTTGTACACATTACGTATTAGGGAGAGCACTTATACACATTATACCCATTGGAGTAGCACCCCTTCATGCACATGATGCCCACAGGAGTAGCACAGCTTACGCACACAATTCCTACAAGAATAGGGCAGCTTGCTCACATAAGGCCAACAGGAGTAGCGCTGCTTATGCACTCTATGCCCACAAGAGTAGCACCTGTTAAGCACATAACGTCCACAGGAGTAGTGCCGAGCTAGTTACACTCATAGGGCCCTATTCAGACCTGCTCAGTGGGCTACGTGTTTTCAGAGGCCAGTGAGCAGGTAACGGGCGCCCCACATTGCCTTGCCCGAGTGAAATCCCGCCCTTGTGCACAGTTGGCGTTCGCAGTCTAGTCTCATGCCCTCTTTTTCCATGAAGCCCTGTCCCTTCCTGACCACCCTTCTCTCCCTCCTCTCTCTTTTTCGCTGTCTCTTTCCCTGACACCCTCTTTGTCTCTCACTAAACTCACTTTAATGGCTGTGCTCCCCACTAAGAGGCATTGCAGTGAAAGCAGAATCTGATGTGGTGGAACCCAGAAACAGTGGAGTAGGGACCCACACATTTTTTCACTAGGTGCGATCACTGGTCCCACTGTAGTATTTCTGTTTACGCCCATAAAGCCTTCGGGAGTAGAGACGTTTCCGTGCACAATGCGCCACTTATGCACATTGGGCCAGATGTATCAAGCTTCAAAAATTGATAACACAGAGAGTAATAACCAGCCAATCAGCTCCTAACTGCCACATTACAGGCTATTTTTTGAAAAATGAAAGGCTGATTGGTTGGTTGTTTATCACTCTCCATTGTATCACTTTTTAAAGCTTGATACATCTGGCCCATAATGTCCACAGGAGTAGTGCCACTTATGCACATAGCACCACAGGAGTAGCGCCCCTTATGCACATAGCACCACAGGAGTAGCTCTGCTTATGCACATAGCACCACAGAAGTAGCGCTGCTTATGCACATAGCACCACAGGAGTAGCGCTGCTTATGCACATAGCACCATAGGAGTAGCTCCGCTTATGCACATAGCACCACAGGAGTAGCGCCGCTTATGCACATAGCACCACAGGAGTAGTGCCACTTATGCACATAGCACCACAGGAGTAGTTCCGCTTATGCACATAGCACCACAGGAGTAGCGCCCCTTATGCACATAGCACCACAGGAGTAGCTCCGCTTATGCACATAGCACCACAGAAGTAGCGCCGCTTATGCACATAGCACCACAGGAGTAGCGCCGCTTATGCACATAGCACCACAGGAGTAGCTCCGCTTATACACATAGCACCACAGGAGTAGCGCCGCTTATGCACATAGCACCACAGGAGTAGCGCCGCTTATGCACATAGCACTACAGGAGTAGTACCGCTTATGCACATAGCACCATAGGAGTAGCGCCGCTTATGCACAAAGCACCACAGGAGTAGTGCCGCTTATGCACATAGCACCACAGGAGTAGTGCCGCTTATGCACATAGCACCACAGGAGTAGTACCGTTTATGCACATAGCACCACAGGAGTAGCACCACTTATGCACATAGCACCACAGGAGTAGCGGAGTACCGTAGCGCCACTTATGCACATAGTACCACAGGAGTAGCGGAGTATCGCCACTTATGCACATAGCACCCACAGTAGTAGTGCCACTTATGCACATAGCACCCACAAGAGTAGCACCTCTTATGCACACAGCACCACAGGAGTAGCACCGCTTATGCACATAGCACCACAGGAGTAGCACTGCTTATGCACATAGCACTACAGGAGTAGCACTGCTTATGCACATAGCACCACAGGAGTAGAACCGCTTATGCACATAGCACCACAGGAGTAGCACTGCTTATACACATAGCACCACAGGAGTTGAAATGCTTATACTAGTGCTGTATCCCACAAAGGGGACAATTCAGACCCACTCACAGCAGGCCAGATCCTCATCCCTGATGGCTGGGGTTTGCGCACGTGCGTATATATGCATGTGTAATTAGCATAAGCCGCGCCCTCATTTGCATACGCCCGCCCCCTTTTTGGACGCTATTTTATCAGCACAGAAGTTGGGAGGTATGCAAAGGGCAACTCTTAACGCAAGAGCTGTCCTTTGCAATAATTATTGCATATGTTAGTGCATATGCGATAATTATATATGCGGTACCTGGCGATGTGCGGCAGATAGGGGCTGCGGATGCGCATCCCGATCTGTATCTGTAACACACTGGTGTCAAACTCATGGCCCTCCAGCTTTTGTGAAACTACACATACCAGCAGACCCTGCCACAGTTTTAGCAATCCATTATATAAAATCTGTGGCAGGGCATGCTGAGATCAGTAGTTCCACAACAGTTGGAGAGCCATGAATTTGACACCACTGCAGTATAGCAGCTCATCCTCTCCCTGGCCCTTATTCTGAATCGTGCGGTACGGGCCGCGTGCGGCCGTACCGCCGATGTTTTCAGTCTGCACATGCGCAGAGGTCAATCTGCGCATGTGCAGCCGAATTCGCCGCAGACGTATTTCGTCCGCCGCAAAGGGGGCGTATAGGGGCGTGAGGGGCTTCATACCCTCATTTCCCTATGCATACGCCCCGCGTTTCATGGGCGTTCCCATGCAAACGCGGGGCGTATGCATGGTAATGAGGGTATGACGCCAGTGATGGGGGCGGAAAGCTGACGTCGCCGGATGTCAGTTCTCCGGCCCCATACAAGCTATCACACGGACGATTGTCCGTGTGGTCTCAGCTTGCGGGAGCTGCTGGGGCGTGCGGCCCTGCCTTCGATGGTCGACGACCATCGAATGCAGGGGGCAGCTCCCACCATGGTGGAGGCGTACGCCCCACCATTTTCATGCGGATCGCCAGCCGTCCGTGTACGGACGGCCGTGGCGATCTGTAGTGTGGGCGGGGATTGGTTTGTGCGGCCGGAGCACCGTGTGCGGCTCCGGCCGCACGATTCAGAATAAGGGCCCCTCTGCAGTAACAGAGACAGTTCTGGTCATGTAGCTCCGCCCCACGCTTCTGGCTAGCTCCTCCCCTCATTTATGTGTTGCCTGCCCACATTTCAATGCAGCTCCGCCCCTCAGTTATGTATAGCCCCGCCCTCATTTATATGTAGCCCCGCCCCTCAGTTCTGTTTAGCCCTTTTGCAGGGGTGCATGAGTTGTTCCTACCTGCCTGTCACACTGTATGTTGGGGGAACAAAGGGGGGGGGGGGGGCTGCCATCCCGGGCCACAAGGTTCAGAGGAGCCCAGAGACTTCGAGTCCCAGTTCAGCAGCAGGCTCTGGCTAGAGCAATGCACTACTGGGTAATTACTCCCATCCCATGAGGCTGTGAAGAATGTGCTGAGCTCTGATTGGAGGAGCCCATCACATGTTCCTGACTCACGTAGAATTCAGCAGCAGCAGCCTCATGGGAGGGCAGACTGAGGCTGGGAGCCTGGGACTGATGATCTGCCAGTTGCTGACAGTTTCCTGCTGTGAGTACCCTGGGCCATGATGTGGGGGCACTAGCATATAACATGATGTAGGCTTCTACAGTGTGGGGGGAGGGGATATAATGTGTGGGCATTGCAGTATGGCATAATGTGTGGCCATTGCAGTATGGCATAATGTGTGGGCATTGCAGTATGGCATAATGTCTGGGCATTGCAGTATGGCATAATGTCTGGGCATTGCAGTATGGCATAATGTGTGGGCATTGCAGTTTGGCATAATGTGTGTGCATTGCAGTATGGCATATTGTCTGGGCATTGCAGTATGGCATATTGTCTGGGCATTGCAGTGTGGCATAATGTGTGGGCATTGCAGTATGGCATAATGTCTGGGCATTACAGTATGGCATAATGTGTGGGCATTGCAGTATGGCATAATGTGTGGGCATTGCAGTATGGCATAATGTCTGGACATTGCAGTATGGCATAATGTGTGGGCATTGCAGTATGGCATAATGTCTGGGCATTGCAGTATGGCATAATGTGTGGGCATTGCAGTTTGGCATAATGTGTGTGCATTGCAGTATGGCATAATGTGTGGGCATTGCAGTATGGCATAATGTGTGGGCATTGCAGTATGGCATAATGTCTGGGCATTGCAGTATGGCATAATGTCTGGGCATTGCAGTATGGCATAATGTCTGGGCATTGCAGTATGGCATAATGTCTGGGCATTGCAGTATGGCATAATGTGTGGGCATTGCAGTATGGCATAATGGCCCTGATTCAGGTTTGCTTGGTAAGCTGCGGACATTGCAGCTTACCGAGCACTTTAGACGCCGCCCAGCTGAATGGCCACCCAAATCCCCTCAGTACCATATGAGGCGATATGTATGAGAACCCGCCCCCCCAACCAACCCCCCCCCCCCCCCCGCATGCCTGCGGAGAAATCATTCCACGGTCGCCACCTATCAAATCATTTCTCCTCCCTTCGCAAACTTACTATTATATCTGAACACAACGCCGAAGATGTCAGCTGCGTGCCCCCAACAGGCATCACCCCGGCCCGGTAGGTTAGTAAAAATGATCAGCTCTATGTAGCGCTGCTTTCATGTTCAGGCTGAACGCCAGGGGAACGATCATAGAACGCTGGTCGTTCCCATGGTCCAGAGCTGACCCGGCCCTCCAGGAACAGCCCGGCAAGTGTGTAATTCACAGAGGCGGTACGTTGTCGGGCCGACCTCTAAACATCGGAACTGGGGGCAGGGGGTTAGGGGGAGGAGGGGCCACAGAGGTAAAAGTGAGGAGGAGATTTCTGTTGCCAGCCCTGGTGACATAATTTCGCCCATTTCACCATGATTACCTCCACAAATGCAGTGCAGGGGTGACGTACATGAAACATTTACACCCACCTCTTCTTCTATAGCTGCCCCCCATATCTCCAGGCTGGCAGAAGCGGGAGGTTGGCAGGTGTATATAATTCTGCCACTGAAATATTGTACTTCCATACAGCGATGTCTACAATGAAAAACTTTTCTCTATTAAGCATCTTCTTAACCGACTGGCTCCTATGTACACATATTCCTGGCCATCGGTTCATCAGAGGAACATCTATGACCCAGCCCATTAGTAATGGGCCAGTAGTCAATGAGCCATATTGATGGCGGCTGGAGCACAATCTGATTGTGGCTACCTAGTCTCGCCTGGAGACCCTCTAAGTCAGGGGTCTTCAACCCATGGCCCGTGGGCCACGAGTGGCCCGCCGAGTAGTTTTAGGTGGCCCGCCAGTGAATTGCGGTTTTTTTTATTAAATGCCGTGCTGATTAAAAAAAATAAAAATCCTTTAGAGCGCTGTCCCCTTAAAATACTTCCGCACGCTGTCCCATTAGCAGTGGGATGCGGCGGAGGTGGTTGTGCTGGCTGGGGCGGGTGGGCGGGCGGGACTGTGGGCGAACATGTGCATTGTGTACTTCCTGACGCCGCGCACCCGTCCCGCCCATGTCCTTTCAGACAGCCGGGAGACTGGAGTGAGCGTGACAACCTCCGGCAGCCGTGCACCTGTCCCTGCCTGCTCCTTGGCTGTTAAGACAGCCGACGCCGCCAGCAGCAGCAGCAGCCCTCCGAAGGAGACCTCTGTAAGGCACACTAAGGCAAGTGTCTCAGGAGAGGGTGATGCCGGCTAGCTACCGTGGTGCTGACTAGGGGGGAGGGGGGGCTGGCAGTGCAATGTGGCCCTGTGTATGGGGAGGGTGCTGACCATGGGGGAGGGGGGCTGGCAGTGCAATGTGGCCCTGTATAAAGGGAGGGTGCTGACTATGGGGGAGGGGGCTGGCAGTGCAATGTGGCCCTGTGTATGGGTAGGTTGCTGACTATGGGGGAGGGGGGCTGGCAGTGCAATGTGGCCCTGTGTATGGGGAGGGTGCTGACTATGGGGAAGGGGGGCTGGCAGTGCAATGTGGTGCTGACTAAGGGAGGGCTGGCATGCTGCTCAATGCAGTGCTGACTATGGAGGGAAATACTAGGGCATTTTGTGAGGGACACTACTGGTGGCATTTTATGAGGGACACTACTGGTGGCATTTTATGAGGGACACTACTGGTGGCATTTTATGAGGGACACTACTGATGGCATTTTGTGAGAGGCAATGCTGGGGGCATCATATGCATAAGCAGGAGTATTGGGTATGGGTATCATGGTGTGTGGCATAATGTGTTATGGGCATCATGGTGTAATGGGCCTTCATGTTTATATGTCACTGTGCGGCCTTTAGACAGCCAACTTAAGCGTGGAAGGACAACAACCATTCCTGCGGTAACCAATGTCTGGTCATGCAGGTTGCAAAAGTGAGATGTCAGGTAATTTTTTTCCTGCTAGTTCACAATCTTAGCATTAGACCACGCCCCTTATAATTAGGCCACACCCTTTTTTGGGAGCGTGCCTGCGGCGCGCGCAATTTCTTAAATACCAAAATATGTATGGAGGGCTGCATTTTTATTCTGTTCGCATTGGGGCCCTAATTGTTTAGAAATAGCCCTGGTGCAGACTATATATTGGGGGCAGGGTTTATGTGTATGGGCAGCTGTGCCAACTATCTATGTGGGGGCTATGCTGGCTATCTATTAAGAGCTGTGCTAAATACCACAGTAGAGCTTAGTGGCCCTCGGGCTTCGTTGAATTTTTTAATGTGGCCCACACTGTCTTAAAGGTTGAAGACCCCTGCTCTAAGTGATCTCAGATGATACGGATTCACTGCAGATTCCAGCTTCCCACACTAAGCTCCGGTACCTATACCACCGTGAGTACCAGGACTTACCTGATATGCTGAGGTAACCGGTTCACTGCTTGTTCACAGATAACTAGACCTGATCAGCATGCAGTACATGGCAGCTCCCACTCAGATACAGTATGTTTCAACACCGTTATCAACAGTTATAGACAGTTATGAACCGCCCTATGTATAACGGCATCAAGGGGTGAAAACATAACCACAGAAATAGCCTTGGTGTATAATAGAATACCCCAGTATGTGGCACAATTGACCCTCCTTCTATAAAAAAAATAAAAACATTCTCATTGGCTGAGGTTAGGAGCAGTGGCGTTTTATTCCTTTGGGCTGCAGCCCCCCCCCCCCCCCCCCCCCAAGTAAAATCCGCCACCTTGTTCAGCCTTAAGGCCCCCATACACTATGCGACTTTTTCTAGGGGAGAAGTCGCATTCAACTCCCTTTGTAGGGTCCCGGGTGGCATGATCGATACTTCGCATGCGGCCATTCTGCATGTGATGTATTGCGTGCGATCTCTGCTCCATGCCGCGGGGAGGGGGACCAGCCCAGCAACCTTATGTGCAGCATGTATGATCTCTGTCCAATACAGTGCGCATGGGACCGCTCATTAGATCGGACATCAGACACATGCTTTTTGGTCCGATTTTACCTGGGTTTTTTCGGCCTGATCCGCCGGACTCGGGTGAAGTCGGGCCCAAATGGCATAGTGCCTTTAGTGAAGCCAGATGCAATCAGTCAGTCTGCACTAGCTTCACTGTGACTGGCTGGGGCTTCCTATTGGAAGTCCTACCTGCCAGTCACCCACAGTGAGGCAGTCCTAGTGTTCCCTCCCTCCGGGACTGCCAGTCCGGGCTGCGATAGGTAGAGAGCTGGTGTCATGTAGGAAGTCACTCCCTACCTCACCATGCAGCCCTAGCTGTCATATATAGGCTGCAACTGATGCAGCCCATAAAAGCCTGTGGGGCTGATTTGTGAGGGGGACGCATCAGCAGCCACCTCTCTGTACGGCAGCCACCTTACTTCCTTATGCTAATGAGAGCATCCGGTCATGTCTACTGAATATTCGTGTGCCTGCATGTGGACATCTACTGTCCTTACCCCTGTGACAACCCTCACAAGACTGTACGCTCCGCCCAGTCACCACCCGTAAGACGCTAAATTCACAGTTGGTTTGGTCTATCGACCAATGGATCGATCCGTACAGACTAGCGCTCTCCATGCATGTGCAGTACTGTAATCACGCTGTCTCTCCTTGCTGGTAAATTTATTACAGTCTTTGTATTTATGCTTTGTGTTTGCTTACTGTTGTGCATTGTTATATACTGTTTGCTGTACTTGTGCTATATGTAGTGCTGTGTACACCTTGTAGCAGCTAATTACTGTTACCCTTTGAGCCACACAATTACCCCACCACCATGCACATAAAAACACTTTTCTTCCCTGTACTTATCACTAGCTCAGTCACTGGATCCGGTATGGAATCCCGGGCGGTCAAAATCCAGACGCTGGAATTCCGACCGCCGAAATTCCGACAAGGGGGGGACGTGGATAGCCCCCCTTGTGGGCTCGCTGCGCTCCCCATTAGCGGGACTGTCACGCTGTAATCAGGACAGTTGGGAGGTATGGTATTATTACATTGCAGATATCAAGACATAGCATGCCTATTACTGAGGAAGGACAATGAGCAATCAGGCAGTGAGCTTTACAATGGAAGGGCCGGAACACCTGATTGGCTGATTCAAAGCAGGAGAGTAAAAAACGTATCTTTGCATTTCCTATGTAGTCCACCTCCGTGGTAGTCGGTTGCCTTGGTGATAACAATGTATATTGTGTACCTTATAGATGGATGGCATGTTCTGTACTACTGCCTATTAACAAATCCAATCACATTATGCAAAGACAAGGTCGTAAAAAATGAGACCCAAATTCCCCCAGCAATCGGCCTGCAATCGGCCAGCCTGCTTCATGATGATGACCCCGTTACATACATGATAAGCCCCTCACGCGTCAAGGCCTCAGTGCTCAGGTGGTCCTACGCTACATAACAAGGGTCACATACATATTGCCGATCAGAGAACTGTAAGCTCCCCCGCACAGAACACAGCCCGTGGCACAATGACTGCTGCCTGTTGTCATTTCATTTCCCCATCTCCTTTACACTTAAAATGCTGATCCCAACAGTGTCAGCGCTGACACAATGAAGTCATCAGCATCAGTGAGAATCTGCCTCTCTGCCTTGTCTCCTAGCTGCGCTGCAAAGCTTCCCGGGCCGCGCTGGTGATGTCATTGCAGAGTGCGAACCCATATAAGGAGCCGTCTGTTTGCAGAGAGCATGCATTAGTAGGCCCTGTGTAATTGCTGGTGTGCTGGCATTTAAGTGCTGGCTAGGCACCCGTCAGCAGCACAGCCTAGCGGGAAAGTCAGCCACAGCTCAGATCCTGCAACGCTCTGCAAGAATTTCCTCTCACCAGCTGGAGGCAGGCAAAATGGGACGCTGGAGAAACATCGTCCAACAGAATAAATGGCAGCAGCTTCGTCTGGGCCAGGAAAATGTCGGAAGATTGGCCAAATGTGACCATTCACCAATGAAAGTGCATCTGTTTCTCTCACTCCGTGTGGAGAATGCTGCGTGTTCATGGCATGTGGAATCATTGGCTCCCCTACTGATGCCAAGGAGATACGAGAGACTATAGGGACTTTATTCTGGTTCTCTCGCAAAGGCAAATTCCTTCGCAAATGGACAAAACCATGCTGCACTGCAGGGGTGGCAGATGTAACACGTGCAGACAGAATTAGATTTGGGTGGGGTTTTACTTCAAATTGAGATCTTTATTGCAGTGTAAAAATAAATCAGTCAGTATGTACCCTGCACAGAAACTAAATAACTCACCCAAATCTAATTCTCTCTGCACAAGTTACATCTGCAGTGCACATGGTTCTGTCCTTTTGAGAAGGAATTTGACTTTGCGAGTGAACCAGAATAAGGGCTTGTGTCTTAGACACGCGTGTTGTAGGGGTTTTGCATTAACACCTGTAAGCGGTCAGGTGAAGCCACATAGCCTAGATGTGTTTGTAGCCATGTCACTTCAATACCCCTGAGTTACTGGTCTCAATACAGTGCACCCCTCCACCCGAATCTACACCCATTATCTTGTCGGTCCTTCCAGTGTCCAATCCTTAAAGGACCGCTACTGAACCTCAGACGTAACGGGGATAAGTGGTATTTAGTTATGCTGACATTGAGAATGACGACTTTCTTCAGGGAAAATCTCGACATTAACAATGTCAACTGTGTATGTGGGCTAGGGCCAGGATGCAGTTAGGGCTTAAAATACCGTGCTAACGATATGTCGACACATCGGCTGTTGACGTATGCACAATTGGCGTGATGGCTATGTGGACATTATGACCGTGGGCCCGATTCTGATCAGAAGGCAGGGTTGTGAAAACGCAGCCCTGCCGATTATCGAATCCAGCGATAAAATCCAGCATGTTTTTTTCTTTGCAAGCCGTTCCCAAGTTGATTGACAGGAAGCCGGCATTTGTGGCACCCAGCGTTTTCTGCGCGTGTCAGAAATAACGCAGGCGTGCCCAAGCATTTTCAGAAAGGGTGTGTGTGATGTCAGCGCCAGCCCCGATCAGCCTGTTTCTATCGCACTGGTTGCGCACAGACTGCGCACACTGGGAAAAAGATTTGCGTGAGCTGATCACAGACACGCAATACCTTTTGCACACTTACATAGGGCGGACTTTCTCTCTGGTGGGGCAGTGGCTGATCGATATCTGGGTTCCAGCTGAATATCTGTATCATTAATTCAAGACTGATATCTGCATCATCGATTCCATTTCAATATCTGCCTTGACTGTACAGTTTGATAGCTGCTTGATTGGTTCCAGGCCGATGTCTGCATCTTCTGTCCCAGCCTGAGAACCATCACATTTGTCTCCAACCGATATCTACTTATCAGTTACAGTCCGACAATTGTTTCTTCAGTTCCAGTCCGATATCTACAGTATCGGTTCCGATCCAATACCCATATCTCCGACTCCAGCAGCCGTTACTGCGAGTGGAAAATAATTATCTTCAACCCAACTTTCTACATCAACCATCCATACCTCCCAACTGTCCTGCTTACCGCGGGAACGTCCCAATATTCGGGGACGTTCCCGCGTCCTGCCCGGGGTCGCCATTGTCCCGCGGTGGGGGGGGCAGTTGGGAGTCCCCCCAGCCTGCCAAGAATAGACGCTGTGCGCATGCGAGGAGTGAATGGGGGCGGGACAAGGTGAAGTTTCGGGGGCGGGGTGATGCTGACGTCACATAGCCCCGCCCCCACGAGAAGCAGCCGCATTAAATCGCGGGTCTGTGGATGGGGGGGGAGAGGCTGAAATGATGCGATTTGCAGCATTTTAGCCCCTCCCCCTCCTGCAAAATCAGCATTTTATACCGTGGGGGGGGGGGGGAGCCGTGGCTGTGGTGTGGGGGGGGGGGGGGGGGCATTACAGATACATTAAGTGTTTGACCTTGTGCTATATTTATAGTCGACACCACTAGGTCGACATGCAGGAAGGTTGACATGAATGAAGGTCGACATGGGTTAGGTTGACAGGGTCATTAGGTCGACATGGGGATGGTGGACAGTAAAAAGGACAACATGGAGTTTTTCACCTTTTTTTTTTTAGCCGACATGTACCGACGGGCGGTATTTCATGCCGGGAGAATAAAATAGGCTCGCCATGCGAGGGGACGCGGTGCTACGTTTCAGTGTCCATGTCGACATTCGGGACAAAAAAGTGAGAAACCCCATGTCGACATTTTGACTGTCAATCTTCCCCATGTCAACCTAATGCTTGTCGACCTAAAGACCCTGTCGACCTAACCCGTATCGACCTTCAGTTACGTTGACCTTCCTGCATGTCGACCTTCATGCATGTCGATCTAGTGGTGTCGACCCAATGCTTGTCGACCTAGTTGCTGTCTATCCAAAGATCCATACCCAATTTGTGTTAATCATTGAGATTTTGGGTATTAAAACTTTATCTAGTTCCATATTACCCACAATGAGAAAGTTTTTCAGTTTCAATTTGCAGTCGTGTCCCATTGCATGTCCCCCTCCCTCACCTGCGCTCCCTCAGTATAAGTATGCTGGGAAAAGACCTGGCCAGTCGTCAGTGAAATGATGTCCACAGAGTCGCTGTGTCCTTGGACTCTCCTGTGCTCCTGCTGTTTATCTCAGTGCAGAATCTCCATCCTGCTGCACAGCCTGACTCCCTCCAGTGTCCTGAATGGGAATTACCTTGGTTCCAGCCAAGTCTATTTACTACCTGTATTGGCTTCTTAGAGTTTCAACATCAATATTATCAGCATTGTATTAACATCGGTTACAGTCATCATCGGTGGAGCTCTCCCGTGCCTGCTTGGGCTCCATACTTACCTGCAGCACTCCTCTGTGTCTCTGTACACCATTGATGGTCAACATCGTTCAGAACCGACTTCGGCATCCAGATACTCCATCATAATGTCTACTACCCTACTTACCTGATTCCCCTGGTTCAAATCCAGAACTCTCTCCTTCCGGCTCCATCCGATCCCTGTGTGTGATCTGGAAAGTCGGATCTGTTTTGTCGGAATCTGCCTTCAATGCTGTCAGAAACGGCAGGTGGAAATAGCGGCCGGGATTGAATACCCCCCTAATTGTGGGTTTATGGCGGGTCCACGGACTTTTTCCCTATGTCCAATATGATCAAACATATATTATATATATACAGGGCCTAAAGTGGTCATGCAGAAGTGGGGGAACTCATTTCTCTATGCCACCTAATTAAACCCCCTCCCCTACCCCCATTAGGGCCAGTGGTAGGGCTTTTGGAATCCCCCCCCCCCTCCAGCTTTTCTGTGAGAATTACTGTTCAGGGCCAATGTGGAGGTTACAATGTTTCCACCTCACCATTACAGGTGGTGGAACTCAGTTCCACCCTGTTCCCCTTCACTTTAACCCCCTGTCAACGAACAGCTTGGGCGGCGGCTCCAGTGTGCGGTAAGCTGCGATGTTTGTAGCTTGCTGAACCAACCTGAATCAAGGCCAATATTTTGTGATATATAAATAAACGATAATAATAATACATAAGATAATTCTTATTGTGACATAATAGTAAGACCAGCTGTGATATATTTTGCTGTCCCTGGTTTCGTAGCTTAGATTTGCAGGTTGGGGCAGACGGGAATGATTGGTTCATATTTGAAGCTGATATTTTCAATCTGCCAAACTCCCACACAGTGATTTATCACGAAGAGCACGTTGTGAGCCATATGTTTTGATTAAGAGTATACAGTACATCTCAGAGTCACTGTCATGACTACACACATTATACTACTGCTACACTTTAATGTACGATGCGACGGCCTGCCGTGTTTAGCGCAGTAGAGTGGTCAGTGGCGCAGTGTTCGGGGGCTCATATAATGTTGATGGCCCAGCCTGTCTGGGTTTATAGAACTAAATGTTCCTTTAGTCTTTGTCGTTACAAATAAACAGAAATAAATTGCCTAGCACCCATGCAGGGCGCCACCAGATTTTTGTTGGTGCCACTTAGCAGATACCACTACCTTCATTGTGGCGGGCCTCGGTGCAATGCACTGGCGCTAGTTCCACATCGGATCCAGTACCCCCTCCAATAACCCAGACAGCCCCCTATACACCTTATCCCAGCCTAGCGCTGATGCGCTGTGTGTATCCACCCCCAGCTCTCCCCCTAACACCATGATGGCTCCAATGCGCCTGCATGGGATCTCGCTTCATACATAGGGGGGAAGCGGAATCAGCACAACTAACGGCACTGACACCGCTTTTCCCAGCATAACAACCGTTGAAGATGACCAGCAAATTTACCTCATTTATGCACTTAGTGACAGAATTTAACATGTTTCCATTAAGAATTTCTGCTGCCTGATTAAATATGGCTTACTATGTTGCTTCGTTATATTCGTGTCCACAGTGGACCTTAAGAAACATGGCTTGCTGCTTGCAGAGGGAGACTGCAGCCATTTTGTGGCCTACCATTTCCCCGTGTGCCAGCAACGTAAACAGAAGCACAAAATGGCTGAAGCAGTGACACTGAAGCCTATCAAATCACATGGAATCAGTCAGATCATTTAGGCCAGTGACTATACACATGATTAGTAATGAGGAGTTCTGGTTTGAGTGGACTACTTCATTTCATACAAATTTAGAAATATAACGAGCTCATGCCATATGTATACAGACGTACATGTGGATAAACAGAAAGCAGCAACAGTGCTGAAGACTATACTATAACTAACCTGCGTTTACTCATCTATGGTTAATATATGTCCGAGTCACCAGAGAAAGCGGCGTAGTAAAATGAGATGTGTGCAATTAATACTAAGCATACCGATCAGTTATGTGTCTGCTTGTCGTGCATACTGTACATTGGCCATAGGCACCCGGAGACATTCCGCCAGCATTTTCATACCCTCCGGCTTATTTCAGGCCGGGCCATGTCCTAGAAAGGACATGAAGAAAAGATGCTTACGCTGAGCTGCTCACATAGCATCTATCTGGACTTAACAGCGCTGCATTGCACAAATCAGGGCGGCCTATACGCAGCCCTAGATACCTCACAGCTCTTAGCTGGGGCTGCGCCACAGTTCAGCCGTCGCCTATATTCTTGTGCTGTAAACACTGCGGGAGGATTTTTTATTTTATTTTTATGGGGGGGGGGGTGTATATCGTGTCCGCTTTATCATTCTAGCTACAGTACAGCCCTTCTGTTGCCGACGGGGGCCTGCAGAACGGCATAATGAGGCCACGGAATGATTTGTCCTGCAGTTACGCTGTGAGAGACTCTCCTCAGAATACCTATACATCCAACGACCTGATGTGCCGTGTGTAGATGTAGCCCAGGGCCCTCCCCTGTTATGCACTTGTGAGTGTAATGAGGATGCACTCAGCCTGGAGAATTGGGAGCAGTTTATGGGTTTGGCGGGGGGGGGGTAAAAATGTCCCACTAATGGCTGAGTCTTATTGGATTAATCACGTTTAACCCTTTCATACGGAGAATGCCCACTTTCAACATGACCGGGGGAAATCAAAAAAGAGAGGGGATTAAAAATGCAGAAACATTAATTCCGATTTCACCAAGAAATTGCCCTGGGGCATCATTCGAGGGAGCGAGAAGAGGAAAATCCCAGCGGAATACACAAGTCCCATGCAGTAATAATTACTTGTGTTACACGTTACTTCTACAATTGTGAAAGGCAAAGAGCAGACATTTAATTATAAGCAGAATTTCATCTTTCATAGGGATCTTTTTTTTTTCATTTATTTAGGTCATTAAATAAAAAAAATTTAAATGAATATTTAATATGGAAAAAAAATACAAATAATTTAATATTTTGCCGTTGGTTGGCTGACATTTTGTGTTTTACCTATAACCCAAACACCTACTTTCAGTGTCATCGAAATGTCCTGCCTCTAGATAGACCTATCTGTATTAAATTCAATATTGAGTCGTGT
Organism: Crinia signifera; assembly: GCF_055691185.1. Lineage (NCBI taxonomy): Eukaryota > Metazoa > Chordata > Amphibia > Anura > Myobatrachidae > Crinia > Crinia signifera. Next base: position 323,486,078 of record NC_139219.1, on the reverse strand, counting down.
CGTATGGGAGTTTATTTGATGATATGGCCAAAAAAAATAAAAAATTCTATAAATAAAATGTCACCCTTGAAATCTAACATAGAAATATCCAGCTTTCTAATGTTTAATAGATTATTTATTTTAAATAATAAATATGCTGTATATAGGCTTGTCAGGCCATTAATGAGGAAATCTGGTATATGCTTGTCAGCTCTGCTATGTGTGTCCTTCATTAGCTGATAATATCCCTGTCTAAAAGCTCCTTGCGAGATGTAGGCAGACATCCAATAATCTTCTTTTGGTGCCTTTTTGGATTACGTAACATTAACCTAAATTGCTCTAAGCTTACCGACTGCTTAACAGCCATATGTAACAGCAGCGACAACTGTTTTGTGGGGTTAAAAACAAAAACAGTACGCGTGTTCGTGTTTTATAAAAGAAAAAAGTTATAAAAACTGGTGTCATGGAAAGTATAGGAACTTAATAAAGGTCTACATTTTTATTATTATTTTTTAACCTAAATATTATGCTATATATCTTTAAAGAGTGCAATAATTGATGACATCTCCTTTTGAGCTACAAATGTCTTTAAAAATAAATTGAAAAAAGTTTATGTCAATTAAAAAAAGTTGTTTGGGTCGGCTCTTGGAGCCCTAATCGGTGACATAGTGTTGATACTTGTCTTCTTCATTATTTGACTTTTTGTAGAATATGTTTGCGCGATATAAAAAACTGATAATAAATAAATCATGATTTTATGTGTGTTCTGTTATTGCAGTTGGCGCTTCCTAATTATTATTCTTAGATTATTTTTTTTTTATGCCTCTACTTTTTGTCACTTTGAAATGACAAAACACCACTAAAATAAAAGTAAAAAATGAATTAATTAAAAAATATATTTTTAAATGTAAATATATTTTATTATATATAAAAAATATTATATATACATAAAATATTTTATTTATATATACTGTGTATATATATTTTATATTTGTTTATACACACACACACACACAAAATAAAAAATTAATAAAGAAGGACCTGGGAGATTTTTTGGATAAATAGATGGTAAAAAAAAAAAAAGGGGCACACGGAGTCTTACATCCTAAGTCATGTTGAAGTATCTGCTCCATCTTCAGTGTTTTTCATTGGACGCTAAAGCTGTCTGTCTCATTAAACACTATTAAAACAAATGGATATTTTGCTTTTCAAAAGCGACAAGTTTAGGAAACCCATGAACGAATATATCTAAAAAGTAACATAATGGTTCCCGGAGGCCTATCGTGTTTGGTCCACTGGCCAGTCTCATTCGTGGGTCTATCTTCTTTTGCTGATAGGTAAGTTGGTGACTCATATACTTTACATAATGTCTGTATGTGAAGGCTGCTATTTAGGATAAAGGCCCTTGTTAGATGAACCATTTTTTTACTTACGTTCATTCACACCAATAGAGCGCAATATGAAAATATGGATTTTATTTTCAAATATCGACTTACAAACCCGGTTTAGAGAGAGCCGACGTCATACAAGACACTAGTGGTATACAACGGGTCCACCGTCCATGAGGGCCAGCGGAGTGTTGCCTCCCAGGCTGCCTGCGGGCCTGCAACATGGCAATACTCATCATCCCATATCTAGAGTGGCAAGGAGAGACTTCCAGAAAGCATTAGGTCCTGCGTGTAATGTTTATTAGACATTTACAGACTATTAACCTTCCATTACTTACTGCGTTTTTTCCCCCAGTGCTGGTGGAAGTCCTCAGGGAACATCCTCCAATCCTCCTCTGCATCTTTTCTTGGGTTTCTTTTATTTATTATTATTTAATTAACCCTTTAAGTGCACGAGATGCACTTTAGCCTCCTGTCTGACAGGCCTCTCCGGCAAATGGAGTATGTAATGAGTCAGCACGGCGTTATGGACTTACAGGGAAAATACATTACTGCGATAAATATAGAGGGGGCAGAAATATAAATATTTCATGATGTGGAGATTGAGGCATTACATAATAAGCTGTATTACTGAGGGAGAGGGGTGCGGGAGGGTTTTTGCTACAATGCAGCGTGTTAGTATGAAATCTACATATATATATATATATATATATATGTGCGTGTGTGTGCGGTATGTATGTATAGCTATCTATATAGATAGATATATAGATATGTAAATATATATATATATATATATATATATATATATGGCATTCAGAAAATATTTTAGATATACAATTTATATACAGATTTATACTGAAATATCAGGAAATTTCTTAATGCATTATTTTCATTATGTATCTAAAATAGATCTAGATCACCAGTTATTATACAAACATTATACAAACATTTACATATGTCAGAACACAATATAGCTTTAAAAAAAATAATAATGTGTATATATATATATATATATATATATATATTTATATATAAATGCAACAATATTAATGCATGTACTAAAACAAACATACAGTACATGATATCTATATATAGTAGACGGATGGCGGCACTCCAGATAGTACAAGGACACCCAGGTCTTTCAAATTAAATGGAGTGCCGGCCATACATGGACTTTTACATGTGTGTATATACATATATATATAGATAGATAGATCTATGCAGACACACATATATATATATATATATATATATAAATTGATATGCATTCCTGGTCGGTCAGCAGTTTGTAAAAGCTGGCAAATGCTTGTAGACCAGACGTAGGTGGCAGAAGGACGTGTACATCTCCGGGGCAGCCTGCGTAGCTGTTGTGTTGCGTTGCCTTGATGTCAGCCTTCCATTCTGCACCCAGGCATCATTTCTCCCAGTTCACTGCTTTGCTGCTTATTAGACCCTCTCTTGGCATTCACCGCGTGCCTTAATTGTATGGACATTTAAATCAAGGTCCGCTGTGAACACGGAGAGAAGGGGCCTCTGTGTGGTGACGACTGCAGGGAAAATAACAACAACAGCAGATAGCGTAGAACAAGACGCCTCTCCTCCGCATCAACGCAGCCCATCCTGATCCCTCAACCTTGGCTGGACAATGCCATCCTACCAGGCGGTGCAGTCCCAGTGCCTTCCTTTGTTCTGCCTTCTGACAAGGGTCCCTCTTATCTCTGTGTCTTCCTCCTGGTTTCCTCCCGTCCAGCCCAGCTGCGGCAGCACCCAGCATCTTCCTTCGCTGCAGATCAGAGGCGGCTCTAATGCTCTACAATGACAGTCGCATTGCACAGAAGATGCTCTTTGGTACTGCTAACGGCAGAGACAAGCAGATCGCTGAGGATGGAGCGTAGGTTGGAAACGATCATTAAAAAAAAAAAAAACAAGAAAAAAAAATAAAAAGGGGGGAGAGAGGAATAAAAGCCTATTGACTCGGAGTGCTGTGAGAGGCGCTGGCCACGCGTTGCATTCTGTTTTGCAGAATAAATGATCTGGTTGAATGAGAGGGGCCTGCAGGCAGGATATAAAGCATCCCGACGCTGCCTCTGCAGTCAGTCCTTTAACTGAGGTCTCAAGTGGTGCAAAAACATAGGAGAGGGGCCCATCTGGCTTCTCATCAGCTTTGTCAAGTCTTGCATACGCTAAAATGCTAATGACCTAGATAGCTCATGCAAAATGCAGCAGCGGAGAGAGGGAGAGAGAGAGAGACGGAGAGAAAGGGGGGGATGAGAGTAAGAGGGAGGTATAGAAGGGGAGGAGGGAAGAGACTAAGATTGTTTGGTTGCATTGCATCTACCCTTCCAAATCCCTTTACTAATCAGTCTGGCTCACCTCCTATCTTACACAATGCTTTCATATGTGAAAGGTCACGTTATACTCAGGGGTAAATATATGTGCATTATAACAGCCCCTGCTTCTAAGCGTTCAATAACGTTCCATCTTTAACTCAGTAAAAAAATGGCCGCCCTTGACCAGCTTTGCTGCGGATATTTTTCTGCATAGCAAACCTAAACACAACATTAGGCTTAAGCGATAGGTCGCAAGGATCTAAGGTCACCGAACGACCATAAAGCACCGGCGACCGGAACCTGGCAAACAATATGTTAGTGCGGCACTGGTCACATCACCCTGGCGCTGCAATACGGCTAAACCTATGGTTTTTTTATATCTCATGTAGCCCCAGCCTGTACACTCAATGCACCAACAGCAAAGCCACCATGTTCCAGGCACAGATGTTTACCCGGCTGCTACCTACCTATATCTCTTGCAGTAAAACAAAAGGATAAAATGGTGTCCAGAGGGCCTGTTGTCTAACTAGACCAGGCGAGCGTCAAAAATCCTGAAGCAAATCCCATCTGTGGCATAAAAGGTTACCTCTCTCCTAGAATCCAGTCCAAACCTGGCTTTCCGAAGACCCCCTTTATAAACCCTAGCCCTTCCTCATCTTCCTTTGTCTGATCATCAGGAGAGAGAGAGAAATTCTCCTTTTGTTCCTCTGCAGTTCTCTCTATCACTGATCAAACCTCACACTTCATTGTCGCAGTCTCAGTGGCAGCCCAGTCCTACCTCCTACCCTGCACCACCAGCGGTGCCCGAAGCCTCCCCTTGCTCCTGTCCAGCCGTCTTCATCCTCAGCCTTGTGTGTTGTGGGGGCAGCAGTCCCAGCAGCTCTGACCCTTCTACCACTCACCAACCCTGATGAACAGCGAAGCTGTTGGACCAATCCACTTTCAAATACAAACAAGCTCGTCCGCACCTACCTCCTTATTTTCCTTGCATCTCCTACACCTGCAGCGTTTCCAGCTAACGCCATAGAGCCAAAACACTCCCCACTACAGAATACAGCGAGGTAGTTCCGACAAATTTCCAGGATTTGGTTAGGGAAGCGACAAAAACAACTAACAAAAAATAGGAATCAATAAATAAACACACACACACACACATAAAAACCATACGAAACAACGTAGAAAAGAGAGAGAAAAAAGAACCACGATAAAAAAGGATAAAAAGAAATTGCTGGGAAAAAAAAAAAAAAAAGAGATCGAAATTCTCCTTTAAACCTGCTGAGGTCTTTATGCGTTGTGCAAAAGTGCCTTTCGCTAGGAGCTGTTCTGGAGAAAAGAGACGGGGGGAAACCTTCCCACTTATCATTAGCCAGTCCTAATCTTTTCTCACTGTCCTCCTTTTCTGATCCCTCTTTTTTTTTTTTTTGAACGGATTATTCAGCCAAAAAAAAAAATTAATATATTCACATCTGCTGACTCCATGCACTGAAAACAAGAGGATTATAATTCTTGTAAATAAAGCGAGACCCTCCATAGATAGTCACTCGTCACACCTGCCCCCGTGTTCCTCCCCTTCTCCTCTGTGCAGGAGGCAATTCCGTTTTATTATGCCAAGGCTGTAGTCATCAAAATGATGAGGAGGAAGGTGATGGGAGGGTGAATAATATTGCATCAATGGCCGTATTTGAGTTAGGGACATGGAGTGTGGTGGTGGGGGGGTCAGAGAAAGAGGACAAGGGATGTGTGGAAGGAGGTGGGGGAAGGACACTTCTTAATTTTAACCTTGCAGAATGTCAGTGACATGCCACACCCACGCTACCCGTCGAAAAAAGAATAGAAGATGCTTTTAAAAAGAATAAAGAGGGGGGGGGGGGTTGGGTTGGTGAGATAGGGTTCAGATGATTGAATCAATTGTTTTTTATTCTCCTAAAAATATATATGAAATATTGCAGCTAGCATGGTTTTTCTCTCCTGCATGGGTTGTGCGCTACCGGCTCAATGCAGTTGGAGCTGTCGCAGTGGTTAATAATAATAGTTTTTTTTTTAAATACACAAAAACACTCCTATCGCCTGTCAGTGTACCATCTGCAAATAAATAAACATTTATGTCAACCTTCACATGGAATTGTCACGTACTCACGAATGCACGCGCATATATCGCCTGCCGTTTTCTGTTGGCGAAAAAAATAAATAACCACGGACAAAATAAACGTATAAAAACCGTCAGCATTCTTTAATTACCCCCGGTATTAATACATTTGTGTTTTTTTTTATTTCAGCCGTGATGTCGTCATTTTTAGAAGACGGTTGTGAGGACCTCGTTAAGCCGGTGAGCTGGCGTCCTTCTGGAGAGTCTCTCTCGCTAGTTGTCGTGGATAGCCAGCTAAGCGTTGGGAGATTGCTGTGGCCTTTCTGCACACACTTGCTAAGGGGGCAGAGGTAGAGTTGCAGGGTGTGTTTTGGATGCGGCATTGATTCCTTTGCAGTGGTTGTGTTACTGCAGTCTGTCCACGCTGTCAGGCACATAAGGAGGGTGTGAGGACAGTACAGATAGAACAATAGCAGGGGCTGCTAATGATCCTTTCTACAGCAGATCTGGCTGGGGAAGGATTTATAATCTGACACTAGAAGCCGGGAATGATGCTCTTATATACATTGGTTTTACATCTATTTTTTTTGTGTGTTAATTCATTTACACATTTGAATTTGCAGGTAGAAAATAAAGCAAAAAAATAAATCGCAGCCTGTCTTAATTTGTATTGCGGACCTTAAACCGCGATAGAGAGGCCTGTAGCTTGTCCAGACATCTCCGAGCGTCACCCGCTTTGGTCGACGCAATGACGCCGCGCACATTTTCAAAGTCTAATCCAATTTTCTTGACACGCGTCTGTGGCAGAAAATTGTCACTCAAACCTCAATCTAATTGCGGAACGCCATGAACATAGACACGGAGCAGTAGCAGGCGGTTTCCGATCCGCAGGACGAGCAGAACTTACATTTCATTCCCTGCCCTACGCGTGTTCCGAGTCCATACTGTACACTAGGATGCATGCCGTTTCTCCCAGGGGCCCCCACAGAAGCTGATGCATTACATCAGCACCATTCCTATAGACAGCAATTATGTGATTACATGCACAGCAGAGGTGTGCGGTGTGTCACTGCTGGCGGTCACTGAATCTGGTTCAGTAACATACATAGCGCATACATAACAGGACGGGCTTCTCTCAGATCATTCCGCCATGTCCTTTCCTCCAGCAGTTAACACTTATATCGCTGTATGGGATTGCCCGATAGATGTCCAATATAAAGGCAGAACAGTATCAATGGTCAATTAAATATCGCTATATCTGCATAATATATATATATGTATGTGTGTGTATATAGTGAGAGAGAGAGAGAGATGGACAGTAGTTTCTTTTACCGCGCCAGTGTAAATGCTACATAATGTGCCTGAGTGCCCCAGCCGCATATAAATCAGGATGCTGACTCCCTATGAGCGTATATAACACATGTATTGCGCTCTTCAGTGTCCCGTAACACAGTGAGATTGCATCGCGTAACCCTGTCTACAGGGCCTCGCTTTATAAGACCTTGACCTGTATACGCCATTTATTATTTGAGTGTTTTTGCGGTTGTCATCAGTGAACTTTTTTTTTTTTTTTTCATTACTAAGTGTAAAGGAATTAAAATAAATAAATATTTAATTAATTCCATTTAAAATTATTCCATTTCAAATAAAAAATATCCACTGCCAGCTATTTTGTCCCCCTAACGTGTTTTACTTCCAACCGGTCATGCAAAAAATCAAAGTCCATTATAACCAAATTCAACAATTAAACCAAATGGTTTAGAGGGCTATGTGATGTGTTCTGTGTTACTGTATCCCCTAGGTGCATTGATTTTAAAATTTGCTTAGAACATTGAGATGCAACTTAATTTTTTTTTTTAGCAAGATATTTCCTCTTTCTTTCGCCAGCTCTGACCAGGACAAGTGGACATGGCAGTGCTGGGAGTTGGACATGACTAAAGACTGGAAATATTTCATTTCTTTTTTTAATTTTTTATTCCTATTCCTATTTTCTTGCTGAGGTGATGGATTGGTTCAAAATGCGTTATGTGCCTCAAATCATTGTCCGATTCCACGTAAATAACCCCCTAAATTGTCTCTTGCAGAAATGATATCAGTTAGTTAATCAACTAAATGATTATAATTTAAAACTGAAAAAAAAAATGTTTAATGTTTAATTATTAAAAAAAAGCTTTGGAAGACAAAGATTGTATTTTATTGTCCATATCATTTGCAAATGCCTGCCGGGAGCCAAATAATTATTTGTATAAAATATCGACATTGGTATATTTGTGTATTTCACTGGTCCTATGGATTTGTTTTTATATACGTTTAAATGTTAAAGGAAAAAATCCAGTGGCCTTCAATCAATAAAATGCGTGCGATGACATGAAACGAATGTCAGAACGTCTCCCTAGGTTATCTGGAGATCCCCCCCGCTCTCTGGTTCAGCTGAAGTCATTACGAATGTTGAGAGCATCGGTAGAGGCGGCTTCGTATGAAAATGATTAATCTACTATATGATCCGCACAGGCCCATGTCATAAAACGATGCTGTTCACGGACCTAAAGAAGCCATTTAATATCTGACCATGTTGTGCAACTTCAAAAGCTTTATCCTTCACTAATGACCAGGTAGAGTCTCCTCATACGTTCCTAGTATGAACAAAACGGTCATCTTTAATGTAACGATGGACATTGCTGCAAAAACACTGAAGACATTTATATATATATATCAAATAACCGACGTTTCCGTTTTCAAGTTGCAGAATAGTGATATATATATCTATATATATATACATATGCGGTCAGTGTGTGTGTGTGTGTGTGTGGTGTGTATATATATAAAATATATATATATATATATATATATACACAAGTTGATCGGCACTCACATATATTCTCGTCAATTCCGGTGCCTTCCAAGAGACCAGTATATATATATATATATATATATATATATATATATATATATATATATATATATATATATTAATATAGTTAATTAAGACGAACAGTAATTTTGTTGTCTGGTTACGTATCCACTGAAATGCTGTAATGTTTGAAAAATCAGTTGCAATATTATTGTGATTTAACCTATAGAATGCGATCTAAACACATTGTGAGTGCTGGATGTCTGTGTGTGTTCTTGTCTTGTCCTGTCAATAACCTGGATAGGTGGTCCTTACAATTGCTTAAAATATTAATGTTAACCCTTAAGTCTCTTTGGACTGCAGACAGGGAATCAGTGTAAGGCCAAACATATATATCTATATTTTTGTGTGTTTGTGTATATATATATATATATATATATATATATATATATATATATGTATATATATATATACATACATGCAATACACGTTTGTGTATGTATATAGGAATTGTGTGTGTATATATATATATATATATATATATATATATATATATAAATTTGCATATTCGTATGTAAGTAGTATGTATATATACTTAGATATGTGTGTGTGTTTGTGTGTATATAATATATATATACATCTATATTTAATATATATATATGTATAAAAGAAAAGACGTTCTCAGTGTAACAGAGGTTAACTTGTGTGCGTCTTACAGAACTGCGTGCTCAGGAGAAAAAGGAGCTTGATGAAAAATCTGTCCCTTCAAGGAGAGTCTTTGCGTAATGACAGTCAGCCAACTAATCTGCAGTACGGTGCTGGCAGCTCCTTGTCCCCGTGCAGGAAACACAACGCCCAACCCACCCCAGATATATATATACTTCCCTATATGCCCCCTACACCATCATTTACCCATTGCTTTTTATATTTTTACTACCCTCGAAAACTACGATCAGATACAAATACAGGAGGCCTCAAGAGGGTAATAAAAACCGACTGGTACAAAGTAATTAACATAACAAAAGGTTGTATACCATTAGACAGCCACTAAACCTATTGGGATGTGTATTATATTTGTTTTGCTGCGTCTTTATGGTGTCCCTAATTACCCAGTTATGTTTTCTGTACAAATGGTAGGTGCGTTGGTACTCGCATAGGCAACGTGTGCATGTTTTGAAATATATATATATATATATAATATACGTATATATATATTATTTACAGTTTCTTATATAGCGCAGCAAGTTCTGCTGCGCTTTACAATTGTAGATAAACTGGGTGAAAACAGACAGATATGGAGGTAGGAGGGTATATACGGGATACAGTAATATCGATGGCGGGCTGCCTTGTGTGCGACATGCTGTATTCAGCCGTTCTCTGCAAAAATGGCCGCAGCAGAAAATTGCTGAACATCCGACGGCCTGCGCGGCGGGCTGACCTACTTTTTGTGGAATTAGTGGCAATCCAAAAAAAAAGAAGAAGGCATGTACAGGGAATATTTGTGCCTGAGGATCTTGCTTAGACTCTGCATACTGCATCTGCTCACTGCAAAGGGGGGGGGGGGTCTTGATCTGGTCTCTGGGGTGGCCCTGAATCACAAAGAAACTATAATATCATAAAGGACGCCGGAGCACGCATACATATTTCAGCGTGTATTTCTCTTTTACGCAGCGCTCGGATGTGAGGCCGTCATCAATATTCACCCGAACCGCTTTCATAATTTAAAATCTCCTTTAATTATTTTCACTTCAGGACATTTTTTATTTTTTTTTGGAACATTTAATCACAGGATAAAAAAAAATACGTATAAATAAAATAGGCCCTTGCACAAAAAAAGAAAAAAAAAAAGATTCCGTGGAGAAACGATGCACGTTATCCCGCGCCTTCACTCTGAGGATGAAAGTCCTTTAATCATCGTATAACATGGCACAGGCAATAGACAATAGCGCAGACAAAAAAGTTGTCGTGTCTTTTGTATCCCAATCAATTTAAAGTGATAAGCCCACCCCACCCCCCACTCAAAGTATTAACACATTAAGAAATTACAACGTAAAACTCTGAAAATAAATAAATAAATCTGATTGACCAAAATCTTCCAGGCCCATATGGCTAAGCATCTGTGCATCCTGCTCCGTAAAAAAAACAAAAAAACGCAGCGCTCCCTTCAATGCTGTAATGCATGATATGTCCCTTGGGATTGCCAATATGAGTTAAGTATTAAGACTTAGGTTCCAGATGAGTTAAGATCGGCTGAATGTCATCCACTCGTCCCGTTTTAGAGCTGGAAGGGTTTTGTCATTTGGTCCAAAATACCCCCTCCCCCCTTGCATCACCCCCCCTCAACATTTTTCATTGGTACACTCCACGAAAGTGTAATCCTCGTGCTGAATAGTTATTAATATGACCCCTCTTAGTGGATGGATACAGCTGCCATTAACTGCGGAGTAAAGATCCGTCTTATTAATACATAGCATCTAGTCCGTGTATTAAAACAATGTTTTTTTTTTGTTTTGTTTCGTTTTTCGTTTCAAAATGGATTATTGTAAAGGGCACAAAATAAAATTCTGACATATAATTAAAGGATCAGCGGGTTCCGTCATCGAATGACACGATACAGCTGGACGGAAGTGAAATGTGTCGGGTAAAGTAATTCCTTATCATATGGCTAAGATGGCGCGGGATTGGTATAGAGTTTTAAAAACGAAACGTTTGCTGAAGTGTCGCGGAGGCCACAGTACAGTGATTAAATGCAATAGCTTCGAAAGGAACATTGTATGTGGTATTACTGAGTTACTAGACATATTATAATCACCGTTTTAGCCGACACGTGCGGACGCTAGGGCATGGCGGGAGAATGAAATAGTGTGCCGGGCGCAGCGAGACGCCAAGCCCGAAGCCAGTGGAGTGCACGCGGTACACCTTGACGGTGTCTATGTCGATTATTCGGGACAAAACAAAAGCCGAAAAACACGTCCACCTTTTGACTGTCGACATTGCCATTGTCAACCTAATGCTTGTGTTGAACTTGAAACCCTGTCGACCTTAACCAAGTCGACATATTTCTGGTTTCGACCTAGGCCATGACGACCGTCAGTGTTCGACCCAATACCCAAATATATTATCTATCAATCTCATATCTATTCAATTATCTATACTGTATGTACTTACGCTATGGTGTGTGGCAGAGATCAAGTGTAAAGAGATAAAGTAACAGCCAGTTGGCTCCTAACTGCCACATTGCATGATGCGTTTGGACATGACAGTTAGGGGCCGGTTGTTGGGATTTTATCTTTCTCCCATTCCCATACGGTACAGATGCTGGGTGCGATGAGATGCGCGCTCCCGTCACACATCTCATCGCATTGCATTGCAAAACCGAAGTGATGCGATATTGTATACAATAATTGTACCGTGTATGGGCACCTTTAGTAAACAGAGTTCTGTGTAAAGGTTCCGTTCCCGGACCGTCCGCTCTGTACTATGAGATGCGTGCTCCCGCGCATCTCATCGTACGGTACAAAAAGTATGTGCTGTGTTCATCGCATCGCATGCACAACGCATTCACAAGGCATGCGATGCGACGTGTACTATATAAGTCCCGAACGGACCGTGTATGGGCACCTTAACCCTCTTATGTTCTTATGTTTGCCCCTTCTGGGGACACTCTATGGCGGATATAAATATAATATCTGCCTATATCTATGTCATAGCTACATGATCTCTATGTGGTTTTTTTACTCAGATGGGAGATCTGTCTCACATGGGATGTTGCTCTGGGCAACCGACCAGATTCTACTTCTTATTTATTTAGAACCTTCTAGAAGATAATACAAAGATTCTGATTGGTTGCCCATAGCAACATCCAACCTTCATAGACCTCCCACCTGAGTAAATAAATCCCTCTATCATATCTATCTATCTATTTATCTATCTATCTATTTATCTATCTGTGTCATATCTATCTATCTATTTATCTATCTATCTATCTATCTATTTATCTATATGTGTCATATCTATCTATCTATTTATCTATCTATCTATCTATCTATTTATCTATCCATCTATCTGTGTCATATCTATCTATCTGTGTCATATCTATCTATCTACTGTATCTGTGTCATATCTATCTATCTATCTGTTATATCATGTCTATCTACCTATCTATCTATCTCATATCTATCTATCTCTATCTATCTATGTTATATCTATATCTATCTCTATCTATCTCTATCTATATATATATCTATCTGTGTCATATCTATCTATCTATTTATCTATGTTATATCTATCTATCTCTATCTATCTGTGTCATATCTATCTATCTATGTTATATCTATCTATCTATGTGTCATATCTATCTATCTATGTTATATCTATTTATCTATCTGTGTCATATCTATTATCTATCTATCTATGTTATATCTATCTATATCTATCTATCTGTGTCATATATATCATCTATCTATCTATCTATCTATCTGTGTCATATCTATTATCTATCTATCTACTATCTATCTATGTTATATCTATCTCTATCTATCTATCTATCTATCAATCTCTATCTATCTATCTATCTAAGGCCCTTATTCTGTTTGGAGCGGTACGGCCCGCGTGCGGCCGTACCGCCGATGTTTTCCGTCTGCACATGCGCAGAGGTCAATCTGCGCATGTGCAGGCGAATTCGCCGCACATAACGTTAGTACGCCGCAAAGGGGGCGTATAGGGGAGTGAGGGGCTTCATGCCCTCATTTCCCTATGTATACGCCCCACGTTTCATGGGCGTTCCCATGCAAACGCGGGGCGTACGCATGGTAATGAGGGCATGACGCAACTCATGGGGGCGGAAAGCTGACGTCGCCGGATGTCAGCTTTCAGCCCCCATACAAGCTACCACACGGACGATTGTCCGTGTGGTCTCAGCTTGCGGGAGCTGCCGGGGCG